>NC_060145.1:279302973-279626753 GCF_021461385.2 Schistocerca piceifrons
GTTGAAACTCCTTTTAGTCGCCTCGTACGACAGGCAGGAATACCTCAGGCCTATTCTTACCCCGGACCCGCAGGGGGGGCTCCCAAGGTGTGGCCAGGGAGGAGAACGATTTGGGATCGTATTTCTGAGGGTTGAATTGAGCCCGAGAATGCTTAGAAACTGCTGGCAAGAGATGATGTACCACACTTCATTGCGAGTCATCTGCCCTGATGCCACTTACTTCCCCTACAGGAAGGTAGTACATCTGCACCCCAGATGGTGTCACTGAGGCAGCAAAGCTTAATAACTTGTAGCCAGCTCCTCTGCTTAAAATGGCGAAGATTGGAAAGCCACATCATTCAGGCATCAAAGACCAGACCCAAAAAGTGATAAGCGCCCACTGCATCTAGTAATCTGTGGTCAAAGTAAAGTTATGGTTGTGGATGAACAGTATGACTGCAACAGAAGTGCAAGACAAGAGTCTTGGGGGCAGGAAACAAAGCCATGAGTAAGCGTCACAATTGCACCTTTTGAATGGCATCCTGCAGTTGGCATTCAGCACCACCCACACTAGAGGAAAATAGTAAAAGCAAAAATTGTCAGCATATAAGAAAGGTGATACTGGAGATCCCACAGCTGCTGCTAGACTGTTGATTGCCACTAGTAAAAATAATACAGAGCACTACAGGACTCCATTCTCCTGGATATGGGGGGTACTGTGGGAAGCATGAACTCAAATGCAGAAAGTATGGTATGACAAGAAGTTCTGGACAAAAATCTGAAGTGGGCCCAGAGACCACAGGGTGTGGTGCCGCCATGTGACATTTTAAGTATCTTCAACATTTTGCGGCCCTGTCAGGAACTGTGTAAATATTAATTTTAATAATTAACAGCCTCAGTTGCACTGTTTGCCTAGAATTTACCTAGGTTTCAGTTTGGATAACCCAACCTCCTTCAGAATAACAGTAACTACTGTCTTTCCATAGTGGACATCGTCAAGCAAAAAATACAAATAATTTATGGATTTGTAGTGTTAGCTTGACAATGTCCACTATGGAAAGACAGTAGTTACTGTTACTCTGAAGAAGGTTGGGTTATCCCGACAAACCTAGGTAAATTCTAGGCAAACGGTGCAACTGAGGCTGTTAAAATTAAAATTGATGTTTTAAGTTTTTTTTGTAGGTCAAGGAAGACAGCAATAAGTTGTTGACATTGGTCAAAAGCTGTCTGCTGTCTGGATGGCAGACTCCAGGCAAACCAAATTATCAGCAGAGGAATGGCCTTGGCAAAAACTGCCCCCGAGACAGAACCCAAAGGCCCTGAGACTCAAGAAGCAAAAACAGCCACTGGCTCATCAAGCATTTGAGCAACTTACAGAGAATAATGTGAGACTAATTGAATGATAGCTGTTAATCTCTAGCAGATGCTTACATGGTTTCAGAACTGAGATGATAGTGCTTTATCACCATTGAGATGGGACCTCTCCCTCGCTCTGGATATGGTTGATGATGGTAAGGGGATGACACTACAATCCACTGGCAAATGTTTGAGCATTTGGATGTAGTGTGTCCCTGGGTCTGTACCATGGCAAATGACTAGGGCACTGAAGAATTTCCACTCAGTGAATGAAGCATTATAAGGCTCCAAATGGCACGTAGTGAAAGATAAGTGCAGTTGTTCCATCCATCATTTAAGGACAAGAAAGGCAGGTCGGTAGTTCTCAGATGCAGAGGCCTGAGCATAATGCAGAGTAAAATATTTGGCTACAGCATCCATCATGCCCAAGTACTGACAACTGTAGCGGCATCACTATGAAAATTTTAGCAAGTTGATGTAGCATTGCACAGCAGCTCATGGCCACCGGAAGACATGAATGTGGTTGTGTCACTATATTCCACTGTACAAATGCACATTGTTATTGTTATTTTGCATGATAATCACCGAATGATCATTTTACTATTTACTACAATAGAGAATATCTGTAGTTAGTTATTTTAGTCTATAAAATGAAGTGAAGTGTTCAAACTAGGTTTTGAAAATGGGTACAGATTCTTGTACATATACTGCATCTAAAATCATTAAACCACCTAAGAGGGTTACCACAAAGGAAAGTTTTCCTTTCTTCAGGAAAAATTCAAGTCTGAAAAGATTAAAGGCAATGAGGTGCTCAATCAATGGGTACTGCTTATGGCACTTGAGAGCCCAGCAGTAATCTCTAATGGCCTTGGTGATTCCTAAGGTCCACCAACTTACTGCCTTCTGACAAGGGATGTGTGTAGGAGGAGGGGGGGGGGGGATTCCTGAAGAATAGGGGATCACTAAGTAGGCTGCCTATAAAATGACTGCTGTTGCATTCTGGGCAGCTTTGTCAATGCTTCCATTTAGTGGGGAGCTCAGAAAAACAATGGAGATGGAGAGCCCATCTAGGCAGGCACCTAGGGGAGTGATGCTGAGTGAGGGACAGTAAGATTGGGAAGTGGTTGCTATCTCACAGATTATTGTGGATCCTCCAGTGGATGGATGGGAGAAGACCAGGGCTGTAAATAGAGATATCAATGGCCAAGTAAGTTCCATGTCACATTGAAATGAGTCTAGGCACCAGTACTCAAGAGAGAGATCAAGATCTGTCAGTATGTTTTCAATGTCTTTACTGCAGTCATTGTTTATGGTTCAACCCCACAAAGGGATGAGAGCATTGGACTTGCCAATGATAAACCAATGCAGACAATATGTTGAGGAATTTCACCTTCACGAGGAAGATAAACATCACAGATGGTAAAATCCTGAGATGCCCTTACTTCAACAGCCACAGCCTTCAAAGCTTCACCAAGAGGGCCAAGTTTGCAATATACAGGATTCAGAACATATGCATGAACTCCGCCTGACACCATATCATAATCAGCACAATTCTCTAAATATCCATGGTAGCCACAAGAGCAATGCAGCAAGCAGCGGAGGAACTTAAGAGATGTCATAGCTCAGCCAGGTACTGGAAGGAACCACTACAATTACACTGGAGAATCATGATGTCGGTATACTGTGAGAGTGTGAAGGGACCAAGGAGGCAGGTTATGTCTGAGTGTCACCTGGTTGAGGGTGTATGGTATCAAGAGAGATAGGTTCTGAGATATGTGTGATGTAATCTGGAGCCTGAGGGCCACCAGGATCACTGTCGCACCCACAGAAGCACAACATGTGGGCTCCTGCGGCATGAAGGCCGCTGGAAATTCCTTTATCTTGGAAGACACACTGTCTTTCTTTCATTTAGAGCATTTACGAGAGTCACTCCAAAAGAAATGCACACTATTTTTGTAAAAATACAGTTTTCATTCTGCATGTGTGAAAGTTTTACAGTGTGTAGATACATCCCTCCCACCTGTTTTCAAACTTAGTTCAACCTGCTCCCATGAGTGGTGCCATCACAGCATGTCTTCAAGATGGCTGCTACACTTGACGTTCGTCAGAAGCAACATACTGTCATAGACTTCCTGTGATGTGAAAACGAGACAATGGGAAACATCAACAAGAGGTTGAAAAAGGTGTATGGAGATGCTGCTGCTGCTGTCGATCGCAGTACAGTTAGTCGGTGGGCAAGCAGGTTATGTGATGAAAGCACGCACGGCAATATTGAGGATTGTTCTCACAGCAGCAGGCCTCGTATTGCACACACTCTAGACAATGTGGAGATAGTTAACGAACTGGTGACTGCTGACAGATGCATCACATTGAACAAATTGTCACACTACATCGTGATAGGGGAAGGAAGTGTTTGCAGAATACTGAAAGTATTGGCATTAAAAAAGGTTTGTGCCAGGTGGGTTCCCAGGATGTTGACAGTGGCTCACAAAGAAACAAGAAAAACAGTATGCAGTGAACTTTTGGAACAGTACGAGAATGATGTAGATAAATTTCTTGGAAGAATTGTGACAGGTGATGAAATATGGCTCCATCATTTTTCACCAGAGCCAAAGAGGCAATCAATGGAGTGGTACCATGCAAATTCACCTAAGAAAAAAAAAATTCAAAAGCACACCGCCTGCTGGAAAAGTTATGGCTAGGGTGTTTTTCTATTCTGAAGGACTCTTGCTTATGGACATCATGCCAAGTGGAACCACCATAAATTCTGATGCATATGTGATGACACTGAAGAAACTTCAAGCTCGACTGAGTCGTGTTCAACCACATCAGCAAAAGCAGGATGTTTTGCTGTTGCATGACAATGCACGGCCACATGTCAGTCAAAAAACCATGGAAGCAATCACAAAACTGATGGACAACACTGAAACACCCGCCTTACATTCCTGACCTGGCTCCATGTGACTATCATCTCTTTGGGAAACTGAAAGACTATCTTTGTGGAACAAGGTTTGAAGATGATGACTCCCTTGTGCATGCTGCCAAACACTGGTTCCAACAGGTTGGTCCAGAATTTCACCGTGCGAGTATACAGGTGCTGGTTCCAAGATGGCGTAAGGCAGTTGAGAGGGATGGAAATTATGTGGAGAAGTGAAAATATTGTTCCTAAAGGATGTATCTACGCACTGTAAAATTTTCGAACATGTAGAATAAAAGATGGATTTTTAAAAAAATAGTGTGCATATCTTTCGGAGTGACCCTCGTATATAACTGAAAGGGCTTTCTCTCTGAAAGACAGCACAGTCTGTTGAGCAGGGAGAATGGTGCTCTCCACAGTTGACAGATGGGCAGAAGGGAGCACAAAGAATGTTCATGAGCAACAGTCGTCCAAAATCCCTACAGACTGGGCTGGCATCACAACACAAAAACATGTGCCAGAATGTCATACATTTGAAGCAACACTGGAGGGGGGGCAGGGGGAGGGGGAGGGTGATACAGGGTTTCATGTCACATCAGTGTACCATTACCTTGACCTTTTCAGGCAACAAAGTGTCCTCAAAGCCCAATATGAAGGCCCAGTAGCAATCCCATTGTTCTTTGGCCCCCTATGGACATGATGGACAAAGTGTACACCCTGTTATTCCAAGCTGGGATGTAGCTCATTATCAGACTGCAAGAGGTGGTCATGATGGAAAATGATGCCTTGAACCATGTTTAGACTTATGGGGAGTTATAGTCAATGGAATGTTACCCAGCTTATCACAAACAAGCAAGCAACACACTTGACTGGGCAGGGAATGCTGTTTTAATCAAAACTGATCATCTCTTCATTTTGAAGATGGTTACAACTTCGAAAGACTTGCCCTCTATGGTCTCTCGAAAGGAGGAGGCCAAAAAACCCCATATGTCTTTGTACAAAACAGGTATTGGAGGAGGGGGCTATTTTTCTGCTTGTTACTTAGCCTAAGGTTCCTTCCACAGCATAGCTAGTAAAGGAAGCGTCTTCCGGTCACATCTCTCTGCATTGGCCAAGTTCTTCCCTTTTAAAGAGACTCCTGGGGTCATATGACTACTTGTGGGGGAAAGATTCATCCACTTCATATGTGAGTCGTCTGCCAGGGTGCCACCCACTTCAAACAGGGGCTCTTGCTGTGGGTGCCACCTAGCTCCAGCAACAGCCACCTGGCCAGTAATCCATTGCTCAGAGTCCCCATGCCCCAGTGACAATGGGCACATAACCCTTGGCATACGTATGGAGGAGGCAGCACAGGCACCAACAGTGTGATCCCTGCATGATCAGGTCAAGGGGGCTACAATCATGCAGATACTTGACAAGCAGCCCACAATGTGATGGCTACCATACTGGGTTTACGGTCTACTACATTATTGGAAAGGTACAAAGATGGCACAGACACCACATTAGGAGATCTTTCCTGCATGATCCACACTTCTGAAAAATTTCAAAAAGTGGTGGCAGGTCAAACCCAACAGTGGGGACTATGCATTTATTACCAGTAAGGTGTAGAGAGCACCACAAGTGAAATAGTAAATTAAGGTCCTAAATCATGTACCATGGTATGGCCAGGATGATTGCCTTTGTGGATCTTAGGAAGTAGGCAGAAGGTGGGGGTGCATGCATGGTTTGTATGGGGTAAGAAGTTTTATGGATTGAATGTTAGTCCTTCTGAGGAGCCTGAAATTTGAAGGGAGGATTATGGCTCAGTTTTTATCACAGTGGTGGGATCTTAACAGCAGATGCTCCACATGAATGTGTCAACCAACCAGCACAGACCCTCACTTATATTCTCCCATCAGTCAAGTACTACAGTAATAGATCGCTTGTCTGCTGGGAGAATGGACTCATCCGTTTTTACAAAACAAAGAGCTTGGCGTTCTGCAGAGGACAGGTTGTAGTCATGTTTTAGTAGTGACCTGAGGAAGGTTTTTGAAGCAATGCTGGGTGGCATTACCAAAGTACAAAGGAGAACTAAAACAAGCAGAAAGATGTGTGTTCAGTAAACTAGATAAAATGTCAATAATGCCCTATCTCAATGAGGAACTTGAGACTTCCTGCACAGGCCAGAATCATGTAGAGGAACTCTGGCTCAAGTTTAAAAGAATATTTGACCATGCACTGGATATATATGTGCCCAGAAGAACAGTTTATAATGGGAGGGAACCTCCATGGTATACAGTCCCTGTAAAGAAACATTACTGCATAATATGTGTAAAAGTGTAAGACTACAAAGATTAAACTTCCTGGCAGATTAAAGCTGTTTGTCAGACCTAGGCTCGAACTTGGGACCTTTGCCTTCGCAGGCAAGTGTCCTACCATCTGAGCTACCCAAGCACGACTCACAAACCATCCTCAAAGCTTTAATTCTGTCAGTACCTCGTCTCCTACCTTGGTCGTGCTTGGGTAGCTCAGATGGTAGAGCACTTGCCCGCAAAAGACAAAGGTACAGAGTTTGAGTCTCAGTCCAGCACACAGTTTTAATCTGCCAGGAAGCTTCACATCAGTGCATACCCTGCTGCAGAGTGAAAATCTCATTCTGGACTATACATAGATGCTGAGTGAAACATTTGGCTGTCAAGTGAGCAATGCATGACGCCTTCAATGACTACCATAGCAGAATACTGTCAAATGACATTTCACAAAATCCAAAGAAATCCTGGTCATATGTAAAGACTGTTAGTGGAATCAAAATTAGTGTCAAGTTCATAGCAAATGAGACCAAGACAAATTGAGGGTAGCAAAGCAAAAGCTGAAATGTGTAACTCCATTTTCAAATGCTCCTTTAAAAGTGAAAACCCTGGAGAATTGCTCCAATTTAATCCTTGTACTGCTGAAAAGATGAATGAAGTAAGTATTACTGTCATTGGAGTTGAGAAACAAAACTATTAAAGTTCAACAAAGCTCCAGGCCCTAATGGAATCCGTGTCAGATTCTATACTGAATTTGCAGCTGAGTTAGTGCCTCTTCTAACTATAATCTATCATAGATCCCTCAAACAAACAAAATCACAGGTCACACCCACCTTCAAGAAGGGTAGTAGAAGTGATCCACAAAATTTCCATTGATTATCCTTGGCATCAATTTGTTGTAGAATCTTAGAACATATTCCGAGCTCAAACATAATGAGGTACCTTGAACAGAACAACCTCCTCAATGCCAAAACTTTGATCATGTGAAACCCAACTCACGTTTCTCACGTGACATACTGAAAGCTGTGGAGGGAATGTTTCTTGATTTCCAAAAATCATTTGACTCAGTACCACACCTACACTTATTGACAAAAGTACGATCTTATGGGATATCAAGTGAAATTTGTGACAGGATTGTGGACTTTTTGGTAGGGAGTAAACAGCATGTTATCTTGGATGGAATCATCATCAGATGTAGCAGTAACTTTTTGTACGTGTGCCCAGGGAAATGTGTTGACGCAATTATCTATAATGAAGTACAGTCTGAGAGAAACTGTATAAATATTCAGTCAGATATTGATAAGACTTCAACATTGTGCAGGTATTGGCAAATTGCTCCAAATGTTTAGAAACTTAAAATTTTGCACTTCACAAAATAAGACTATGACTATAATATCAATAAGTCACTGTTGGAATCAGCCAACTCATACAAATACCTGGGTGAAACACTTTATAAGGGAATGAAATGGAATTATCATATAGGTTCAGTGTGGTGTCACCGCCAGACACCACACTTGCTAGGTGGTAGCCTTTAAATCGGCCGCGGTCCGTTAGTATACGTCGGACCCGCGTGTCGCCACTATCAGTGATTGCAGACCGAGCGCCGCCTCACGGCAGGTCTAGAGAGACTTCCTAGCACTCGCCCCAGTTGTACAGCCGACTTTGCTGGCGATGGTTCACTGATAAAATACGCTCTCATTTGTCGAGACGATAGTTAGCATAGCCTTCAGCTACGTCATTTGCTATGACCTAGCAAGGCGCCATTATCAGTTGCTATTGATCTTGTTAATCTTGTACCGTCAGACCGACATTCACCTGTAACGGATTAAAGTTAAGTATTCCACATGTTCTGAGGCATCAAGGGATCACCAATTTAGTATTGGAGGGCAGCGTGGAGGGTAAAAATCGTAGAGGGAGACCAAGAGATGAATACACTAAGCAGATTCAGAAGGATGTAGGTTGCAGTAGGTACTGGGAGATGAAGAAGCTTGCACAGGATAGAGTAGCATGGAGAGCTGCATCAAACCAGTCTCAGGACTGAAGAGCACAACAACAACAACAACAACAACAACGTCCGTTTTTCTATATTCTAATTTCCTTGTCCTGTTCCAGACCTCACGCCAGCCTGCATGAGCTAAAATGCATGCCTTTCGGCTTCCTCTATTTATACGGGTTGGCTCTCCTGCCAGCCCACAACATTCAGTCATAGGTGAAGAAGGTGATAGACTGGTTTTTGGTAGGATATTGATGAAATGCAATCAGTCTACTAAAGAGTTTGCTTACAAATCACTCTTATGACCCATCCTAGAATATTGCTCAATATTGTGGGACCTGTACCAGATAGGACTAACAGGGAATATTGAACATATGCAAATAATGGCAGCATGAAGGGTTACAGGGTTGTCAAATCCAGAGGAGAGTCAGAGAGATAGTGAATGAACTGAAATGGCAGACTAAGACACACAAGCTACCCCAAGAAAGTTTATTGTTTGAAGAACCAACCGTAAATGATTACTTTAGGGATATACTACAACCCCCTATGTATTGCTCACACAGTGATCAGGAGGCTAACAGAATAATTACTGCATGCACAGCAGCATTCAAACAATCATTCTTCCAGCACTCCATTTGTGAATTGAACAGGAAGAAACCATAGTAACTGGTACCATGGGACGTACCCTTGCCATGCACCTCACAGTGATTTGCAAAGTCTAGATGTAGAATTCTTGGAAGGCTTGTAAGGAATGATTTTAAGGTAATATTGATAGATAAAGCTGGGGTCATGGTTGTAACTGTTGAAGGACTAACACCTTAATCCATAGAACTTGGTACACCACCCAAACGGAGCACCCTCACCTTTTACCTCCTTCTTAAGATCTATAAACCCACACCGGCCATCACATAGCTGTGCTTCAAAGCACTCACCTAACATATATCTGCCTTAGTTGATTGACACCAACAACCTATGTTAAGGACATCAACCATTTCCTAGAGCATCTGAAATCTGTTCCCATTCCACTCACACCTCACAACTTGTTTGTCACCATTGATGCCACCTCCTCCTGTACCAACATATCCCACGTACATAGTCTGTCTACTGCTGAACAGCTTCTCAGTCAGCACCCACCCAATTCCAAAGATGACTTCCTTCCTGCTCATCTTAATTTTGCACTTACCAGCAACTACTTTACCTTTCAGGGGCTGACCTACGAACAGATCTGGGGCATGGCCGTAGGGACCAAAATAGCTCCTTCCTAGGCCAACCTTTTCATAGGTTTCTCAGAGGGACCTTTCTTGGGCTCCATAAGCCCTCAGCACCTGATTTGGTTAGAAACTTTGATGACATCCTTGCCATATGGGCTCAGGGTGAGGCTGACTTATTAAAATTATTGGAATCTCTAAATGCATTCTCGCAATAAAATTTCACATGTTAAACCTAATAACAAAAAGTACTTCCATTTTGACAGTTGCCATCCTTTTCACAATAAATGCTGCCTCCCACACAGCTTTGGCATTTGAGACAAATGTATTTGTTCAGATGCAGACTCTTTACAGCAATATACCTCCATTCTCACTTAAGTCTTCAAGGGATGTAATTATCCCTGCCAGCCTAGTGTAAAAAGAGTCCCTGGCCATCACATCCAATCCTGATACTGCTGATCCTTCAGAAAATAATTTAGGAGTTCACTTCTTACCACTCAGTATTATACTAGTATTTAATATATTAATCACGTACTTCGACAAGGCTATGGCTTCCTAAAATCATGCCGTGAGATGAGGTCCTTCTCTATGACATTGCCCACCACACCTAGAATAGCTTTTCATCACCCTTCCAATCTCCACAGTATCCCTATCTGACCCTATGTTGGTCCTGCAGCCATTTCCTTACCCTGTAGCTCATGCTGCTGTGACTGTCCATATTGTATGAATTACCCTATGCACCCTCCTGCCACCACATACAGCAGCCCTGTAAAGAAAACGCCATTCTTACACTTTTCAGTGTAAAATGCAGCAAAGCATTGGGAACACAACAACCAAAAATGAATAAATTACTGTAACTGTTGTTCTCTCTATTGTGTTCAAAATATGAAATTAAAACATTTCCAATTTTGCCTATTAAAAATCTGAAATAGTTGTTTTTGTTTCTTTCTAACAGCAATTCTCTCTCTCTCTCTCTCTCTCTCTCTCTCTCTCTCTCTCTCTCTCTCCATAGTGTGCTAGGCACCAATCACAAAAGCAGTGGCTGACGGTTGACAAACGCACATGCAGGTTTCCCTCTTGTTGCGACAATGTAAAATTGTGTAAATAAAACATGGCACCAAAGGTCTTTTGTGAAACCACATTAAAAGGATATTTGTGCTCTAATGTGAGACTTATTATTGATATTGATCTCTATAATATTACTGTACTTAGAACTTTTACCACAATATTAGCTAAAAGTTTGTAGCCTTTGTAAACAAAGAACACTGGCACAAAATTTTCAGATTGTTGCCAACAACGAGGTCACTCGGTTCAGGGACGTCCTACACACACACACACACACACACACACACACACACACACACACACTGAACTTTGAACATGTTTCCAGCCACTTGATGTGGACACCGTTTGGCAGCATGTTTCAAAATACAGTTAACATCTACCATAGCAGTGTCAATGCAGATCAAAGGAAAGAATGTGTCAGGTCATCTAACATGTCATTACTTCATAGCGCTAGTGTATGTTTGCATGTCTCATTTGTCGTATAGAATTGTTAGGTTTTGTGTTTTCTTTGCTGTATTAAGTTTTCTGCGAAAAGAAATTGTGTGGACGAGGCAGCAGTCTTGAGAAATATCGATGGACCAGGGTGAGGGGGTGCTAATACTCTGGAATGAATCTCCCATTACCAAAATTTAAGACTAAAATCATGTCTGGTTGTAACCGAGTTTCTGAAATTTGTCTCATTTTTTAAAAATGGTGCTATCATATTTGCCTGAAATTCAAAATCGTCACATGATATACGAGTAAAATTACGGAAACAGAGTTGTCTTCCATTTTCAGCCCCCATATGTTATTCCCACCACTTCTCCGGTAGTGTGGTTTCGCTCACCGACGACCACTGTATGAAATACTACACAAACGAGCTAATCGATTTCATACACCTAATGCCATGGAGGTAAAAAAGGGGAGGTGGCATTACGTCACAAACTCGAAGCCGATGTCTGCCATCTCACCTAGACCATTAGGTTCACCGCAGTGACACTTCTCGTGATGTCAGTGTGTGGTTACTACTATAGCACATACGCATTCAAGAACGGAAAAACGTTAGAAACTGCCTTCCTGACACTGTTATTCATATACGCTCTACAATTCTTAGTATTTGAACAGTTATTGCACACACAAGATAGCAATAATGAAAAACAAGCACTCGTAAACAGTTGTCTGCTCGTGTTTTGGGCTTCTTAAAATGGCGCCCACTAACTTCAAAACATACAGCTTAAGTCTGTAGTGACACCTCCCTTCTTTTTTTACCCCTATGCCTAATCCATTACCATCTACTATACAAACTCTCATTGATCAAAATATGTTAATATCGTAGTTGTAAAACCAATCAAGCAATTCTTGGATAAATGCAACCGTCTGCTTATGACTTTCAGACCAAAAGGCACGATAAATAAGAAAAAACGATTACGCCTTTCGTTTTGTTTGCTTGAAACTTCGAGTATCAATAGCGCGGCAGTACTTCCTCGTCCACTGGTATGACTTAGCAGACATTACGGAAACAACAACAAATAGCGTTGTACACAATGCGAATACACTAAGAAATGTTTGCTGCCCATGTTAACGGAAACAGCGACAAGAAAGTCGGAAGCAGATGTGAAACGCTACAGGAAACAATGTTTCCAATTGGAATGTGTTTCCAGGGTGTTAGGACGCGGCTGCGGGGCATCTTGAGCCTTACTTATATCTAACATCAGCTTGTACTAACCTGATAATGTGTGCGTAAAGAACGGATTAGCGTATTTAACGCTGAAGTAACGATTATAGAGACGGCCGTCTTCAAGAGCGGTGTTTGTATAAATGACAAATTAAATAAAACTTGGAATGAAATTTTCACTCTGCAGCGGAATGTGCGCTGATTTGGAACTTCCTGGCAGATTAAAACTATGTCGGACCGAGACGCGAACTCGGGACCTTTGCCTTCCGCAGGCAAGTGCTCTACCAACTTTTTTTTAATCTCATTTTGTTCGCTGTATCTGCTCAGGGCGGACGTCGCAGGACACCCGTTTCAGTTCGTCCTTCATCCATTAACTCAGTTTTTTATTACAGAGGGCAGCTAACCCTCTGAACGAACACGCTGAGTTACCGTGCCGGCGTTAACTGAGCTACCCAAGGATGACTCACGCCCCGTCTTCACAGCTTTACTTCTGCCAGTACCTCGTCTCCCTGTTGTAATACAACACAATGAGCAGCACGAAAGTTGCTACTAGAGTCACTACCGTCAGATTGTGACTCATTAAGCCGGGTTTCCAGAGGCATGAATTTCTTATTTCAATCCAACACATTGCGGCGTGTGAAACACTGTCATGCCAACAGCCCGACAAAACTTCGTCTTTTGCCACTGCGCGCGGGTTTAAATGCTGTTCTAATATACATGACAGGTTGCGAGAAGGACGAAACTTTCAAGACAGAGTTCCTGGAGAAATTTAAAAACTGCAGATGTTAGTGGAAACGTTGTGCGAAGAGTGTAGCAATACAGGTGAAAGAAATGAAGCACTTTTTCGTTTTGTAACGAATCCGTAATGGTTTCTGGGGGCACAGTGAGAATAAAAGTCCGTCGACCATCTGTTTTCATGTTTTATTACCGATACTTGTCGGAAATGAAATTTAAAAACCGAAATATCGACATTAAATGGACGTTAGTTGTTATAGGGTGTCAAGGACGTCCAATCGATATCCAAGGCCTCTGGTATGAGTACATTGTGGGATTTTTTCCACAGTGCTAACAGTGGCTACATGCTTCGTTTCTTATGTACCGGTATTTGCTGTTATATTCATTAGATTATGTATTCTACCACAACTCTTAGTCTTTCTTCATCGAATCCGAAATGAGTTTCTTAAGCTTACAGATCTTTAATGCTAAATACATAATGTTACATGAACGTATTTTATTTACTTTGCTTTACCGTGATGTATTTCCTCAGTCAGTTATAAATCACGTTGCATGTATCAGGAATCATCTTAGTTGATAATTGTGGGTTACAGCAGCACTGAATCTGAGGCCTTAACTACTGCCAGTGGCTAGAAATCATAATGCTGCTAACAGGATCTCTTAACTACCATCCCTCTCCAGACTATTTTTTCTTTAAGTATGGTTTGATGATTTTCAGCAGCTCTGAAATGCAAGATTTTTCCCCTTCGTAGATAATACAAAATCGTCGTATCCCAGCCGCTTAACTAGCAGAATGTGAGTGAAATTCTTTCCCTGCATTAGTCACCTCTTCGCCTGCAGCTTTCTCTGCTTTGACATTGTTACCTCTAAAACAGCCAAGGTAAACCCCCTTTTTCTGGGTAAAACCAAAAGGGATCCCGTAGAACAAACAGTATACTTAAACGGCTCTGAAATAGCTGAGTGCGGTTAGTAGGGACGTGCGAAGGCTGCCACGAAGTTAGTTGGTTGGTCGGTCGGTCGACCAATCAATTGTTGCGTGTGTAGGGGCTTTTACGCGTAAACGGAAGTTTAAAGCCGTTCTCTCTTACACGATGTCCCGTTCCCCACATCGCGCATGAGCCTCAGCAACTGCCGAAAAGTTGATCTCTCATTCTACTCCGGTTGTACAATCGCTTGTTTATTTAGTTGAAGAGTTGGCGTCATGCCAGAATAACAGCGTTAGTCTGTAACTTCGTAAATGAATACTTTATTATGTGGCAGACCACCTTAAATAATGCGACATGAACAACTTTTTAGCATTCAACAACACTCTACGGTCACTTATTTGTAAACAATATCCTTTGAAGTGACGAAATGAATTAATAAGTATTTTAATATAGTGTGACACTGCACTGCAGAACACTCGATACTGTTAACGTAATGTTTTTTTATTTCAGTATGATAATTTTTGCTTATCATTGAGTGTAGATATCACGGCGAAAGGGAAAACTGACTTCAGAGATTTAAATCTACTTTTCACCGCCTTTAAAATTGTATGTATACCTATAACAGTGTTCGTATTGGTGTTAAAATTGAGAAATAACTTCTGTACAGTAGTATAAAATTTGGTTTCAAAATTAAGTACCGACCGGTAAACAGACATTTGCAACACCAGTGACCTGTCAGAACCTTGACTAATCCTGAAAAACACAAAGCTGGAGCTTTGAGACAGAAAGCTTACATACCTATTTACTTTCAGTGAACGGTAGATAACAAAAATTTAAATACAGTCCTCTTCGAAATGCAATACATGTATTGCAATCCCTCCAGTTGCCAGATATTTCAGTGTTACTTTTAATTTAATGCGAGGCGGAACGCCTTCTTAACTAAGCGTACTACACTTTTATATACAGCCAGAAATATGGCTCAAAAAGATTTCAAAATAGGTTTTCGAATGAAACGTCGTCCTCGACAGATGAAGCTGTTTGGCAAAAATCTGCCAAACTCTCGTACGAATAATTTCACTTGTCGCCATCCTGAAAGTCGCGTAATAGCATTTCCGACTTCGGCGTGTGGAAACGCTAACGTGCATGTAAGCGTGGTATTGAGGGGATTGGCGTATAAGAAATTCATGCCTGTTAAAACCCGGTTTAAAGCGCATTCAGAAATCCACATTACTCTCGTGTGAAATTTATACCGTAGCAGGTAATCGGTACAAATCTTGTACGCCTGTAGTTGTCGGTACTGGAGAACGAACAGTAAAACATTCTCCTCCCCCCCCCCCCCCCTCATCTTTTAACCCTGCGGTGACCGCGCTACTTACTCCAGTACACCTGATGTAGGTAGCGAATTACACTAGGTTCACGAACCTTAAGTTCTCAAGGTTAGTTGAAGTTTTTGGATTTGGCTGTTAGTTGCAAGATGCATATTAAGGCATGTAACTGCTTGCTGTACAAGTACACTTGCTCAAGAGTTCTTGAGCAAACACGCACAAATTCATGGCGCCTACACGCGGCTCTAGGACACCTGTACATGCATTAGAACGTAATGATTAGATTATCAGAAAATGTCTAGGTCGACGACAACACTGTCTTTGGCAACCTTTTGCTTGTGTTACAAAAAACTTGACATATCGAGAAAAGAGTGGTTAAAGAAACGAAAACATTCCCTATTAACTATCCGTGGTAGATACGCTAGGGAAACCATCTCACAGGGCTGTTGATTTTTCTTCTCCCTTTCTCCCTGTAATATTGTACTCTCACTTGACCTGCAGTACAGTACAGCCTTTGTACAGAATTTAACAGGACCAAATGAAAATGAAATCAAACGAGATTACTGACAAATACTTGCACAAGCCTCCCTATTCTTCGTACACAAGCTCAAGCGCGAGCACGCATGCGCAATCTGAATTCGATCGAGCGTGAAGCTGCTTGGACAGTCCTGATGCTTGCGCAGATTTCTCCTACACAAGTTCATGCATGCTTGGGCAAGCACACTTGTGTAAGCGTGCTTTCAGGCACACAGGTACGCTTGAAACCGCCTTTTATAAATACACACAGCTGAGAACAGCTGGCAGCACGAATATTTGATTCGGGCCACATGCGGCTCGCGGGTTGCCGTTTGACGACCACTGGACTAGGCTCCAGTACCTACCATGCTTTACCTACTATTCCTTTAATAAAATACCGTAAGAGTTCTGACAGTTGCGTTGCCGGGTTCGTTCTCGGCATCAAAGCGCGAGAAAACTTTATGATATACAAATCACGTGCCAGACGGACTCTGTACTGGCCAATTACCTCTGGAGGTAATGCTATTAGTGATTGAGCCAGCTCACGATGTCCCCACTACATTTTGCCGGTACGTTTCCCCTAATTTCAGTTTCACACAAGAATTAAAAATTCATAGTACATGAGATATTAGTTAATATTCGCATTATGTCAGGGTAGCAAACAAGGCAGTGGAAAGGAAGATTGGAATTGTGATGTCCAGATGACGTCGAAACGGCGCACAAGTGAGGATTGGGAAAGGATGAACAAAGAATCTGGCACTGATCAGAAGCGATTTAAGGCAAAGTGTAAATTTGAATGGCTGGACGTGGATCTGACCCTTCGTCCTCCCGTATGAGAGTCTACAGTCTTACAACTGTCGGTATGCCACATCGTTCTGTATGCACTAATAAACTGTCAGCAGACGGATAAATATGACCGCACATCGGTGACATGTAAAACAGCGAGGTATGCTTCAAGTACAGGCCGCATTAAGTGTCTACGAGTAGTTGCTTCGCCTTGTGAAAACAAAAGTTACGTTTAACGGTGTTTCTGGTGAATGGAGATAACACAGGGCCGTGCACGGTCAGTAGATGTTGGCAGTGTCCTTGTGAAGTTAAAGCAGATAATGAGAGGATGGTATGTTGTAGCTACGTACAGGCAAACTTACTTTCTGGTATCAGTGATTTCTGTGAATGCCACTTCTCGGCTACTGCGATTTTATTTGCTACTTTTAACAGTTAAAAATCGCAGTTTACGAATTCACAACTTCCACAGTGTTAAAATGAGATTGCTGCGATTTATCACTGTAGATGTTTTTCTGCGATTAGTCACAACAACAGCTAATATACTGGCAAGTGTAATTACTTTTGTATCTGGCCAGGAGAATTGTGTCAGTGCAACTGACGTGACAAGTTCTCGCCTGTAATGCTTGCAAACAGTGTATTTCAACAGTGTTTCACTGAAGACATTACGTTATTTGAAAAGTATGATAAATGAAGTACACAGTGAATAATGAAAAGTCCATTCTCCAGTTAAATCAGCCCCATCCACTTAAATTTTGCGCTATGTCTTTATCAACGACTTGTGTTTTGTAAGGTTGAATATTATCAAGTTTAAAGTTCGTACCTTCCAGTTAAATGCTAACATTGTAATAGTCTAAAAGCAATACCTAAAGGTATCTGTATATTTGAGTGTTGAAAATCTTCAACGTGTGAATACACTACTGTTAAACATTTGGTAATAGTTACAACTTACAACTGGAGGTCGCTACCCCACCCCTTGTATTTTTATGTACGATATAGGCCTACGTGCATAAGACATCAAAGTACTCAACGGAACCTTTTCCATTATCTGCTATACCTTTTCTGTATTTACCTTTCGCTTTTAGTTTATGATGAAAAGGTCAGTGTTACCGCAGCCTCTATTTGGCATTCAGATTCGTTGACTTCAACTCTCAACCGATTATGACCCTTCAAACGTACCCTAACCCTCAGACTACACTATATGACCAACAGCTCACACTAGCCGGCCATCAGTGTCGCTGCCAGATAACTAAAATTTCTCTCGGGGAAAACTAGGTTTTTCGTTCATTTCTTCGCTTCTAGGTAGGCTATACACCCATACTGTGTATCAAATTTCTTAACAGTTTAATGTTCTAAAGCTTAAATACTACTATTAGTAGCTGCTTGTGACTTCTAGTGAAATTGCAGTCAGATACTGTACAGCTGTTATTGTGAAATTGCGACTTAACCACTGTGATTTGTAACATCCGGCAGCTGTTAACAAGATACGTCTAAATGCTTGAAACATACGAATTAATCTCATTTTGTGGTTGATGTTCCCTTACATGCTGCATGTCTAGCACTTTGTAGGCCCATACCAATTTCAACTGAAATATGGATCTTTGTTGCCGTGACGAAATAAGAACTTATTAAAGAAGCGCTGTTCCATTTTGTTTTCTTAGAAATTTGTTAAGTTCACAAGACCGACTTCGGCCTTTATATTAGGCCATTACCAAGTGTATCAAAGCTATGGTGTATAGAAGCAGCACCAATCAAAGTTACAGCATAACTTACAGATGCACTTGATAACGGCCTAATACAAAGGCAGAAACAGGTTGTGTGAACTTAAATTATAAACAAATATTACTGGAGCGGCGTATGATTAACTGAACAACAGTTGTACCAACAGCGTCATCCAAACCTGGAGATACCAACTTAAGAACTACTCCCGTCGTGTATGGCCCTTTCTTAATTTTCTACTTTTGGCACGCACAGACGTTTCGTTTGATATATACATCACTTTTTCACAATCTGTGTGTGAATATTTTTAATTATTTCGTCTCAAAGGCTTAATCTACGTTGTAGTGTGACTGATCTATAGAGCAGCTCGAGGTCTACGTTAGGATGGAAAGTGATGAGCTAGCAAAGCCAAGTGGATGTAAATGGGGAATCTTGTTTATAGCCGCAGACACATGTAGCGTAGCCGGAGGTCTATGTTAGCTTGGGCGTTTATTTCGCTTTCCACTTTTGTTAGCTTATATGCCGCGGCCTGCAGTACATACGGTACACTAATAACAAATGCCAATATGTGGCGAGGAAAAAAAAAATATTTTAAACTGTTTGTTTTAGCCTCTAGAAACGAAGTTTTTTCCCCCGAAAAAATCAGTTTCATCGCCTTCTACACGTAAAAATGTTACGTTATTTATTTAATGTTTACCCGCGATCTAGCCAAACATCCTTATGTTAGTAAGTATACTAATCAGCTGTTCCGATGTAACATGACCAGCTGCATTAAGAGTTACCAAAATACGGTAGAGGTGAATCGCCCGTGTAAAGTTTCAGCGAAATGTAGGATAGCTAGTAAACCAGCAAACATTTGTTACGTCTATCACAGTGTAATTATAAGAATAAGTAACGAATTGCATCGCTGACACTGAGTAGAACGCATTTTAATAACTAAGTAAAAGTTCTGCCTGTGCTTATCTGTCTGCTGGAAGCTGCAAAACTCTGACAGCTGGGCAAATACAAGTGTTTTCGATTACACCAATAGATTTTCGCTTCACTTGCGGAGCTTCGTGGCGAGACCCGAGAGGAAGCAGCTCACTGACGAAGACTGGCTTGTTGCCGGGCCGCTGTCCAACTGGGCCCTCAGGTGAGCCAGCGCCTCGTCAGGCTCTGCCTCGAGCACCAGGCCGCCCTGGACCATCTCGTCCAGCAAGTGCGACACCTCGTCCAGGCGCAGCGCGAAAGCACGTTCCACCAGCTGGTCAGGTGTTCCGAAGTGCGCGCGTAGCGCGTGGATGAAGGCGTCGATCAGATCGAGGATGTAGAGCGGCGACTCTCCTCCGTCTATCCCGAACAGCACGACGAGTGTGTCGAGTCGGCGGAACGCGCCACGCGAATCCGTGCCCAGCAGGTCCGCGCAGTCAAATATCTCGCTCATGTTGTGCCTGCAGCGCTGCTGCACGCGAGCTATAAGCCGCGCCTGTAAGACGAGCCGCTGCCCGTCTCCCATCTCGTCGTACAATTTAAAGAAGCGGAGATCGCCACTCTCTGTGAAAACTAGCACCAACTTGATCATTGCCTTCTGTACCGTTCGCCTCCCACAGTCGAACGCTGTCGACTAGCTTCCCATTGCAAATTATGCCACGAGGAGGGGTTGCTGATGGTCAGCGAGGTTCATTAGCTCCGATACATCGAAATCACAGATGATGATCGATCGACTACAGAAATATCTGAACTGCCGTGGTTGAACATAAAGTTCGAACAGTTTATGTCTCGGATTCTACTCGATCTTTCCATCAGCCGAGTATTTTTTAGTGACTGTTGTCAGTACGATCCCCTCGACCTGTCTTGGCGTTATTAATGCACTGTGGGTTTTAGTAACAAAAATAAGTGTGAAACACGGACGAAAATATCTTCTAGGGTGCAGGTCATATAGTCCTTACACAAAACGTACATCGGCGGCGGTAAAATCGTTCCGCAGTCGCCTCAAATGCTGATTCTCTGAATTTCCGCAATAGTGCCTCGCGAAAAGAGTGGGTCACCCTAGCGTTCTATGCGCCGTCTCCTGTATGGGTGAGCTACATTGAAACGAAGTCGAGCACTTCCCTTGCCTACTATCAACATGACGCGCCATTCCCTCTTCATATCGCTTTGCAACATGACTCCTTGATATTTAATCGACGTGCTGTGTCAAGCAGCACCCTGCTAATGCTTATCTGCACGTTACAGGAGTATTTTTCGTTTCACTACATTTTTCTTAGACATCTGATTCTAATTTTTACCTTGTGGCTCTTCTGGTTAACAAACTGGTAATAAAACACAACAAAGTAAGATATATATCAGTCTCAAACAACACCGTGCTAAATCTTATCTTACAATAATACTTTTAAAATAGTTGCTTAAAGAGAAGTTGTGTTCACATTGCGTATTCACTCTGCATTCCTTCATATTTGAGGTTTACCTTTGAGTAACTACTTATGGACGTAGACAATGAATCTATCAAAGAAGGTGATCAGCTGCCTGTCGTTTGTCGAACCACACATCTCACAACGACTTACTGTTTAGATTGAAGTAACTAATAATGAAATTCGCTTGAATTAAGTGACTGTGTAATAACAATACAAACCACTTGGTGCATCTGACATCAAGTACGTTTTTGATAGCCAGTTGTTCTAATCTTTTACATCTGTTGCCGTGGGAAACCCTTTTCTTAACGTGTCATTTTGGTATTGTAAGGTACGTGCTGCTACTTGACAACTTTATTGTATAGAATGGCCAAGCTAGGCAGGTGGAACTCAGGATGTGAAGATTTGGGGGTAATACTACAAAAGAGATTACTACATTTATTTAACATGTGCTGGAGGAAGGGAGCTATTCCAGAAACATCGTCACAAGCAAAGCCGATATCACTGTTAATGCGGAACCGCAATAGCTGCGAGAACTTCAGAGAAATCAGCTTACTTGACACCACATACAAAGTTTGTGCAGCTATAGTGAAGGCAATAGCTGGGGGGGGGGGGGGGGGGGGGCGGGAGGATTATTAGGCGAAAAGCAAATGGGATTTCGAAAGTGCAGATCGACGACAGATGCAGTATTTATAATCTACATCTACATCTATACTCCGCGAGCCACCTTACGGTGTGTGGCGGAGGGTACTTATTGTACCACTATCTGATCCCCCCTTCCCTGTTCCATTCACGAATTGTGCGTGGGAAGAACGACTGCTTGTAAGTCTCCGTATTTGCTCTAATTTCTCGGATCTTTTCGTTGTGATCATTACGCGAGATATATGTGGGCGGTAGTAATATGTTGCCCATCTCTTCCCGGAATGTGCTCTCTCGTAATTTCGATAATAAACCTCTCCGTATTGCGTAACGCCTTTCTTGAAGTGTCCGCCACTGGAGCTTGTTCAGCATCTCCGTAACGCTCTCGCGCTGACTAAATGTCCCCATGACGAATCGCGCTGCTTTTCGCTGGATCATGTCTATCTCTTCTATTAATCCAACCTGGTAAGGGTCCCATACTGATGAGCAATACTCAAGAATCGGACAAACAAGCGTTTTGTAAGCTACTTCTTTCGTCGATGAGTCACATTTTCTTAGAATTCTTCCTATGAATCTCGACCTGGCGCCTGCTTTTCCCACTATTTGTTTTATGTGATCATTCCACTTCAGATCGCTCCGGATAGTAACTCCTAAGTATTTTACGGTCGTTACCGTTTCCAATGATTTACCACCTATGGCATAATCGTACTGGAATGGATTTCTGCCCCTATGTATGCGCATTATATTACATTTATCTACGTTTAGGGAAAGCTGCCAGCTGTCGCACCATGCATTAATCCTCTGCAGGTCCTCCTGGAGTACGTACGAGTCTTCTGATGTTGCTACTTTCTTGTAGACAACCGTGTCATCTGCAAATAGCCTCACGGAGCTACCGATGTTGTCAACTAAGTCATTTATGTATATTGTAAACAATAAAGGTCCTATCACGCTTCCCTGCGGTACTCCCGAAATTACCTCTACATCTGCAGATTTTCAACCGTTAAGAATGACATGTTGTGTTCTTTCTTCTAGGAAATCCTGAATCCAATCACAAACCTGGTCCGATATTCCGTAAGCTCGTATTTTTTTCACTAAACGTAAGTGCGGAACCGTATCAAATGCCTTCCTGAAGTCCAGGAATACGGCATCAATCTGCTCGCCAGTGTCTACGGCACTGTGAATTTCTTGGGCAAATAGGGCGAGCTGAGTTTCACATGATCTCTGTTTGCGGAATCCATGTTGGTTATGATGAAGGAGATTTGTATTATCTAAGAACGTCATAATACGAGAACACAAAACATGTTCCATTATTCTACAACAGATTGACGTAAGCGAAATAGGCCTATAATTATTCGCATCTGATTTATGACCCTTCTTGAAAATGGGAACGACCTGCGCTTTCTTCCAGTCGCTAGGTACTTTACGTTCTTCCAGCGATCTACGATAAATTGCTGATAGAAAGGGGGCAAGTTCTTTAGCATAATCACTGTAGAATCTTAAGGGTATCTCGTCTGGTCCGGATGCTTTTCCGCTACTAAGTGATAGCAGTTGTTTTTCAATTCCGATATCGTTTATTTCAATATTTTCCATTTTGGCGTCCGTGCGACGGCTGAAGTCAGGGACCGTGTTACGATTTTCCGCAGTGAAACAGTTTCGGAACACTGAATTCAGTATTTCTGCCTTTCTTCGGTCGTCCTCTGTTTCGGTGCCATCGTGGTCAACGAGTGACTGAATAGGGGATTTAGATCCGCTTACCGATTTTACATATGACCAAAACTTTTTAGGGTTCTTGTTTAGATTGTTTGCCAATGTTTTATGTTCGAATTCGTTGAATGCTTCTCTCATTGCTCTCTTTACGCTCTTTTTCGCTTCGTTCAGCTTTTCCTTATCAGCTATGATTCGACTACTCTTAAACCTATGATGAAGCTTTCTTTGTTTCCGTAGTACCTTTCGTACATGATTGTTATACCACGGTGGATCTTTCCCCTCGCTTTGGACCTTAGTCGGTACGAACTTATCTAAGGCGTACTGGACGATGTTTCTGAATTTTTTCCATTTTTGTTCCACATCCTCTTCCTCAGAAATGAACGTTTGATGGTGGTCACTCAGATATTCTGCGATTTGTGCCCTATCACTCTTGTTAAGCAAATATATTTTCCTTCCTTTCTTGGCATTTCTTATTACACTTGTAGTCATTGATGCAACCACTGACTTATGATCACTGATACCCTCTTCTACATTCACGGAGTCGAAAAGTTCCGGTCTATTTGTTGCTATGAGGTCTAAAACGTTAGCTTCACGAGTTGGTTCTCTAACTATCTGCTCGAAGTAATTCTCGGACAAGGCAGTCAGGATAATGTCACAAGAGTCTCTGTCCCTGGCTCCAGTTCTGATTGTGTGACTATCCCATTCTATACCTGGTAGATTGAAGTCTCCCCCTATTACAATAGTATGATCACGAAACTTCTTCACGACGTTCTGCAGGTTCTCTCTGAGGCGCTCAACTACTACGGTTGCTGATGCAGGTGGTCTATAGAAGCATCCGACTATCATATCTGACCCACCTTTGATACTTAACTTAACCCAGATTATTTCACATTCGCATTCGCTAATAACTTCACTGGATATTATTGAATTCTTTACTGCTATAAATACTCCTCCACCATTGGCGTTTATCCTATCCTTGCGGTATATATTCCATTCTGTGTCTAGGATTTCGTTACTGTTCACTTCCGGTTTTAACCAACTTTCCGTTCCTAATACTATATGCGCACTATTTCCTTCAATAAGAGATACTAATTCAGGAACCTTGCCCTGGATACTCCTGCAGTTTACCAATATTACGTTGGCTTTTCCTGTTTTTGGTCTCTGAGGACGGACGTTCTTTATCAACGATGATAATGTCCTCTCTGGTAAGCCGTCAGGTATTTTATCGTTTCGCCCAAGGTGGGGTCCCTCTAACCTAAAAAACCCCCGTGTGCACGCCACACGTACTCTGCTACCCTAGTAGCTGCTTCCGGTGTGTAGTGCACGCCTGACCTGTCTAGGGGGGCCCTACAGTTCTCCACCCAATAACGGAGGTCGATGAATTTGCAACCATTATAGTCGCAGAGTCGTCTGAGCCTCTGGTTTAGACCCTCCACACGGCTCCAAACCAGAGGACCGCAATCGACTCTGGGCACTATGCTGCAGATATTAAGCTCAGCTTGCACTCCGCGTGCGATGCTGGTTGTCTTCACCAAATCAGCCAGCCGCCGGAAGGAACCAAGGATGGCCTCAGAACCCAAGCGGCAGGCGTCATTCGTTCCGACATGTGCTACTATCTGCAGCCGGTCACACCCAGTGCGTTCAATAGCTGCCGGAAGGGCCTCCTCCACATTACGGACGAGACCCCCCGGCAAGCACACCGAGTGCACACTGGCATTCTTCCCCGACCTACCCGCTATTTTCCTAAGTGGCTCCATAACCCGCCTAACGTTGGAGCTCCCTATAACTAATAGGCCCGCCCTCTGTGAGTGTCGGGACCTTGCCGGAGAATCGGCCACTGGCCCAACAGGCGAGGCATCCTGTGGTGGCTCGGAAACGATGTCATCACCACTAGGAAGCACCCCGTACCTGTTGGAAAGGGGTAAGGCAGCTGCCACGCGGCCAGATCCCACCTTCGCCTTTCGGCCAGGCACGCGCGAGCCCACCACTGTCCGCCATTCACCCTGGAGTGATGGCTGACCGGTAAGATGCTCACTGCCGGAAGACGCAGCGACATCAGGGGTTCCATGCGATTCCAAGGCCACCGAAGTAGGCATAGGTCTCACCACAGTTGCCCCAACGCCACTACGAGCCGACGCCTGCGCCTCGAGCTCGATGAGCCTAACAGACAAAGCCTCCACCTGCCCCCGAAGAGTGGCCAATTCTCCTTGCGTCCGCTCACAACAACCACAGTCCCTACACATGACTATGTTTACCCTACAAGCGAACGGTGTACTCGCCTTATTAGCAGCAGGAAATCGAAGTGCTCTCTCACTGACGGTCTAACCGACACTGAGCTGTTCTAACAAATAATCATAAAACAAAGAGTGTGTAATAGCGAAACCCATTTTGCGTTGATTGATTTTATTAAGGCATTCCAAAAAGTTGATAAAGAGAAACTGTGGGAATTCGGAGGAAAATAAAAAGTGCACGACACCTAATAAACGTAATTTCATATATAAATGGCACACTGATACAGCCTAGAGCCACAAACAAATGATTATGACAAGGGTGCAGCGTTTCACCCACACATTTTAACAGTTATTTAGATGACGCAATTCGCAAATGGAAGGAGATTTTTAAAGAATTAAGATTAACTGTAATTCCCGCTTGAATTGTTTTTTTATATGCAGACGACGCCACAATGCTGGCAGATGATGAAGATGACCTACAAAATGGAATACATTTATTAGGTAAGGTTCCTGAAGAGTGCTATTTGACGATTTAAGAAAAGAATACAAAATCATTGGCTTCCAAACGGAAATACACTGTACGGACAAAAATTGTGGTCAACAATAGAATAGGTCAAACATTTTAATTATTGAGGTTGAGCCATCACACGTGAGTGTGTGGCTATTACTACAAACGTAGCGCGCCGAGAGAGTATAGCAGTGATCTCTATACTTCGACCATAGTATCTATGGTCGAAGTCTCTACACTATCTATCTCTATACTATCTATCTATCACTGGAGCATAGACAAAGATAAATCAAAGATGATCGAAGCCAAAGATATGGCGCTTTACGCCATGAGGCGTAGCGCCGTATACCGATCCTGCCTTGGCGGCGGTTAAGTGGGAGATGTGTCTCAGAGCTGGATACTGATAGATAGTGACGCGAGACTGGACGCGCACGTAGTTTATGTATCAGCCGATAGAGGCTGTGATTTAGTTTCGATTGTCCCCACTAGAGTGCACTAAAGTACTAGAATGTTTTTCATAAAGTGTTATTATATCTTTATATGTATGTAAAATGTTATAAATGTGTTTTAGCAGTATGAATGATGCGTGAGAGTGGTTTAAGGTTAATATGAAGATAATTGCTTCACTGGACTCGCATTCGGGAGGACGACGTTACAATCCCGCGTCCGGCCATCCTGATTTAGGTTTTCCGTGATTTCCCTAAATCAGTCCAGGCAAGTGCCGGGATGGTTCCTTTGAAAGGGCACGGCCAACTTCCTTCCCCATCCTTCCCTAATCCGATGAGACCGACTACCTCGCTGTCTGGTCTCCTTCCCCAAACAACCCAACCCAAAGATAATTGCTTAACGAGTTATGTAGTGGGATTTAGTGTGGGAACATTTCGAAGTATGGATGTGGACAAAGGGGATTTTTGTAGAATAGATTTGTAAAGTAAGTTTATGGTAAAGGGAAAGTTAATTCAGGTATAAATGACAATAGTAACTAACTTTATGCATAAACAAAACTTCAGCATATTAGATAATTACGTCGGTAAAAATTGCAGTGGATAGGTTTACTATTTTGCGATTGGTTATCGATGAAAAATGCGGACTGAGGAGGGAGAAGGTTGTTTTGCTATTGGCTGTTGAGTAAACAGACCAATGGTAAAGCAATATTCTTCGTGCGCCTTTCTCTGGTGGTAAAGAAGACTTACAGTATTCTACAGTGGAGTCGGAGCCAAGCCATGAGACAGTTCGGGCGTGTGTAATAGTAGTTCCGATGGAAATGATAAGTTGCCGGATCTAGCAGTGTTTCATATATCAAAAGTGTTGTAAAGTGACGGCATAATTATTCCGATGGGTGTGTAGAAATTTCGGAATTTTTAAGCGAATTTTGTGACGAGAAAAGACATAAATTCCGCGTGGCGTATTGAGCAGGTCGGAGGCTAAAAACTGTGACTGCGTTGGGTACCGACAGACTTAATATTTGGCTAGCATTCTCAATCAAAAACAATCCGTATTTTTGTAGCTATTACGTTTTTGGGAAATGTAACACCATAAACTTGGTAACGTGGTTGGTTGGTTGGTTTGGGGAAGGAGACCAGACAGTGTGGTCATCGGTCTCATCGGATCAGGGAAGGATTGGGAAGGAAGTCGGCCTTGCCCTTTCAGAGGAACCATCCCAGCATTTGCCTGGAGTGATTTAGGGAAATCACGGAAAACCTAAATCAGGATAGCCGGACGCGGGATTGAACCGTCGTCCTCCCGAATGCGAGTCCAGTGTCTAACCACTGCGCCACCCCGCTCGGTTAGGTAACGTGAGTGAAAGGGATTGTGAGTGACTGTGTTAAGACTAGCACGGGCTTGGCCGTGATACTTGTTCACCTAAGTTTCCGAATATATTAATTAAGGGCAAAATTTCCAACCTTTCATTTCGTGTGAAAACTTTCTCCCGAAACGTAGATTAGTGGCTGTAATTGCAGCTTGGTTCACGTCAAAGTACAGTAGGTTTCGCTCGGCTTCCCTACTGATGATATGCTGAGACAATGTTCACAGGTAGGAGCAGGTTCGTCGAAAAGGGACGGAAGGAACCGCGCAGCCGAGCCAGAGGCAGCAAAGAGTCCCCCTCTCCAAGGCAGTACGGTGCACAACAGAGGGGAAGCTTTCTCACTCGAACACGGCGGTTGTGGCAAATTTTTACTGAAAGACTGTCAGTAACTTTGCGATCTCCGTAAAAGTCGACGCCCATGAACGGCGCTTTGTAAATTATAACAATGATTTGGAATCTGTCATACCACCGACATCGGTATTCGTGAGTGGAAATATTAGTTTCCTCTATTTATTTTGAGTTTTCACGTAAAGACCCTCACAGAAGTGATAAGTTTCCGGTTACTCAGTGGTTTATAGAACGCTCCACCCTGCAAAAGTTTCGTGTTTTTAGAGATATCATTTCCTGTCAATATCTTAGGAGTTATACTGTGCAAGAGATCGCTAAAATACTGCTATGGGCATGATATCGAGAAGTATCGCGAAAATGGTATGATATTCTGGCAAACCATGTGATAATACACTCCTGGAAATGGAAAAAAGAACACATTGACACCGGTGTGTCAGACCCACCATACTTGCTCCGGACACTGCGAGAGGGCTGTACAAGCAATGATCACACGCACGGCACAGCGGACACACCAGGAACCGCGGTGTTGGCCGTCGAATGGCGCTAGCTGCGCAGCATTTGTGCACCGCCGCCGTCAGTGTCAGCCAGTTTGCCGTGGCATACGGAGCTCCATCGCAGTCTTTAACACTGGTAGCATGCCGCGACAGCGTGGACGTGAACCGTATGAGCAGTTGACGGACTTTGAGCGAGGGCGTATAGTGGGCATGCGGGAGGCCTGGTGGACGTACCGCCGAATTGCTCAACACGTGGGGCGTGAGGTCTCCACAGTACATCGATGTTGTCGCCAGTGGTCGGCGGAAGGTGCACGTGCCCGTCGACCTGGGACCGGACCGCAGCGACGCACGGATGCACGCCAAGACCGTAGGATCCTACGCAGTGCCGTAGGGGACCGCACCGCCACTTCCCAGCAAATTAGGGACACTGTTGCTCCTGGGGTATCGGCGAGGACCATTCGCAACCGTCTCCATGAAGCTGGGCTACGGTCCCGCACACCGTTAGGCCGTCTTCCGCTCACGCCCCAACATCGTGCAGCCCGCCTCCACTGGTGTCGCGACAGGCATGAATGGAGGGACGAATGGAGACGTGTCGTCTTCAGCGATGAGAGTCGCTTCTGCCTTGGTGCCAATGATGGTCGTATGCGTGTTTGGCGCCGTGCAGGTGAGCGCCACAATCAGGACTGCATACGACCGAGGCACACAGGGCCAACACCCGGCATCATGGTGTGGGGAGCGATCTCCTACACTGGCCGTACACCACTGGTGATCGTCGAGGGGACACTGAATAGTGCACGGTACATCCAAACCGTCATCGAACCCATCGTTCTACCATTCCTAGACCGGCAAGGGAACTTGCTGTTCCAACAGGACAATGCACGTCCACATGTATCCCGTGCCCCCCAACGTGCTCTAGAAGATGTAAGTCAACTACCCTGGCCAGCAAGATCTCCGGATCTGTCCCCCATTGAGCATGTTTGGGACTGGATGAAGCGTCGTCTCACGCGGTCTGCACGTCCAGCACGAACGCTGGTCCAACTGAGGCGCCAGGTGGAAATGGCATGGCAAGCCGTTCCACAGGACTACATCCAGCATCTCTACGATCGTCTCCATGGGAGAATAGCAGCCTGCATTGCTGCGAAAGGTGGATATACACTGTACTAGTGCCGACATTGTGCATGCTTTGTTGCCTGTGTCTATGTGCCTGTGGTTCTGTCAGTGTGATCATGTGATGTATCTGACCCCAGGAATGTGTCAATAAAGTTTCCCCTTCCTGGGACAATGAATTCACGGTGTTCTTATTTCAATTTCCAGGAGTGTACATATGCTCTTGTAATCCCAGAGTCTGGAGATGGGTACAGAAAGCCAGCAAGCAGGTCGGGACCAGAAACTGTAACGTCTTTGTGCCGAGGGGAACCGACCCACCCTTTGTACAACAGTTCATAGAATAACTTGTGTCCGCTGATGGTGCTCTGCTCACATGTCAGGCCAGTGTGTGTGGGGGGGAGATGACTTGTGACCATGGCCTGCAGTGGCTGACCTACTGACCTCACGGGAAATATCTAGTGCTGCGAGGACTATTTACGGTCCATGTGCTTATCCTATCTGTCTTTGTGGTATGGGAACAAGTGTCTGGTGGTCGCTAGCAATATCCAGGAAACAGAAGTAATGATTTTGTTTGGAGTAGGATACAAATTGTGTGTTTACTACATTGAGACGATATGTAGTGATTTTTAGCCAGGATGGGGATCGGTTTTGTTACTGAAATATTCATGCTTCCGTCGTCAGTGGCAGAACAGTCTAATTTAAGAAGTGTCTTCCCTTATTTCATGATTTGTGGACCAGTTTTGGAAGGTTTTACTGTCAGTGCAATATAACGATCTGTACAAAATAGTTTTGCCACTGAAAGTCTCGTCTACAGAAAAAAAGAAGGTGGACCATTCTCCCACCCCGCAGCATCAGCAATTTGGCAGGTAAATTTAGTAAGAGCCAATCAGAATGTTCCATTCACTCACAAGACATCCTTTGTGCTGAGACAGAGGAGCCTGTACATAGTGGTCGAATGTTTACCATATCGGAGACGTTTGTTGAAAGGATGATGTCTTGATTTCCAGGAAGGGTATTGCGTGATGGATAGGGTGTGTCGTTAGGACCATCAGAAAGAATGCATTCGGTGTTATTCTGGGCTATTTTCGTGAACAGGTCCAGTTAGGACACGAATTTCCGTGTGGCAAGCTGTGACATCATAAAAGCATTTACAACAACCGATGTGGCCGTTAACTTACGATTTTGGAGAGGGAGACTTGGCTCTTATTTACATAGTCATGTGACATCAGTATAACATTGACAACCTTTTAGGTGCGCCTGGGAGGGTAAGCCACTATGCAAAAATATCACTCGGTGCTGGACCCAAGGCAAAGATGTGTGTGGCCAGACACGTCTCGCATGTGGGACGGGCTGTCCAGTTAGGATTGCTAGGAAGAATGCATCTGGTCATCAGTCTGCCTTGGAACTCTGTAGGGAGCAGTTAGCTGATACGTTGTGGTCGAATTTCTTAACAATAGTCTGAAAGTGTTTTTAAATGTAATGAGTGTTTGTGCACTGCATTATTTCGGCTGTTTAAGCTTTGTGAGCGTGTTTTCATAGCGTTACACATCCATTATTTCCCCCCATTTTACGCGTAGTGAACGTGTCTGTGCATCAAGGTACTGTATTATTTCGGTAATTTACGAGTAGTTTGCAGGTCTGTAGTCTATTTACCGTGACGCCAAGCACGCCAGGACGAGTGTTTTGTAACAGCATAATAAATAAACTCCATAAAATCCGTCTCTAAACAAACTGTTCCAATTTTCCACTGAAAGTAAATTAACTACACTCCCTCCTCTACAGCAGCTGGACACAGATAGTGTCCTCTTCCCACCATTTTTTCCCAGAGCGCCATGGGACGACAGTGTCCACTGGTGACGGTTCTGTGTACTAGGTCAGTTGGACTCCAGACCTCATGGTGAATGCAGTGGATGGAGCTACTCCCTATGACAACTCAAATTGTTTAAATAAACATGCATGTAAAATAAAGACTTACATCCATCCTATCCAGCAGCCCAGCACAGAGTGAGTCCTCCTCCTGCCAATTCCAAGGAACAGATGGTGATCGGATGACATCGGTTAGTAGAGGTAGCCCAAATGATATATTTGCCAGCCAAAATTTTCCCACCACTTCCTTAGGTTAGTGGAGGTAGCTCAAGGACCTTTTTCTCGCCAAAATTTGAACATCCTGCCATTTTCTTGTGGGGGTGGTTGGGGAAAGGGGCGGTGATGGGTGAGGGGAGGGGGTTAGGTTATTGGAGGTAGCCAAACTGACCTATTTTCCGGCCAAAATTTTATCTTCCCGAAATGACATCATTGCGACGTTGCCATATCCATCGCCGCCATCTTGGATCCGCCATCTTCAATGACTTTGGTAATAATTCACTGTGGGACCATGTCCTTGTTGCCCTAATACTACTGACCAGTTTCTAGATCTCGACTGCCATGTCTGTCACTCTCGTTTTCCAGACACCCAGGTGACCTACACAAAGAGACTACACGACAATATTTGACGACCACTGGTATCAGACTCCTAGGTAGACAGATTTTAGTTTTCTGGTCATGCCGACCCTGATAACAAAGTACACCTTCTCTAACTAATACCCCTCCAAAGAACATCCCTCCTTTAATTCCTTGCAGATGGTAGCAGGCTCGAAATCCTACTCTTGCTCTTCCCTGACATCACTGAATAACACTGGAAAATCAGAACCACCTTCGAGTCACCTTTGCCTCTGGTTTCCCCTTCCCATTTAAACTTGTGCCTGAACGCATCAGTGATCTGATTTTGGAAACCATGAAAGTGAACCACATCAAATTGGGATCCCAAAATCCAGACTGCTCACTAGGCTGTCCTTCCTGTTTTTCGCGAGGGCAGAGGCAACACCCAGCTTAGTACTTGATTATCCTTTTCCAGCTGAAACTGCCCGCTCTTCTGGGTAAAACCTAAACTTTTCAATGGCGAATAGTACGACAAACGTTTCCAGTTCGCACAAAGAGTAATGCAATTTACGACTTGAGAATGCCTTTGAAGCATAATCCTATGGACAGTATTCACTTTCTGATCTTGGAAGAGGACTGCCACAGTTAGCACTATTGAAGCATCATTTTGCGCAACAAACAGCAAGCTGAAATCCGGAATCCCCAGAACCAGAGTGTTACTGACGGCCATCTTCAATTCCTCAAAGGCAGCCTGCTGACTTTCACCCCAACTAAACGTTTTGCCCTTCTTCCTCAGCTGATTAAGAGAAGCTAGGAGGTCAGCAAAGTTACAGACATCTTTCTTGCTATGGTACTGCCAACTTATGGATAGCACTGATCCTAGATGATCCATTCTCACCCCTTTCTTCGACACATTGTGCAATAAAATTGATATTTCACTCTTGGCCAAGGTGACCTTACCTGGTTTCACCTTAAGACCATCAACGCTTTCTTCAGAGCTTTTTACCATAAATAACTACATTGTCCAAATAATCGTACATGAATTTGAACTTCAGCTCTCCCAAAACAGAACCCAACAGGTGGAGCAACACCAATGCTCAAGTGGACAATCAGAATGACAAACAGTTAAATGCATACAAAGTATAATCTATACAGGGAGCTGTCAATGATTTAGAGCCTTGGTAAGAACGAGCTGATAGTTTGGCTGGTTTAGGTCCAATACTGAGAAAACACAAGACCAGCAAACCTTGTAAAACAGTTGTACAAGTCAGAAAGTGGAACAGATTCCAAAACGACCTTTGGGTTCAGTAACTGATAATCTGCTACTGGACTGTACCAGACGCCATTTGGTTTTGGTACAAAAAATTGGAAAACCATAGGAAGAAACAGACACTAATAACACCATCCTCCAACAACCTGTCCACAATTTTACACAATTCTTTCATCATTGGGTGGGGGGGGGGGGGGGGTAAGGGGGGGTCCAATAAGGTGACTGACTGACTGGTGCATAATGAGTCAGCCTGATTTGATAGGATGTCTTGTGTGTTACTCCCTTTTTCTCTGAAAAGGCATATAGATACTGATAAAGTACTTCCAATGACATACACCATTTGAGAAGGGAAACGAGCCTCTGTGCAGAAATGATTTTCTCCTGTAATACATGAATATCCGTCAGATATTTAGCTTCATTATAAACAACCCGAAAATCACTGACACCATTGACAATGTGGTCTACCAGAGTGTATAGACACAGCAGTGATCCAAAAAATCGACACCCTCTTTAACTATACCAAACATAGAGTCACATTTGGCACCTGCAAGACTCGCCTCCTGGATGACATTCACTGTGATGTGGACCACATTGTCTAACATGGTCCACAAACAATGGCTCATTTCAGCCGGACTGCCTAGTAATGAGACAATGACCCATAATTTTATCCTAAATCACTAAATTAACTTAACTATTCTATATCAGGGAATGCAATCTTTCCAAGTAACCATGCTCATTGCTATCATTTTGATTCCACACTCTATTAAGATTTTACACCAGCTGAGCAGTTTGGCTAGGAAATAGGGCTCCTTCAGAGGAATGCTGCTGAACTTTTATTCAAGATTTTACACTCATTAATAAAAACTTTATAAGTGTGAAAGCTTCATTTTTTGGTACTCAAAAGAAATACATTGATCAAAATTGAACTCTTTTACTCAGTAAATATAAAATTCTTTAAAAACCAAAACACACATGACCAAGTACGAGCAGAAATAATATTAATGTAAAACAGAATGATACAATAAAATGGGAACTATTAATCCACAGTTATGTTTTAAAACAGGACAATTTCGTTCCACTCCTTGTACATCGAACAATATAAGACACTGCAGCGCTGAAACATACCTTGATGGGTCTTTGCCTGTAATATGAAGTTATTAAAGGAAATTCTAAAGTATTCAGCAGGAAATTTTTTTCATCGTTAACAGATACCAATAGGTGACTGTGTAAGGTCAGTTTTAACCACCTTATAGTAGTATATTACAAAAGATTATAATCTCACATCTTCCAATCTAAAAACAATATGCTGTTAGCAAAAGACTATGGATCATTGGCAATTGGTTGCAATAACACTAAGTAAGAACAAAGCAGCAAAAGTAAGTTTAAGCCTGGAAAATTTGTGTACAACCATATCAGGATAACCAGCTCAATTAATCATTACAGGACCAGAGTCAGAATATGCACTATGTTGTTGGTTGGTTGGTCAAGAGAGTGGACAAATCCGCTGCAGGCCACTTGCAATTATGAAACAATCCCGTGGTAGCACAGAAAACTAGTGCACAGAGTGTTATCAGCCAATTATAACAAACAGAGAAGTGACATTAGTTATCACAAATGACATACACTTTCATATGTGAGCTTAATTAGCAGTTGCAATGTCCACAATTGACAGAATATAGCAAGACATAAAGTTTCTTTCCGAAATGTCGTACTTTGTGATGAGATATATGACCTGTCCAAAATAGTTTCTTCAGCAATTTCAACTACTAGCGAAAGAATATGCAAACAGCCACTTGAACAGAGAGTGAGGTGAGATTAAAAATACCAATCAAAGCCTTGAAATTCTCATAACGATATCAGTTCAAAACTAGCGACTGCAGCGAAGGCACTGTGTAACATACCTAAGGAGCCATAATTCTAACGCAGTCGCCCAAAGCTCAAAAATCCAGTTCACCATAGAAACAGCCATCCAACTTCATTGCCAAACGCCTCTCACCACACAGGACATCCACGCATTGCACCTCAACAAAACAAGGCCTCTAACCCAGCCTACAGTGCTCGCTCACTCCCATGGACTGCACCGGTCATTTGTGGCTACCACATACAGAGCCGCTGCTGGCTCCGAAGTCTTCAGCACCATCTGTCAGCTGCTCGGCGACCTCCAGCTCTGTCCAGCCATTGCCTTTCGACCAGGATGATGCTTAAAAACCGTTTTTTCGCCACGGAGAATGCCCCCTCCAGCAGCCCATCGCTGTGTCGCTGGTGTCGATTGTGCCCACAGCAAAATCGATTGGAATGCATCAGTTACTAAGTGCCTTCTCTGAAAACTACTTACAACATGTAATTCAGAACCCCACCCATAACGAAAATGTATTACATATAATAACAACAAACAGACCTGACCTCTTTGAGGATGTTCACAGCAAAACTGTATCAATGACCATGAGGCAGTTATAACAACAAAAAATACCAAAGTACAAAGAGCTATAGAAGGAGTAGTGTCATCTCTATGAGCTATGAGGAACTTAAAAGTGTTACCTTAGGACAGGAGCCAGTATAGGAGATATGGCTCAAGTTTAAAAGTTGACCATGTTCTGTATCGTTATGTACCCAGGAGAGCACTTCATGATGGGAGGGTCTGTTCAGGAGCCACAGTTAATGTAAATATACCTCTAAGAAACAGAGGCTACTGCATAATAGGTATAAAACAAAGTGTTGGACTATAAATGGAGAGATGCTGAATCGAACACGTTTGACTGTCAAGAGGCAATCCGTGAAGCCTTCATTGATTACAGTAGCAGCATACTGTCGAGTGATCCTTCACAAAACATAGGTAAAAGCTGTTCTTCTTTATTCCTCTTCTTCACTCCATCTGAGATCACTACTGGATACAGGCCTCGTTTCCATTGTCTTCTATTTTCAGCCACCTGTTAACATTGTGTTTCAGCCACCAGCTTCAAATTAATAATCCATCTCTTTCGGCATCTTCCAGTGCCTCTCTTGTGGCCCGATTGTGTCCAGTGAACAATTATGTTGGCCCATTTGCTGTACTCTTGTCGAACTATGTTTCTGACCAATTACCACTTCAGTCTCACAATTTACTCAATGATGTTTGTTAGTTCTGCACTCTTTCCAATGTCCTGTGATGGAATCTTATGCCTGGGCCTGACCCATACCAAATGTCGCTCCAAGGCTCAACGTGTGCACTGCAGTATGTGAGCACTTGCGTTAGAGGCATGGTTTACAGACTGTAGATTGTAACGGGTAGTATGCACATGTTACAGACCTTAAACTTCAGTTTATTTGAGACATCCTTGCTGGTCAGGCTAGACCTTAGTTTCTGGAATGTTGCCCTGCTTAGTTTTATTCTGAGACGAATTTCTGAACTTTGATTGTTTTTCCCTAGTATGATTTTGTCACGAAGATAAATGGATGCATCAACAGCTTCTGGAGACTGGTTTCTGACTGTACGTGGTTATCTGGACTTCTTTATTTTTCTGTTATTGAAGTTCATTTCCAAGAACATTTCTCTACTGAACAGGCAAATAATTTATAGTTGCATGTCGATGATCAGATACAGTAATTATTACGAATGGAGAGTAAGTTGACTTCCATCTCCACTCACTAAATGAATTCCAAAGCTGTTTAAGACTGTATATTGTAATTGTCTCAGACTGGTGTTGGGAGTAACGTTACAAAAGATATGAACCAATGGAATTTTTGAAAAAGCAAATTGCACATCGCGATCTGATAACAGCTCTATGCTGTGCAATTAGTTAAAATTCTTGTACTTCTTCCTTGAGTGACTGCAGGACAGGTTATATGATAAGAGAAAAAGATATTGAAAGTTAGTAACGAAGTTACGCCAGTGGCGGATCGGTGCCAACTCGAAATGTTGCGTCTCTCCATGTTAAAAACACCTGAAAAATCCAACTAATATCACATTGCTTATTGACATAAATATGTGGGCTGGTTTTGTAATAAAGTATTCGAACACATTTTGAATGAAAATTAGCTCAATGTATTATAAATTATTCAGAACTACAGACAATGATGCCTATATTACAGGATCAGATTGGTAAAAGACAAAAGCGATCAGCGAGGCGTCTCCTAGCTGCCCTCAAAGAAAAAAATTGAAGGCTTGCCATCATTTATTTGTACAGATAGCATAAATATTGCCATACAGACACTCTGATTCTCAATCGACATATCAATTCTATCTTCCTTTGCACAAGCCTACACAAAATTTTACACACGCTGGTGCATGGGAGATTGCAGGTGTGCGCCACGTTGTTGCGGTGTTGACGGACGCCTCGTCCAACGACTCACCGCGTTTTGTTCGCTACAAGGTCTCCATATATGTTCTGCAAGCACCTATGAATATCTACGATTCGAAAGCTCTCTACTTGGATTGCACCTGTGTTACAGATTCTATTTTGAAGGATATGTATTGCTCTGGCATCTGTTGGACTGTCATGAAACTATAGGAACTGAAGCGAGAATATTCCACGATATCCCACATCAAAGGCCACATTTTTTCAACCGAAATTTGCCGAAAACAGAATATGCTGAATTACTTATTGAACGCCCCTCCTACTAATATCAACCTCAGATTTTCTCAGGTGATGTAGTTATCCATAATGAAGCACAGCTTGAAAGAAACTGCACAAATATTCAGTCATATCCCGATAGAATTTCAAAATAGTGCAAAGATTGACAACCTGCTTTAAATGTTCAGAAATGTAAAACTGCGCACTTCACAAAACGAAAAAATGTGATATCCTAAGAATTTAATGTTAACAAGTCACAACTGAAATCAGTAAACTGGATGTAACGCATTGTAGGGACACAAAATGGAAATCAAGTAGACTCAGTCATGGTAAAAAGAGATAGCAGACTTTGGTTTACTGGTAGAATACTGGGGGAATGCTACCAGTCTACGAAGAGACTGCTTGTAAAGCATTCATGCGAGCCATCCTAAAATATTACTCAAGCGTTTGGGATCTGTACCAGCTTGGACTGGCAGGGGATATTGAACAAACATAGAGAAGGGGAGCATGAATGGTCACAGTTGACCTCTGTGAGAGCAGCACAGTCAGTAAACTGTTACAGAAAAGTTTAGAAGAAAGTCATTACAGCAGCAAAGAAACTAAACAACATTCATACATTAACAGAAACCAGCATGACAAGAAAGATGAAATCAGTTTGGAATGTGATAAATACAAACTTCGACAGAAGCAAAGCAAAGAACATCATCATTATTCTTAAAGGCTATGACTAAACTATAAAACTATAAATGATCCTTTACAAATTACCACTATATTCAATAGATACTATATAAGTACAATACAAAATCCTACAAAAAACCAAAATCATATAAAGGCTAAATCATAGCATATATGTGAATCCAAAACTATGTTTTTGTATCATGTAACAGTACAAGAGGCAGAGAATGCAATTAGCAAACTAAAAAATAAACTTTCCTGTGGTACAGGTAGTGTTCCCGATATAGTGACTAGACACAGTAAATATATTGTTCCCCTGCTTGTTGATATAACTGATGCCTCTTTCAGCACTGGTGCTTTCCCTAGAGAACTTAAGCTATCAATAATAAAACCATTATATAAGAACAGTGCTCCCTATGAGGTAAAAACTACAGACCTTTATCAAAGTTCTCTTGTTTCTCAATATTTTTAGAGAATCATGTATGAAAGACTCTGTGCTGTTTTGAACAAATGTGGAATATTTGTAATGAAGAAAATGATCTTATAAAAAAGTGCGGCGACTGTAACTGCTATATATAATTTCCTAAAACTTGTTCTAAGTTACATTGTTCATAATGAAAATAAACTGTGAATTGTTTTTAGACTTATCTAAGGTATTTGATGTTATTGATCATAAAATTTTGCTTAATAAACTAATTATAGTGCAATGGAGTCCATTGCACTGCTCACACGTTGTTTAAATCTTACTCATAAGCCTTCTGAAATCCCATTCCCAGTTTTTTGTTTTGAACAATGATTTCCATGACTATGAAACTAGATATAGAACTGACTTCCAAAGAGAAGGACACATGAAATCTCAGTATGAAAAAAGTATAATATATCATTCCAAAATTCTTTTTGGTGCCTCCCATAAGAGTTAAAAAGATATCAATGGACTTGAGAAAATGCTTGTTAAAATGTTGATAGGATTGAAGCGGTCGAATCTTTAAGACAGATGGAAACTATCCTAGAAAGCCAACTTACAAAATTTCAGATACTAGCTTTGAATGGTTACTCTAGTAATGTGGCCTGTGCCGTAGCCACAACTACAACTGCATACTTATCACTCACATAAGGATTGTGAAGACAAGATTGGATTAATTACAACGTACACAGAGGCAGTTAAACAATCATTATTTCTGCACTCCATACGTGAATGGAACGGGGAAAAGCCTTAATAACTGGTTCAATATGGAATATTGCATGCCACGCACGTCACAGTGGTGAGAGAATAGCGGTGAAGGCCTAGTTGTAGCTATAGATTTGGAAGGAAGTTGTATGTCTAGTGGGGTTTCCTTCCGTGCTGCTTGCTTTGGCAAGTCATTTGCTTTCTAATTGTCTGTAATTCCACAATGGGTTTTAATCCACATGAATGTAATTTGTTTGTCGTGTTTCAGCATCCGTAATACAAAGATCGAATTTGAAGTAGATAGTCTTTGTTAGGAAATTAATTCTAGACAACGCTGTAGCACACTCTCAGAAGCTGATATAATTACAGATGTTGAGTACTCCTGACTCATGCGAGATTGCTTCGCTTTCGGATATTTTTATCCTATGGGTTTTCTCGTGAGGATAGAATAAATATTACTTTCCTCTGTCTACAGGATTAGACTATCGATATTTGTGACGATCGAACCAGAATGCGAACTTAGCACTTTATTCGTGGCGGGAATTGAGCTAAGAATTGAAAGATGCTTGAATGTAATGTGTATGTGTGCTGAGAATTGTGCGAAGTTGACGTCTAATGAAGTTACGGAGAATTAAATTATAATTATTATACTCTACAGTAAGGTGTATGAAGCGTTGTGTGGTATTTAATAGATTTGTTTAATTTCGAACAGATGGCGAAACCTAGTATATATTCACAACTCTTGTTAACGAACCTTGAATTGTTGTTCATGAATCATCCTCCACCACCAGAGCTACAGGGGATTTTACAAAAGGTAAGCGGTAAACTACGTTGAGTTATAATTCAAGCGTTCACATAAATGTACGGCGTTTACGTGCCTAAGTTTTGTGGGTACGATTTTGTTTCGTCGTCTTATTTGTTTCGTACTTCTTTCATGCACATTTCTATTGTTTCCCACCACAGAAATTGTTAAAAAGTATATCAAATACTTTGAACAGACCGACGTGTTGTAAGTGCGCTTTCTATTAATTCTGGATCACTGTTCATTGATTTACATTTTTAGATCTATGAATTATTCACCTTTAATCGTTAATAAAGGAATCGATGTCAGCTTTTTGTGTAAACACAAAGTTACATAAGTGACATACATGATGTTAAAAATATATTTGTCCACAATACCGCAGATGATATGTTCAGTATATTCATATATAAGTTTTTATCATAATGGAAGAGAATTAGTAGGCTCCTACTTAAGATCACGTTTAGGTCACATTTTGAACTTGTCTTCTGTATAAAATGTTTTTTTCTCTAGTTTGTTTCTGTGTGGTGCTTTAAACCATACTCAGTGACACATTGTGTGTATGTACTGTTACCATATTAATCACTTTTATCTCCGTGTAACTAACTATCCTGAGTTTTCTAGGGTGTCTTCTGTTTTAGGCATGTGTTATGTTGGATAGTCTGTGGTAGTTTCTGTTTTGGTTTTATTTTGCATGCATTACATAACTTATTATAAAGAGGAATGTAGCAATTGGTATTTTTTTTTTAAATATCCTCTACAGGTTTAATTACTTCTGACTTCACAAATGCATCTGATTGCGTTCCCCCCCCTCTCTTCAGTGGATTCCCCTGCAAAAACATGTCGTATGTGATGTGGGTGTGGAGGAAAGTTGTATTATATGATCTGTGACATAAGTCCATAGGTTACGTAAGAGCTATGCAACATGAACTAACTTTGTACAGGTGTAATTAGTATGGCTCTTCCATGTTAATTTCGAATGAAGGTGGATCCAAAGTAATTTAGCTGAAACAGTCATTGCTATTGTACTTCAGAATATATTTCTTCTCATGATACTCGCACAATGATGTTACACAAGAACTTACTCGAAATTTAAACAAAGTTTGTCTAACTTCATCAAAGTCATTGACATTTTAAAATTTTTTGAAACTGAACTGTAAACTGTTTTGTGACACACTTCACTTGCTATCTGTCCAACAGAGCACTGTTCATCCATGTTATTGCATTCCAGTTAATCTCTCAAAATTAATTACAAATAGAACACAGCACATAACACATTCTACACTCTTGATGAAGTATGTACATCCACTCTAACAGAGGTTTTAGAACAGACTGACTACAACAATGCCACACCCAGCAATAATGTACTTCTACAATGCCACACCTAGCAATAATGTACTTCTTTATTGACAATAAACCTAAATGTAAATGGGCATTTTTATAACCATAGAACAAAAGCAAAAGCTCATATTGTTTAACGTTGCATTATTGAGAATAAATAAACTAAATCAATATTGGGTTAACTAAATATGTCACAATTAAATTTTATTGCAATGAAAAAATAAAACATTTAAATAGGCAACAGCCATAAGATCAGTTGTAGAGTAAAGTGAATTATCTCCTCATTTTTACAAACTCATATCTTTGTTCAGTCAGATATCAGTGTTGAAACTTATACAGTACATTTTTGTATCCAGCCCCACCCGAGATAACTAACTGCAAACTTAACAAAAAATGAAAATTTTTGAATTTCAAAAATTCTAAAAAATTAGGGAAACGTTTGTAAGTGTTCTTGCTCTATATGATGCTAGTAGTGTATGATATCTAACTATAGGAAAAAATACTCTCATAAATCACTCTTTGTTTATTATTTTTGAGCCTAAAGAGGGGATTTTTGAAAATTTGGATACCAAACGTAGGAGGTCATTTTGACTGGTTATTTTTGAATTTAGGGTATTTAGTGTAATAGACAATGTTGTAGATTACACTTTTCTAAAAACAATCGTGTCAATTGCAATTTTTTTTTTGCTAACAACTCTAAACTGAAACATCGTCGCATACTTACAAATGAAAATGGCCACCATTCAGTAAAGGTGCAAGATAAATTATTTAAAAAAAACTGTTTTGAACTTCTCAAATATAGGGGAATCACATATAAAAAAATTAAAATATTTAAAAATGGTCGAGAACCGTCATTGGACCACTTCATATGGATTGACCCTGCTATCTGCTGGTCACTGTAGAGGAAAACAGGGTATCAAACAGAAATTGCCACCCCACTCCCCCAGGTTGCTTGCCTCTCTTTGGCGGGTTCTTTCTTGGCTACCATGGGGCCCCAGCCCTTGCAGCATCCTTTTCCACTCGTGCTGCATGTCTGTCCCCTTGCTATTCCTTCTCCCCTCCCCTGGTGTTGGAAACGTGTTCTGCATATTCAGTCGCCGATATCAGAACAGTCTCACCACTGTCTTTTGCTCCTTCTCCCTATTTGTCGTTTCTTCTCCCTTTTTGTCATCCCCCTTCTCCTATCCTTCCTCTGCCCCAGTGTTTGAGGTTCCTCTTTCTCCTTCTTTCTTCCTGTGCACTCCTTAAGGCCAGCTCACACGCCTAAGACATAAGGGTCATTCCATGTCAAGTCACCCAGGCCTTGACACCAACCATGTCAGATTTTGATGAAACTTGGTACAGTATGAAATTTTGGAATAAGTTTGTGTATTATATCTAAATGTTAAAAAAAATTACCATAAAGATATATTAAAATCTTCCAAATGAAAAAAAAATTTACAAGGGTTTTTTTTTTTTACTAATGGATGTTTAGTTTTACAAAAACTGCAATATCTAGAGTCTCAGACCTGATAGAAAGCTCAAATTGGTTTTAAAATACCCTTAATTGTATAGGCTATTAGATAAAAGAAAAATTATGTTGGCTTTTTAACCTGTTTAATAGTTATCTAATTTTTAAAATAATATTAATTATATTTTAAAAATAAAAAATACCAAGTGACTTAGACACCGAAAATAAGTTTTTGTTTTCTTGGAGTAACACTGTACACTTGGATTTTGTTTTGTTACTCCTGTGTTTTGAAGTAAAAAATTATTACAATGTTAAATAGTGGTTGGATAGTGTTTTATTAAGTTTATTCGAACTCTCAGTAAGTACTGTTACTTAGTTTACAGAAATTCTTTTCCAATATCCTATAAAAGTAACCAGAACAGTAATCAGACCAAAAGTGAAATCAGTATGTCAGATATTCAAACCTATATGGTAGGGTTATTTAAAAAATCTGACTGTTTCCAAACAACCTACACACCTTCAAAAAAGTTACAACCGGTATCAGAATTGAATGAGGAAGAAAAAGATTTGATCCACTTACGATCTGGAATTAATCTGTGTGAATTTAAGAATATATGTTCACACCACATATACTACTTTTTAAATGTTTTTGAAAAGTATCAAACAACATATGTAGACCCACTAAGAAAACACAAAAAGCCCATCAAAAAATTGTTGAGAAGTGTAGGCTTGGATCTTTCTAAACAGTTACTGACAAAAAATATTAGCATAAAACCTGGACAAAAGCTTTGCTCAACATGCCGTAACTTTTGTGAGGAAAAATTAAGAGTTGAAGTCAATGAAAGTGAAACAGATGATGAAGTCATGGTTGAATTAGAATAATTGGAATCCAGAAATGAATCCCTCGTACAAACAAACATTGCTCTTGATTATTTAGGTTTAACACCGATAAAGCTTCATGGCTTGTCAGAACAAAGTAATGGGTCTTATTTTAAAAGGAAGGTTAGCAGTATTGGAAAGACTGCAAAAAGGCGGTTTCAAAAGCATTAAAATATGATGCACCAAGTTCTGATGATGACGAAGAAGATAAAAGTGTGGTTGAGAAAGCAAAGGATTTTGATGTAATGATATCTCTTATGAAAGAGAAGATTTCATCTGTTGGGAGGTCTAGAAAAATCCAGATTTTGACCTAGGCTCCAGATTCTTGGAGTCGAAATAAAGTGATGAAAGAATTTAATGTAAGTGAGTACATGGTGCGACAAGCTAGAAAGCTAAAATCTGAAAAGGGTGTTTTGGAAACTCCTGGTCCAAAAAAGGTAAAACTCTTTCTGAAAATACAGTAAGACTTGTAACAGATTTTTATGAAAAGGGTGAAAGTTCCAGAGTGCTACCTGGAACAAAAGACAAAGTAAGTGTTCAAAAAAAGTGTACATGCAAAAAAGACTCATTTTGTGTAACTTGAGAGAACTCTATTCTTTCAAATGGGAGAATCCCGTGGTAGAAGTAGGATTTTCAAAATTTTGTTTCTTGAGACCTAAATGGTGCATCCTTGGTGGTGCTGCAGGCACACACACTGTATGTGTATGCAGTATCCACCAGAATGTTAAACTATTACTGGATGCTGTGAAAATTGAAGAATCTTATAAAGACCTAATTAAGATGCTTGTGTGCAACACAGAAAACCAAAACTGCATGCTACATCATTGCAACAGCTGTCCTGCAAATACTGCACTAACAGAGTGCTTAACTGAAAAACTAAGTGAATATTATGATTTAGAAGAAGAAATTGTAATCAGTCAGTGGGTTAACACAGACAGGGCAGAAATGATCAAACAGTCTATCAGTGTTGAAGACTAAATTTCTTTATTGGTTAGGTCATTGGAAAAGCTCACCCCGCACTCGTTTATAGCAAAATCCCTACCAGCAGCCTTTAAAAGATTGAAAGAAGACCCACCACCCAAAACAGCAATTATTGTGATGGATTTCAGTGAAAATCATTCCTTTGTTATACAAAATGAGATCCAAAGTTACCACTGGAATAGAGGTGGTTGTACTCTACACCCAGTTGGAGTTTTTCTAAGAAATGAGGAAAACAATGTTTTTGTTTCCAACCACTGTTTTATTAGTGATGACCAAGAACATGACACTGGTTTTGTTAACTTTGTACAAAAAGAAATTACAAAGTGGCTGTCATTACATCATACTGACATTGACTCAGTTCACTACTTTACAGATGGTTGTGCTGGGCAGTACAAAAATAGAAACAGTTTTAAAAATTTGACTGAACACTTGAGAGACTTTAATTTGAAGGCCCAACACTCTTTTTTTGCAACAAGTCATGGGAACTCAATTTGTGATGGCCTAGGAGGAACTATTAAAAGAATTTTAAGGAAAGCCAGTCTACAGCTTTCAGACAAAGAACAAATAATGACAGCAATCGATGTGTATAAGTTTTGTGAAAAAATATTGAAAACATTCATTTTCACTTTATTGTCAAAAAAGAAGCTGATTTGCTACGGTTAAAACTAGAAAAACGTTTTTCAGCAACCCGAACCATTCCTGGAACAAGAAGTTTTCATAACTTAAAACCACTTCCAACAAACAACCTTGAAATTAGTAGGACTACAGATAGTGTAAAACCCTCCTTAGTCTTTTCTTTCCATTCTTCTTCTGATTGGGTTCGTGTTGAACCATCCATAAATAGCTATGTGGCTGCAAATTATGATGATAACTGGTACTTTGGACTGGTAAAAACAATATTGAATGATGAAGAAGATGCAGATATTCTATTTCTACATCCTTCAGGACCCGCTGCATCGTTTTATTGGCCGGAAAGAGAAGATTCCTGCATAGTGCCTTTGGAGCACATAGTCTTTGTAGTAGACGCACCTCAATCAAGCGGCACTGGGAGAATGTATTAGGGTGAAGTGGGGTAAGTGTAACCATGGGGTTAGTGTAACCACGGCTTATGGTGCCTTAAAGAAGCTGTATTTTTACCTCTGACCTATCACACATATTAATTTACTCCTTTCTTTGTTATATTTCACCATAAGTTGTCAAATCTGACATAAATTGGTAATTAATTTTTGGACTTGAATTGACGTCTACTTTTTCACTCTGCGAGTGAGTGACATGCTCAGAATTTGGTGGTCTGTCATTTTTGCAGATTTAAAGATAACTGCACAATTTTTTGGTTACAAACTAACTTTTGCTTGACAATTTCAAATATGAGATTCATTTTACTCTACTGATAAAGCTCTTGATATGCCAGGCATGGTTACACTTACCCCACTTTTTTCCCATGTGGAGCAAGTGTAACCAGGGGGGTTACACTTGCCCCAAACAAACTTACTGGAACAGATTTATTTATTTAAACCGTAACCTTGTTTTTGCTATCACACTAGATCAACTAAACTGGCCTTCCTGTACATATGGATACCAGAATACTTGATGTGCTGGATTTGTAGGCCTACTGAGTTTGTGTGAGATATATTTTATTTTTTATTTAAGTCTACTATATTTTTTAACCACATTTCCTTTTATAAAATATGACACAGTCCGACAGTGTAGTCCCACTGCTAAAACAAAGAAGAAAAGGATTGCACCAGGAGCTGAAGTTATCACTTTTCAAGATGCCGTCTATAAAGAAAAAGATTTTAAAGGAAACAAGAATAATAAGGAGAAAGCAAAACGAAAAAGCATTGTCGACATAAAATAGGGCTTGGTAATGAAAAGTAAATCTTCCAATCAAAGTGCTGTTACTTTATTCGAAATGGCATCTCGGAATGTTGTGGAAAAAAACCCCTGATTGCTCATGTGGGTAACAAGAACAGAAAGTGAAACTGAAGAAGGTCTATCTTTAATAAGTAGTGATGAAGAAAATGGGATCATAATAACATTGGACAATATCAGGAAAGAAATGATAAACTGTGAAGAAGAAAAAGAGGCAAACTTTTTTGAAGCCAAAGATAAAATTACAGTTGGATACTATGTTCTGGTAGCTATTGCAAAAAAATGTAAGAAAGTTCATTTTATTGGCCAAGTTACCAAAATTAGTGATGTAGGAGATCCAGAAGTGATTTTCCTCAGATGCAAAAATAAGACAAAGCATGGCACCACATTCTACTGGCCTGATAGAAGAGATGAGACGGAAGTTCCATCCTCTGATGCCATTTCAGTGCTGCCTGAGCCTACTTTGAGTCGCAGGGGAGACCTGACATTTGGTGTTACATTTGATTCATACAACATTCAGTGACTAAATAACAGTTAGGGCCTAAGTGTGAGTATAAGAAGTTGAATTAGGGCAGTTTAGCGTTAAACACAAATTGCCAACAACTTTAGTTCAATTACCATGAAAGATAATAGAAAGTGAACTTATAAAAGTGAATTTTTCTTTTCTCTTGATACTAGATATTTTATTGTTTTTGTTAAATTGCCTACTAAAGAAAAAATATTACTTTTGTAGAATTTAAACTAATCAGTTACTGGCCTAAAACAAAAATAAATCGTCTATGAAGCATTCTGTTTCAGTGTTTTATGGTTTAGGCTAACACTTATTTTTTAGTTTGGCTAACATTTTCTGTGTATTTCATAATAAACAGAGGCGTGTGCAAAAAAGTTCATATCTTGAGTAAAATTTAAGATATTTTGATGATTTAAAAATTCTCAAATTCAGTAAAAATTGGGTAATCAAGTCACTTACCCCAAGTCTCTTTTACAGTGCTCTGTATGGGTACAACAATTCAGGGTTACACTTGCCCCGAACCATGGGGCAAGTGTAACCTCACAACACAAAATTTTGAAAACAATTAATTGACCATATAATTTCTTTTTTCAAAAACAAAATGTAGATTGTTTAAAAGTCAATAAGTCAACCTTTAAGCATGAGAAATTTCAAAATCATATCTTCAATAACAAGTTGGCAATTTGGTGTCAAAGTTGAACTATGCCAAAACGTGGTTACACTTGCCCCACTTCACCCTACTTCAAAAAAGACTGTATCAAAAGAACTGAAAGCTCTTGGATGAAGTGGAAAAACAGTTTGAATCAGCATTAAAGTTTATTAAAAAGACAAAATTACTCAAAAAATTCAATGTTTCAAGCAATCAGTTGGGTTATACATAAGTGTCGTAAGTAAACTATCTTTGTACATAATTCTAATGTAATCTACTATAATTAATAAACATGTTAAAACGCCATCATTATTTTTGTTTTATCAAGTAGCCTATATGTTTAAGAGTAAATTAAAACAAATTTGAGCATTCTATCAGGTCTGAGACTCTAGATATTGCAATTCTTATAAAACAAAACATCCGTTAAAAAAAAAAAGAAAAAAAATACATATATATATTTTTTTCATAGAAAATATTAATATATTTTAATAGCATCATTTTTGTCTTCAAATATGTATAATAAATAAACTTGCTGCAAAAATTCATGATGTTATCTAAAAGAGTTTTTAAGGTAAGCAAATTTAAAGTTTTGAATACAAATTAAATTGACCATTTCCGAAGGTTCAGAAAACGCAAAACATAAAAACTTTAAAAATTTATTAAAAAAAACCGTAAGAGATACAGCAAAAAAAAAAAAATTTGCAGGTGTTGTCAGGATGGTATTAGAACCATTTGAGCCAAATTTCATGAAAATCTAAGGAGGTGGGTGTAAAATTTATTTTTTATTGGGTGATTTGATATGGAATGACCCATAACAGGTGCCTGGATAATGCATAATTCCCAGCCCTGGGTTGATAGGTAGCGTTCGCATGTATCCCCTGGTAAAGGCCAGTCCCAGGGAGGGGTGACTACCTGAGCTGCTACCTTCCTAAATTGCCGATTGTTCCCTCTGTCAGGTGTTGGGGAGATGTGACGTGGGATGTGAACAGTCACCGAAAGTGGGTGTGCCCCCTTCTGATGGGGCAATCCGCAGTTGAAAGGAGTGCGCCATAGGAGATGCTGGCAATCATGGGGGATTTTCTCACAATGAGCCAATCATTCTTTTCACCATCAATGTCTACCAGAAGTAAATGAAATGAGGCTAATGATTCAAAGACCCTCCCAGCAGCACCGCAGTTCCTCGTTCCATGTACCGAAGACAGTCAATCCTTCACTATGGTAAATATGTTTATTATCCAGAAAGGTGTTAATGCTGCTGCTAGCCCTGTGAAATTCCACACTTTTTTATGAAATGGTACTTTGCTTTTGGAGATTACTTCTGATTCTCAAGGGGCCATTCTGTGCCAAGTGGTCTAAATCGAGAAATGTTCCCACATGACCATCATGGATTTTGATGAAATTTTCTATGAACATTCACACGTGTTCTCAATGAACACTGATAAAGTTTCAGTTTCAGAAATTCAATACTTTCGGAGATACAGTCACTTGTTTAAGACCATAGCACAGCTTTCTATAGCGCGTCCTTGAATTTTCAGCAACTTTGAGATGAGATATCTCTGTAAGTATTTGCATGAAAGAAACAAAACTTGGCCATCTTATACAACTTTTAGAGCTCTTTACAGTAAAATATTAAGAAAAGGATTTCTGAGCAATTTTCATATAGATAATTTGAAGCAAAGTTGGGCGAAAAAATAGCTGTTTAAAAGAAATGCGAGCTTTAGTTTTTTTATATCTCCAAAAGTAATTGTGGGATGTACATGAAACTTTGCACACCATAACTCAGCAACACAAGGTCTTAGAATATAAAATTTCATTCTCCTATTGCTTTCCATTATTTCACAAATCTAGGGTAAAGTTGACAATTTTTCAAAAAGTGCTAAAAATGGGTATTTTTAGTCAAATTTAAAAAAAAAGCGTTTTCTCCAAACTCTTCTAAACTATGGTCATTAGAAATAGCATATTCTAAACTATCTAGACAAGTGGATTTGGTTTTGCAATGCAAGCATATAAGGCCCTAAAAAGTAGCATCATCAAATAGACCTACTGGACGTTTGAACATATTTTTCTGGCACTCAAATTATACCTGAAACCTTTTATTATGCCTAATAAATGTTTATTAGTGCCTTGAATAATTGAAATAAAAAGATCTGGTAAATAGTCAATGAGACTGTCAGAAAAACTTTAGCCCTTCTGCTTTTATCGTAAGTGTGAGAGAGATCATAAAGAATTCAATGAATAATAGCTTCATATTTTTTGTACTTCTCAAAATTGTAAATATTTACAAGTGGAAAATGAAGACCTAATTTTTGGATTCAATTGTATAAAACATTTTTCCAAAAAAGAATCGGTTTGCTTGAATCATGCATCGAGTGATGTAAATTTTCCAACCAATATTGCAGAGATTTTAATACCTGGGTGTTGTAACCTGTGAATTTTTGTCTTATAGAGTTATTTGGGAAACGTGTGAAATTGGTTGGTTAAACATCTAATAGTTTTAATTTTGTATTTAATCACACTTAAATGTAGCCTACTACCTTGGTAAATACATAACCACTAGTTTCACACAGAAAATTCACAAGATTCACTGTTTATAGAAAATATAATGGCAACAATTACTTTAACAATCAGATTGTTTCATTATTGTGAGCCTTGTTTGAACAATCAGTATTTCAGTGGTGTGTTTGCAGCATAGTGAATGGGTTCTCTTGACTGAGTGTGGCTTGTTATGTGATTCGTAATACCATCAAAGTTTGTAATCTAATTTACAAAAAATTGTTTTGATTGTGTCTTTTATAGCATATATCTCTTATTAGATTTTTTCATTGGTAATTTAAGCAGATTGAGATAGTTTGCCTACACCATGAAGCCCTGTTATTGACACACTATGAGAGGTTACAAAACAAATGCTTCAATCCCTTTGGGAAGGTGAATCATAATGTTAAGGCAGGAATTTGCACTCTTGATACTGAAACAGCTAATAAGGCTTCTGATATGTTGAAGAAGCAGCTTGTTAATAACATAAAGCCAGGTCAGAAAATTTGTCCGGCTTGCAGGACTACCTTAAACAAACACTTGGACGAAGCTTTATCAGCCTCATCATCACATTTTGATGAGGACTTTACACCAAAAGAAGACTTAAGTAGTAGCTTATTGTCTATCGGTATTTCATCCCTGAAGAGAACAGTAAGCTACAGAGATAAGCCCCAATATGTGAAGAAGAAAATTCAAAAGGCTCAAAATGTGATTAAAAATAGAATTGTAAATGCAATGGGAGTAAACACACAAATTGAAGATGCTAGTGAAATTAAGGAATGTGGAAACTGTGCCGACTATGCACATTTGCTGACTGAACTGAAAGCCAAGATGCAGAATGCAATTCATAAAGAACAGATGCAAATTTTAACCTTGGCATCTGTAAGTTGGACAGTCAGACAAACAGCAGCTCAGTTCGGCATGTCCGAAAGAATGGTGAAGAATACTCAGAAGCTTAAGGCAGAGAAGGGCATTCTGGCACTTCCCGAAAATAGACAAAGCAGGAAATTACCAGCAGAAGTTGCTAGTAGAGTGCGAAATTTTTTTGAAGATGATGGGTATAGTAGGGTGTGCCCTGGAAAAAAAGATAGTATTTCAGTTAGACTTTTAGATAGAAAGACATACATGCAGAAAAGATTGTTACTTTGCAATTTATGGGAAATGTATGTTGTCTATAAGAATATAAATGGTCCAGAAATAGGGTTCTCAAAGTTTTGTGAACTTAGACCCAAATGATGTGTAACAGTAGGATCAGCTGGAATGCATGCAGTTTGCGTCTGTGCAATTCACCAAAATGTTTGCTTAGCGGAGCTGGTATACGTGAAAATTATAAGGAGATTCTCAGTTTGCAGTTTGAACTCTAAACAGTGCATGCTACATCGCTGTGAAAGGTGTCCTGGACCTGAAGCTATAGCATCTGAAATTGTCAGCTATTTCCTAGATCATGAGTAACAGGAAGTTATTGTGTTTAAGCAATTGATACATACCGATCGGGCCACACTGGACACGAAGCAAATGGTAGTGGATGTCAACTGTGTTTTTGTTAATGCTATTGTTCAATCCACCTACCTCGATAGGATTCCTGCCGATATCCCTTCACTCTGTGGTAGCAGATATGTGCTAGGCAGTGTAAAGCAGTGTTGATGAAACCACCACCCAGTACCTACCAAACAGAGGCCGCATAACTCTAGTTGAAAGTCACCTCCTGAAAGTTCATGATAAAAAAATTGGGCATACAGGATCTTCAATTTACTTGAAGAAAAGCATTTACAATTAGATTAACTTTGCTTTTTATTCATATTGAAACACATGAAATGACTATCAAGTCTGTATTTAATATGGGAAAAGGTTATCATTCAAAGTTCACTGTCTGTATAACAGATACTCACTCGAAAAACAGCCAGAATTTTAGATGTCCAACCTGACTAATTTTCACATTTTACCACTCTCAGACTCACAACTATTCGCGATTTAAACATTCAGTCGTTTCAGTTTTTTTCATAAGAGGTGCTCACCAAAATATTTCATACACAGCACGAAACACGCCACGCAGAGCTGTTACTATTACCAGAAAGTTCACATGCTCGTACTTCTCAACAGGTTCGCAGGAGAACTTCTGTAAAGTTTGGAAGGTAGGAGATGAGATACTGGCAGAAGTAAAGCTGTGGGTACCGGGCGTGAGTCGTGCTTCGGTAGCTCAGTTGGTAGAGCACTTGCCCGCGAAAGGCAAAGGTCCCGAGTTCGAGTCTCGGTCGGGCACACAGTTTTAATCTGCCAGGAAGTTTCATTCATTAAAATGTTCATAACTCCAGGCGCTTCAGTCACAATATGTTCAAACCGAAATTAGCTCACTATTTCCTCATCTTACAGAGTACTTTTAGGGAGCAATCTAACATTGTGTTATCTGTAGACCAGCTAGCAAGCGACTCCTCTTGAGGTACTCTCCTGTCTACCAACTCCTCTTTACACGTGAGAACAGCTTAATTCTGATTGTCTGTTGATCTAAATGACCAGTCAGATCGTTCCTTCCAGATCATTTTCACGGCAAATCTTGCCTTATCCAATCACTAATTTGATGGTAATTATTGTCAGCAAAACTTCAAATTCTTGTATTTTGTTTAATCAAAATAAACAAAGTGCGAAATATTCTTCAAATTGATAAACAAACATATTCCGTCTCTAACTTCCATTCTGGCTACTTTTTTACAAAAGCAAGCCCACACTGACATACGTCACCTGAATGATGGTTGCAACGTAACTTTCCCAAGGTTCATTTGTACAAGCTTTTACATAAAATGAAATATTAAATTTTGATGTATGCCCCACATACACACTCTCAATCATTCTCATGCACTCACATGGCAAAAATAATCAAATAATGTTTTTGACTGATTTTTGTATTATATAATGCACAGTGACTAAAGTTTTAAAAAAAAATTCTAATTAATTGATTTTTATGCACTGATAACTTTGGAATGGCTTCAAATGATAATGAAAGTCAATCTGTTATTGTTCCTAACTTGGTTTTAAAAAACAAGTAGTAGGTTTTAGGAGTTTTAGGTAATTCTCTTTATCTCCAGAACTATAGTAAATAAAAATCTGAAATTATGACAGCATCATTCCATTAATAACAAAAGGTTGTGTATCAGATTTGAACAAAATAGGATCATAACTAATATGGATTATTTAGATTTGTAGAGGGTACAAATCTTTGTATTGACTGAATGTTATGCTATGCAATTCTCACGGCAGGCAGCATCAGCTGTGCTGTGAGCAAAGCAGATAAAAAACATCGCCATACTGCTGCCACCGTACTAGACGGCTGCGTGTTTTACTGCAACGAATGTCATCTCGTAATAACTTGTTGCATTACACACACCCTACGAACTTAAAATTACTTCCTAACTTTACAGATACATTCATATCATAATTCGTTTCCTCTGTGAAAGTGGTTTTTATTTTCAGATATAAGGTTCTCCTTTAGTCTTGGAGCAGGGGCAGGTTGGTTGTGGTTGGGACTTCTTTCAGAGTCTTCTCGGTCTGTGATCCCTTGACCCCCCCCCCCCCCCCCCCCTTTTTCCAGTTTTTAGATTTGTTCTCACCTTTTATGCTTTTATTGTGTGTGTTTAATGTTCATTAGTTTCTAATTTGAATCCCTTGACTGAATCTGTCCGCTTTTAGCAGACCCTCTTCTTCTATAACTCACTTTGGAATCATGTGACTGATGACCTCGCCATTTGGTCCCATGCCCCTCAATTAATCAAACAATCCATAGCCTTCTAGGCCGCCAGCGACAGTCAAGTGTCCAGCGTTTAACCTTAAAGGTGTTCTGTGCACTGATCCATTGGTCCTTGCAGAACACCTCACAACACACTTTGCAATGGCATCGGCGTCCTCTTCCTATCCTGATTTCTTCCTCCGGCAGAAATGCAATTGGACAGACACCCCCCCCCCCCCCCTCATTAATCCTGTACCATGCTGAGCCCTAGAATGAACCCTACACTGAATGGGAATTCTTCACAAGACACGGCCCCAGGCCCGGATTCCATCCACAACCAGATGATCCAACACTTGAACGTTCCCCAGAGGTAGCATCTCCTCAGGAACTGCACCCGCCTTTGGCTCAACGCTGCTTTTCGGTTGCAATGGCGAGACGGTATAGTTATCCCTGTCGTTTAGCCCGGGAAGAACCCAACGTCTCTTGACAGCTACCGCCCAGTTAGCCTGATAAATTTATTTTGTAAACTGCTCGAGAAGATGGTTAGCTTCAGAATCTTGGGGCCTATTGTCCCTGTGTCAGTGTGGCTTCCAGGCAGGACAATCTCCAACTGACCATTTACTCAGATTGGAAACAGCCAACCGAAAGGGTGTTACTAACCGCCGGCAACTTGTCGCAGTCTTCTTTGACCTAAATAAGGCATATGACATGGCTTGGTGCCATCATGTTTTAGTTATCATCCATGACTGGGGCTTCCGAGGTCCCCTTCAGATTTTTATCCGCGAGTTTTTATCTCACTAGCTCTCCCGGCTTTGAGTTGGCACTTCACTCAGCATCTCTCAGATTCAGGAGAACAGTATCCCAAGTGTTCTGTGCTAAGTGTCACATTCTTCCTCAAAGCCATCAATGGGCTTGTTACCTCTCTTGGTGGTGGGTACCCGAGTGTTGTACATCAACAATTTTTTGAATCCGACGTAGCTCCCACTCGGTAGAATCTGCTGAGTGCTGGCTCCAAGGCGCCATCCGAACGACCTTTGCATGGGCCACCTCCCAGGGCTTCTAGTTTTCTCCTTCCAAAATGTGGGTTATGCATTTTCATCATTCACTTACAGTACACCTTGATCCAGAACTCTATTTAGGCAACGAGCTCTGCAGTGCTGTACCAGAGCCTTGTATCTTGGGCCTTTTTTTGATAAAAAAGAAAACACAAGGCTGCCCCATATTCACCACATGAAGACTACATGCATGCAGAAGCTTAATGCTCTCCACCTCCTGGCCCACACATCTTGGGTTGCAGAGTGTACCATTCTTCTCCATCTGTACTGTGCTCTGGTCTTGTCCAAACCAGATTATGGTAGTCAGGTTTATGGCTCAGCAGCTCCGTCCACTTTGCAACTTCTTTGCCCTGTTCACTATTATGGGGTGCATCTGGCTATTGGTGCCTTTTGCACTAGTCTCGTCACAGTAGCGGGGGTTCCCCCTCTACTAATATGATGGAGCCAACTCCTGGTTTCTTACGCAATCCCCATTCACCAAATCCTTGACTATCTAATGTACTCTGTCTTTTTTGCAAATGAGGGATGTCTCCTTCCTGGCACTCGATGGTAGATGGGATTGCCGGTTGGCATGTGTCTCACTTCTTTCTGTCGGGATCTCCATCTCCACACTCTGGAATACACCATGTGTGTTTCCTCCCATACTCCCTCTTGGATGGTGCTTCGACCTCAGATTAGAACCAATCTATTCCTGGGTCCTAAAATCTCTGTCGCCCCTGTGGTTTTCTGGCGTCTTGTCTGTGCCAACCTGGCAGAGTTCCAGGGTGCCACCATCTTTTACACTGGTGGTTCTAAAGACTATCGATAAGCTGGGATATACTTCCACATCTTCCAGTGGCTTAGAACACCAATTATTGCCGGTATCATGCAGTGTGTTCACAGCAGAGCTTCTAGCCATTCACAGAGCCGTCCATTTTGTTTCTGAGGCTTCCCTCCACAGTGTTTTAATTTTTTCAGACTCGGTGAGTAGCCTGTAGGCTATCTACCGATACTACTCTCATCGCCCTTTGGTCTCCACTATCCATGGCCTTCTCTCTGCTCTTGGCTGTGCTACCTGCTCAAGTGTCTTTCTCTGGCTCCCAAGTCATCTGGGCATCCGAGGGAATGGATTGGCTGACTGTTTGGCTAGAGAGGCAGATACTTTCCCCCATTTCTTGCATGATTCAGCTGCAGGATGCAGATCTATGTCAAATCTCTCTTTGCCCAAAAATGGAATGATATCTTGTGCACTACAGCTCGTAGTAATAAACTCCACACAATAAAGGAGTCTACTGTAATTTTGTGCTCTTCCTTCCGCTCCTCTTGGAAGGAGCCCACTGGTCTATGCTGTCTACGCATTGGTCATACCAGTCTCACCCATTGTTTTCTCCTTCATAACGAGCCAACCCCACAATGTGGTTGTGGAACGAGACTGACGGTGTCCCACATATTGGTGGAATGTCTCCTTCTTTTGGCCCTTTGTGCTAAGTATAGTCTTCCTGATTCCTTAAATTTTGTATTAGCATGTGATTCACAGATGGGTGAACTGGTCCTTAGTTTCTTCTGTGAAAGGGTTTTTATTTCCAGATGTAAGTTTTTACTTTACTGTTCGTCCAGGGGCAGGGTGGTTGTGATTGGTACCTCTCTTTATGCCTTCTCGGTCCAGCACCCCATGGAAAGACCGCCCCTTTTTTCCAGTTTTTAGATTTGGTCTCATGTTTTATGCCTTCTACTGTGTGTTTTAGCTTCACTGACTGGCTCTGTCCACTTTTAGTGAACCCTCTTTCTTCTGTTATTAACTTCAGAATTGTGGGACTGATGACCTCACTGTATGGTTCCATATACCTTCAATTAATCAATCCTATGACATGTGGCTTCTTGCTCCTGTTAGGGATCCTACAATGTGTGGTGTTAGTGGCAGACAGATAACTGCGCGCCACTTTTTACTAGTCTGTGTTTTATTTTCAGACAAGAGGGCAATGGCAGATTTGTCAGCAGATCTACCATCTCTTTCGTAATGAATGTGATTAGAGTTTTAAGATTTTGTGATGTGTCCAACATGTTTCCAAAAATTTTAGGGAGATGTTCATAATGTGTTTACATGGTGACTCCATTTTTTATAAAAGGTCGGCCAGTCGCATTTCCCTGTGCCATTCTTTTAGCTCGTCTGTGGTTTTACTTCAGTTTTAATCTCATGTACATCACCTTTAACTCTTCTCTTTTGTATTAAGGCCCATTAGATAGAATGATTGTGTGGGCCAACATGAGTGTGGTGAGAGTGAGAGAATGAGTGTCATTTTATAGGTCTCCTCCTCACTGTGCGACAACAATATGAGACATCTTACCTACATTTATTTCTTTTAAAATGTGTAAGGGAACAGATAACATCTGCGTTCAGCACCTGTGAACTCAAAAAAACACACACACACACACACACACACACACACACACACACACACACACACACACACTCTCTCTGGCCAACCTCTATTCCACTGGTGCAAATCACTGACTGATTCTCCACCCTGGAGTCACTGACAGTCCCAGGGAGGTTACGGGTACCTCAGATGAAAGTTCTGCAATGGAACATTTGTGGCATCAGATCACACAAGACAGACTTGCAGCTGCTATTGCGATTGCTCTACCTAGTTGTTTTATGCTTCCAAGAAACGAAATTACGTCCTCAAGACAGCTTTAGCTTCTTACAATTCACTCCAGTATGTTTTACCTTCCCTCCAAGGAAGGCATTCCAGCTCGGGAGGGGGGGGGGGGGGGGGGAGGGTTACCTTCCCTCCAAGGAAGGCATTCCAGCTCGGGAGGGGGGGGGGGGGGTCATGGTGCTCATTTGAGACGATACCCATCACCAAACCATTTCTTTGAACACCCAGCTACAAGCTGTTGCTGACCGTCTTTTTCTCCCCATTTGTACCTTTTCTCTTTGTAATACCTAGTTTACCCCATCATCTGATCTCACCAGGGCAGACAGCCAATAGCTTACCACTCAGCTCCCTCAAACGTTTTTGCTGCTTAGTGTCTTAAGTGCCCACCGTACCATGTGGGGCTCTCTAAGAACTTGACCGAGAGGCTATCTCCTGGCAGATATTCTGAACTCGCTTACTCTCACTTCTCTCAACATTGGTGGACCCACATTTCTTTCAGATTCCGTACACTTTCTCGCTCCTGGATCTCTCATTCTGTAATACACATCTTGCCCACCATCTAGACTGGTCCATTGCCCCAGCACATACTTGAGTTACCATTTCCCACATGTAATTCATCTGGTAACTCATGTCTCATCTGTGTGCAAGACAAACTGGCAGCTTTCTAAAGCTCACTGGATTCTCTGCTCTTCATCGGTAACCTTTGGCGAACTTTTCCACAGCAGTGTTCATCAAGTAGAGTATCTTACGAATGTTATCATTACCAGTGTAGAATGTTCCATCCTCTGCAACTCTTCTCTACCACGACATGTCCCAGTCTCCTGGTGGACTGAAGAAGGCCGTGAATGGTTTGCATGCGCAGATATGCTCTCTGTGTCTTTGAATGCCATCCCATGAAGGAAAACTGTATTCATTATAAACAGTTGCGCACAAAGTGTCGTCGCATTATCAAAGATAACAAAGAAGCTTGTTAGACATCTCTTACTAATTCTTTTTAAGCATTTTACTCCCTCTTCTGTTGTTTGTGGTAACTTACGTTGGATTTCTGGAAAAAGGCGCATTTCCAGATTGCTCAAATATACTTTCATCTCATCACAAGCCTGCACTCCAGAACTGGACGATTTTACATTTAGATGTTGCAGCATCTGTCTCTTGATGACCAGCACTTTTTCCTTTGTAAGTATAATCACTTGTGGATGGACGGTGCATTTCCCAGATGCTGGCGTGGACCACTGTAATCCCCATACACAAGCCTGGTAACAGTCTTCCATCCAGCTGCTGTCCAGTTTCCCTCACCAGCAGTGTCTGCAAGGCAATGGAATGCATGATCAATGGTCGGCTGGTTTGGTGGCTTGAGTATCTGAATTTGTTAATAAATACACAACATGGATTTTGTAAGCAGCAGTTTGCAGTTTATCATCTCATCACCCTTTCAATCCATATTATGAACTGTGCAATTAGTCTATAAACTGTTACCATTTTTAAAGCTATAGAACATCACGTGAAAGTCTGAAATTTTTTTATCAATTATTCGCAAATGAGGGCGCACCAGGATGAACAGCTGGAGAGTGTAAACGTCACCATATAGACTGTTTCAGAAATTTGATCCCACAACTAGGAACCTCTCTATGAGGTGAACGCTTCCTCGTCTAGCCATTAATGGGCTAGTCACCTCTGTCAGGGTGCTGGTCGCTCCAGTCCTGTATTTAGACTTTGCATCTGGTACAGCTCCCACTCATTAACCTTGGCTGAACATCAGCTCCAAGCTGCCATCTGAAGGGCCACTGCTTGGATATCTTCCCATGATTTCCATTTCTCTCGACTGCAAGTACACAGTCATGCATTTCTGTTGTTCTACAATGGTCCATCATGAGCCAGCACTCGACTTAGGTATCCAGCACTTTGGAGTTGTTGCCTAGTCCTATTTTTGAGCCTCCTTTTCGAAAACAAGCTGACTTCGCTGCCCCATATTAGTTAACTAAAGACTAGCTGCATGTGGAGCTTAACACTCTCTCCTTCCATGCCCAAATCTGTTGAGGTGCAGATCGTGCTTCTCTGACCCATATTTACTAGGCTCTGGTCTCATCTCTACTGGACTATTGTTATCAAGTACATGGCTTTGTGGCAGCTGCTGGTTTGAAATTGTTAGACCCAGTCCATCACTATGGCATGTGACTTGCTTCTGGTGCCTTCTGGACTAGTTCCCGCTTCGGTTTCGACAGTATCGACTCTTCTATGCAACTCCCGGGAACCTCACATCTTGTGTGAGTACATGCTTGGCCATCATTGGGTCCCAGCCCTTGCAGCCCTATTTCCATTTCCATACTGCAAGTCTATCCATATACTACTATTTATTCTCCTCTGCCTCTCGATTGGACAGTCTGTTTGATGCCAGTTGTGCTTACACTTGGTTTGTGATTTTGGACACTCTTTCTCTTCGCTTCTGGCATTATTCGGCTTTTCATTCTTCAGTATGTGGTCCCCATTCTTGGGTTTGACCTGCTATTATTTTCCCAAATTTTACAAAAGTGTGGGTCGTGCATGGTAGGTCACCAAATGCAGTGTATATTCTGCCAGTTGTTTGTTTGTTTCTTTGCACCCTTCCTGTGACTATAACATCAGTGAGTCACTGCTGGAATCACTCAACCCATACAAATATCTGGGTGTAACACTGTGTAGGGATATTGAATGGAATGATGACATAGGCTCAGTGGTTGGTAAAGCAGGTTGGTAAACTTAGGTTTATTCATAGAATATGGCGGAATGCAATCTGTCTACAAAGGAGTTTGCTTCTAATTACTTGTGTGGCCCATCCTTGAATATTACTCAAGTGTATGGAGCCAGACCAAATAGGTCTAACACGAGATATTGAATGTTACAAAGAACAGCACAAATGGTCCCAGGTTTGTCTGACATGTGGCAGTATGTCGCAGATATTTTGAAAGAACTCTAATGACTGATACAATGGGCATGCCCTTTGCCATACACTTCAGTGGTTTGCAGAGTATAGATATAGATGTTATTAAGTCTCCACCCAACCTCCAAGTTCTGATTACAGTTTGGTTTGTATTATTGGAAAGAAAGAAAGAAAGAAAAAGTATAAAAATTGCAGGTATAGTGTAGTTTATATCTTGAGTCAGAAAGGATGCAAGAGGTTCTTAATTTTGCTGCATCATTCCGAGCTGCACTGAAAAAGAGATCACAAAAAGTTGCTTCTTCAAAACACTTACTGGTTTGAAGATGCAGATTTCAAACATGCTGATGCTTCTGTTCCTAGGGGTTCAGTGTTCACTAAATGAATTATTTCAGTAGGGGCACACCAAAGCTAAAACTACTGCTCTTTCTCTCATGAGAGTTATTAAATGATCTACTTTTATTATTATTATTATTTATTTTATGGCCTTCATTGGACCACTCTAGTCAAAAATAGAAAGTCGTAAACAAGTTGTTACACAGGGATACAATAACTTAATATGTTATTTAGGTAATATAATTAGTAGAGTCTATTCTTATATGAAAGGTGTTTTGCTCTTCTGTCTGCCCAATATTTGTTCATTCTTTCAGATATTTTCTTTCTTTCTTCATCTGAGACCACTCTTCCTGTACTCCTTTTATTGATTTTCATTTGTAGTCTGGTTTGCGGGTCTTGCAGTATTCTGGTTTTCTTTGTCTTGTTTTTTAGGTCATCTACTGTAATTTGGAGTTCTTGTATATCTTCCTTAATTTCTGTGATCCATCTAATGTTGCTCTTGCTATTCCACAATTTTTGTATTATTTTTTTACTAATTCTGTTTTCTGGAGTTCTCATCAGATGTCCAAAGAATGAGATGCGTTTCTTCCTGATCGTGCTCATGACTGGTTCTATTTTCTTATATACTGTTTCATCTGATGCTATTCTCCTATGTCCATTTATTTTATACTGTTTATTTATACATGTCCTTATTCTTCTTTCTATTTTTAGTATTCTGTCAATTTCTGCTGTATTAGTTGTTTTGAAGATAGTTTCAGCTGCATACGTTATTTCTGGTTGTGTAACTGTTTTATAGTGTTTTAGTTTTGCATCTATAGATAGGCTTTTTTTGTTGTATGTAGTTTTGGTAATGTAATTTGCATAGTTCAGTTTTTTTATTCTATTCTGCCATGATGGCTTCTCATTTAGATTGTATGTTATTACTTCGCACAAATACTTAAATTTGTCAACAATTTTGATTTCTTGTTCTCCTATTGTAATTTTGCTTGCAATTGGTGGATCAGTAGCATAATCTCCGTTTTTTCAAATGACATTCTAAGGCCTGCTTTCTCTGCTATTTCTTGTAGTGATTTCACTTGTTGCCTGGCTTCCTGAATGGTGTTGGCTAGGAGAGCAAGATCATCAGCGAATCCCAAGCAGTTCAAGCTAATATCATCTTTTGCACTTCCAATTATTATAATCTTTGCCTTATCCTTGTACCATTCTCTCATTATGTTTTCCAGTGCACAGTTGAGCAGTAATGGTGATACGCAGTCACCTTGTCTTAAGCCTGTTTTTATGAGGAATGGTTCCGAAATTTCTCCTCTAAACTTCACTTTTGATTTGGTGTTGGTCAGAGTGAGTTGTATTATTTTAATTAGTTTTGGATGGAGTCCTAGATTTCTTAAAATTTTTAATACTGAAGGTCTGTGGAGACAGTCATATGCCTTCTTATAATCTACAAATGTTATTGCCAGAGGTTTGTTCTGTTTCTTGTAGTATGCCATAATCAATTTTAAACTGATTATCTGCTCTGCACAGCTTCTCCATGGTCTGGAAGCTCCCTGATATTCCCCTAACTCCTGTTCTAATTGCTCCTTGATTCTTTCATATAGGATCTTGGATAGAATTTTGTATGTGCAGTCTAAGAGAGAGATTCCTCTGTAGTTGTCTGGGTTGCTCTTATCTCCCTTTTTGTTAGTGGGTGGATGATAGCTGTGGTCCAATGTTCGGGGAATCGTTCTGTTACCCAAATTTTTGTTAGAGCCATGTGTAAGGAGGTCTTGACTGTGTCACTTACATATTTCCACATTTCAACAAAAACCTGATCTTCTTCACATGCCTTATAATTTTTTTGTTCTTTAAGAATTTTTTCTACTTCTTGGAAAGTTGGAGGGTCTAGTTTGTTAGGTTTGTTTTTTATTGGGGTATTTATGTTGATTTGTAAGGGTTCCTTGGGTTCCTCGCAATTCAGAAGTTTGTTAAATGCTTTTGCCATGATTTCTGCATTTTCCTTGTTAGTGTGTGTCACTCTTCCATCTTCATCTTTCACTATTAGTGTAGGGGCCTCATATTGTTGTAGTTGTTTCCCAAAGATTTTATAGTAGTTCCTGGAGTTGGTTTTATGATAATTATCTTCTATAGAGTTTATAATATCCTTATGGAATCCTCTCTTGATTCTTCTAATATTTTGTGTGAATTTTTTTCTTTCATTTTTAGGTTGATGACATTTTCTTCAGTTTTGTGTGTTTGAAACTTTAACCATGCTTGGTGTCTAGCTTCATGGAATTTGTCACATTCTGATGTCCACCATGCATGTTTCCTTCGTGGGTTCAAGGGAGCTAGATTCTCTGCTTCGTTTTTAAGATTTGGTACTAGTTGTTCTAGATCATCTGTTAATGTGATGGTTTGTGTTATTTGTTGGTATTTATTATTTTTAATTAGCTGATGTGGGTCAAACCTCCTTTTTGTTTTATTAGTTTTTCCAGTCCTCTTCTTTAATGGAGTGAATTTGATTTTACTTTTAACTATATAATGGTCTGAGCCTGTGTCTACTCCTCTCAGTACTTTAACATTGTGGATCTCCTTATGAAAATTTTTGTCCATACAGACATGGTCTAGCTGCCACTCCCCCTTTCTCCAGTCTGGATGTTTGCATGTTTTAAGTTTACTTGGCTTCCTCTTAAAGTATGTTGATTTAGATACGAGGTTGCGTTCTCTGCAGAGCTCTGCAAGTCTTTGACCGTTTTTGTTCGTAAATTTATGTGGACTCCATTTTCCAATTATATCTTTATATTTCCTTTCTTTTCCCAACTGAGCATTGAAATCTCCCAATAAGATTTTTACATTCTTTTTATTTACTCTGTTCACAGTTTGTTCTAGAACGTCCCAAAATTTATCTACCTTTTCCTTTGTTTTTGTTAGACTTTTTTTTTCATTTGTTGGGCATGAGCATTTATAATTGTATAGGTTTTATTTATTGTTTTAAATCTTAGTCGCAATTCTTGGTGATACTGCTTGGAAATCCGTTACTGAATCTATTATTTTTATGTTCACTAAAACCCCTGTTCCAAACTGGGGACATGTTTTATTGCCCTCGGTCCTGGTTTCCCATTATAAATTCTGTATCCTTATTATTCGAATAGGTCCACTGTGGTGTTTCTCATTTCTTGGATCCCTGTTATTAAAATTTTTTGTTTATTTAGTTGATTTGTGAGCTCCTTGAGTTTTCCGGTCTGAAGTAGTGAGTTTATGTTGTGTGTTGCTATATAATTTATCTGCTCATGTTTAATATTTTTTTGTGTTTTAGTGTGCATTTTGATGGTTGCAAATGCTCCGATTCGTTGCTGTCTTCTAGTTGACTACCCACCGAATCCGATGTAGCCTTTTCCTGCCTTTTTGAGCAGGACAGTGGAATTTTTTTCCTAAAAGACCTTTCAATTTTTGACTTTCGAAGGTTGTCAACCTTAGTTGGAGCAAGCTCCGACTTACAACTACGGTTGTTAACCACAGAGGGTGTGTTTGGTCCGCGAGAGCTATTTTATTTCACTCAAGTCCGCCTGTAAACCGATGAGGACTTCCCTATCCGCCACCTGGGACGCGCTATGTAGGGGTATCACCTCTCCTCCTACTATGACAGTGTAGTAGCTACTATAAAACTACAGTTTCTTTTTTGGTGTCACCATATGAACGCTGTTTTTATTGTTTTGTGAAGCTGTGTTTATAGAGGCTTTTTCAAACAACTTTTACTAGCAGAAAGAATTCTCGCTTTGCAGTGAAGTGTGTGCTGATACTGAAGTTTGGAAGTAGGAGGCAGAAGTAAAGCCCTGAGGGTGCTCGTGAGTCATGCTTGGCTAGCTCAGTCAGCAGAGCTCTTGGCTGTGAAACACAAAGGTCTCACGTTAGAGTCCCGTTCTAGCTTATGATTTACCATCATTCTTACCTATAGGATCTTTCAGTGCATGCAATGTGCTATGAGGCTTTATATTCACTTACACAGTTTGAGGCCTTTTCACCTTTACATTTGATTATTTAAGAAAAATCACTGATTATTGTTGTTGAGTGTCCTAGTAACAAATCATATTTTTAATAATATGTTGGTAAATAATTGGTTAAACATTTTCAACTGTAAGCTGTACTGCTTCTCTTTGAAATGCTGACATTCCTTTCTCATAAAAGCTTCAACTTGTTTCATTCTGGCAGTAAATGACAAACAGGTATGGTAATGCTTGAGACAAGACTTTTGTTGGTCTTCCTTATTTCTTAGTGGCATTTTGTAGGCTATCTGAATTTTGCTAAAATTAATGGCTAGTAGTGGTGTGCTTGAGCACATGAGTAAGAAAAATTACAGTGGGCCCGTAAGTAATTCCTGTACTCATTGTCATTGGGGTTGGTAATTGGCCTGTACTTTCAGGTTAGATTTAAGATCAAGGAGAAGTGAAACTTCATTTTCCATTAGTTTAATTTAAGAAGTAATTGTAGAGATTTGATTTTAAAGGGATTTTGTGTTGTACAAGCTAGCTTATCTTTCTTCTTTCTCAAAACTATTCTGTTGAAACATTAGTATTTTCAAATTTTTTTTTTTTTTTAGAATCTGTTTTCAGTGCCAAATAAGAGGGCATCAGATGAGTTGATTTGTTACCTTTTCTCTCTCATTGATGGAGATAAATACAACATCAAGCAGAATCTGCTTTACATCATGTTAGACAAGAAAAGGGAAAATAGTTTTTACTCTCAGGTCCACAGCTTTTCAAAAGATATAAGTGATGTAAGTATGTTGTTTCATTTAATTACACCTGCATTCGCAATAGTTTTGTTATTCATTTTATTCTTTTTTTCTTTTCTGCTCAGGAATATCCAGAGGAAAACCTGCCAAAAGTGGTTAAATCATTTTTCCTTATGCCTTCAGGAGAAAAATACGTGCAATACTTGTACAAACTTACATTAATTGCAATGAAAAATGATCTTAAAATGGCTGGTATGATGAATGATTTTGCAATACTTTTTTAATCTCATTGAATGTGGTTGGTAGTGGTTGCCTCACAAGTAATGATATCAAATACTCAGTATTTACACTTTCAGGGATCGTAATGCATCCAGCAAGAAGACCTAAGGATGAGGAAGAATTAACAAAACTAGAATGTATGAATGATATATTAGACGAACATTTGAAAATGCAGACCAAGTGTGCTGAGCAATCACATGTAAAGAACAAGAATAAGGAAAGGTAAATATACAACTGACTAAATTGCCCACTGACTATCATTAGTAATACCAGTGTAACAATTGTCTCTTTTTCCAAGATTGCTAAAGCTACAAAGAGAGAGAAAGCGAAAGGTGCTGATGGAGCTGACAGCAGATCTTAAATTGAAGATGGAGAAGTGTAGTCTTCCAGAACATATGAAAAGTTTGGTCTTCTCAGGGTATGACCAAAAAGTCATAAAAGGTAATATGGCTGTTCTTTTGTTAAATTATAAAAATTATTCCAATAGTCACAAATGAATCAATGAAATAGTTGTTTTGTGCAAATTTGTTTACAAACAGACTAAATGCAGAAACATTATGTTGGAGAAGAGCACTCATTTATGGCAGGTATATTTTAAATTTTACCAATTAAAATTAAATTCAATCACAAATTGAAGAGAGAGAAAATTATGTGACTTACACTTTCTGGTATCTACTGTTGTTCAGGAGCCTCTATGTGGCCACTTGCATGTCCTCTTACATTGCTCCCTCCTCTGTATCTACATCGTCCTTGTGACTTACTTGCATCATCTCCCTTTCTCTCGTTCAAGATCATTCTTTTGCGGTGAGACCAGTCATTAGGCAGTACATACAGAAACCATAAGAAGTGAGTGGAAGACAGTGTGTTCAATGTATCACAAAGAGACAGCTCAACAGTAGACCCATGCAGTGGCTAGATTTGTATAAAATATTGGAATATGTACTGCCTGAAAGTATACCCTGTAGCTCTCTAGTTTGATTTTTTCCTATGTGACAGTACATAAATATTCTTTAGTTGTAAACAGCCTGTAAATACACTGCGCAACAGAATTAAAGTATCACTTTTACGAAGCCCAGTAGTTGTCTCCCATTTTGATGCATAAGTTTGAACTTTCTTGAAAGGTGCCTACAGCCTCTCTCTGTAATATAAAAATATCACTGATGAGAAGTTCATTTGACGTGTAAAGTGGGTTAATTATGTCACATTGAACGTGTCACATGATGTGAAGGTCGTGATAGCCCCTCTTCCCACATTTCAGCCATGCTTTTGATTCCTCTGTAGAGGAGGTTAAAACTGCAATATCCAGTATTTAAGTCAGGTGGTTTGCTCATGGGTGGCCAAGGAAAACATTTCAGACACACCACCACTCAGAATCAAAATGAAAAGGCCTCGTGGATGCGAGGTGGCAGCATAAAGGGTTTCAGTGAAACCAACCTTTTCCTTGGGACATTGATTCCCACACATTTTGCGGTAAAAAACGACAGTTCGCAGTGCAACAAGCAGCAGGAAGATTGTTTTGACACTGCCTGCACCCTCAGACATTTCAACCCTTCTCTGTGGGGCTGAATCCTCATTGAATGTGATCGTACCCATTTGGCGTGCAATGTGATTAATTTTTGCTCTTGTGTACAGGTTATAACCAGTAGGTACAGTTCAAAATCTTTTGATGAAATTTGAATGTGATCTGAGCAGCAAAGAGTCTTTGTGCTTTTCCAGTGCTCCTGTTGCGCACTCCTGTGACATGATCAAAGAGGGCTGTAACATTGACATGTGTGAGAATAAAATGGCAAAGAGTGCCTTTAAGACCCCTCAGTTTTGCAAAACCTTCAGTGGCACCCACCCAACTTTAAAAATGTACCATTACAGAGAAATCCTGCCCAACCGGCTTACGCATCTCAAAGGCTAGTTGCCTGCCTGCAGTCACCTAGGAGTATTTTGCAGGTTTTCTCTGTCAATGCTAATTTTGAAAATACTCAGTTAATGTGGGTGGGTGCCACCAAGAGTTTTGCCAAACTGGGGGGTCTTAGAGCAACCATTTGTGTCAACACCTCCCCCCTTCTCATGATCACGTCACGGGAGGACATGAAACAGGAGCACTGAAAAAACATAAGGACCCTTTGCTGCTACTGATCATGTTCAGATGAGAATGGTTGGATCACCTAGGAGGAGTTACCAGTGCCAAAGATTGTCAAGTATATAGTCATTTTGCTCATAGCACTGCGAACTGTTATTTTTCACTGCAAAATGTGTGGGAATCAATGTCTCAAGAAAAGGGGTGTTTTCATTGACAACCTTATGCTACACCTTAAGACTTTTTCATTTGGTTCTGAGTGACAGTGTGTGTGAAATGAAATGTTACCCTCGGGCTCTCATAAGAAAACCATCTGATTCCAATGGCTGGCCATCATGGTTCTGACCTCCATCAGAGAGGCGAAAAAAGCAGCAATGAAATGTGGATAAGAGTGGCTGTGTCAACCTTGTTATCATGTGACAAGTCCACGGTGGTGTATGGCAGGATTCTGGTGAAATTTGATGCCAATGTGACATTATTAATGCACTTTGTCACATGAACGTCTGAGCTGTGGTCTTCTTCTCATACTTGAAGCATTGTTGAGCCCAAGGGAGAGGTCTCTGGGTGCCATGTCTTAGTACCATTACAGAGGAAGGTTGTAGGCACCTTTGAGCCAAAATTTAAACTTGTCCATTGGAGTAGGAGACAATTATGGGGTTTTGAAAAAGTGTTCGTGTAATTCCATTATGCAGTCTCAGTCTTTCTTACTGTAGTAATGTCTTAAGTAATATCTGAGCGTGATTTTTTTTTCATTATTTAGTTAAAATATTGATTGTAGTTATTGAAAATATATTTATCAGTGAAATGAGTATTGTTTCTTTTCACATATTTACTTTGTGAAACACTTTTGTATCCTTTGATCATAACTTTTTTTATCATCATATGATAGGGTCTTACTAACAAATAAAAGGATCAGGCTTTTCTATTTGTTATGCTATAAAAGGCAAGTTGAAATTTTTATTTTAAATCAATATACTTCCTGCAGCCGAGTTGTCGTATATTCCTATCTCTGCCAATTAATAAGGTAGCAACAATTCTCAACTACGTCAGGCATCGGCTTCTAGATAAACTACTATTCCCAATTATAGGTTACAATAAAATGTGGGAAATTGATCCTGCTTGTGAAACAAGCAGCTAATAGTGAAATATTTTTGTGTTTCAACAGTTCTGAAAGCCCTTGTGTAAAGGTGGAGAATTTAAGTAAGTAATGATTTTTGTGTCTCAGGGATAAAATTGCCAGTCAGCAACGTAAACTGTTTGATGACTCTAAAGTAGACTCGAGCACGTACCTGATATTGTTGCACATGCTGTCACCAGCACCCAAGACGACTTAACAGAATCCTTCCCCCCTTTAACTAGCAGACAACTCTCTCAGCAGATGATGGTCTGCACTGGTAATCAATTGGGACTCCTTCTGATTACAATCTCTCTTCTGTACACTGCTATTGGTTCAAATTTGAGTTGTTCTGTATGAAATGATTAATCTGTGACCACTGAAGTATCTTCTCAACCTAAATGTGTCTGCCTATTACCAAACCTTTAAACTGCATGAGTTGAATTCTGTTCATTTACAGTTTCAAAATTAGACAAATATCCCAACTATTGAAACAGTATAAATTTATAGTCTTGTGTACTCCCTTCACTTGACCTTGATTGTTTAATTTTTTTTCTTTTTTTAATGACTTAAGTAGTAGTCTTAATTTGACTGGTGCTCAGATAACTGATCTGCACAGGACCAAAATCCTAAAGATTTCCAGTTTTTAACCTGTATGTGATTGTAGCTCTAAGATGTAATGGGGGAATGTCCAACGTAGTCTCGAACTAAGCAGTGGGAGTGCTGCTAATTCCACCGATTATGGCTAGGTAGGCCCTTCTCTGCACCTTCTTGAGTTCCTAAGCAGCTGCCTTCTGTGCACCTTCTTGAGCTTCTTAGCAGCTGCCTTCTGTTCTACTTTATTCCACTGTACTCTAGCCTCATAAATTATCATACGTGTTGTTACAGAGATGTAAATCCAGTTAATGTTCTTGGGCCTGGACGCCAGTTTTTTTCACAGTGCTTCCTAATGTACATTGGAGCAAGTCTTGCCTTGCAACATGTATTCTTCAACTCAGGGGTGCATGTTAGTTTCACATCCATGGTTATCCCTGGATTCATCACCACACCCCCCTATTTGTAGAATTTTGTTGAAGCGCATAAGATTCCAGTAAGTATTTTAGATACGCTTTCTCATAAACTGTACATCAGTTTCGCTGGGAATAGCCATTAGATCCTGTTTCCTATACCAATTTTGCACAATGTTCAGAGCTTATTGTGCCAATATTCTATCAGTAGTTACAAATTTGCCAGGTATTAATATGACTAAATTGTCTGTGTATCCTTGAAACATATATTCCTTAATGAGCTGATGCACCTCTAGTTTTCACAGTTGTGGGGACATACTGTGCGTACTCCCTGCAGTGGTGCTGATCACCATTTTCACGTCCCATCATGGATGACTTCTGTCTTCTGTCCACTCAGCTTGGTATTAATCCATGTACATATTATGGTCGTAATTCCATACACTTCTGCAGCTTTGACTGTGGATTTGTAGGTCATGTTGCCGAAAGCCCCATCAGTATCAAGGAATATGCAGAGCCATTTTCTGAAAATGTAGTATATTTTTGTTATAACTTCAAGTTCAACAAATATATTTCAAGGAAGACACAATACATGAAAGTCACAGATCAAGTAAACAGAGTAAGAACAAGATGTCGGCCAGGTCGATAAGTAGCCAGGCACGGGGCGTGTTTCAGCAAAGTCTTCAATTTCTGGAAAGCCGCATTGCATGACGCGGACCAGTGAAAAGGCACGTTTTTATGCAACAGGCGATGCAACGGCTGAGCCACCGAAGCAGCATATGGTAAAAACTTGTGATAGTATGCTATTTTCCCCAAGAAGGCCTGCAGTTCCTTAACAGATGTAGGGTGAGGAAGGGCATCGATCGCAGCGACAGTTTGCTGAAGTGGACGAATACCATCCCGAGAGAGTTGAACCCAGGAGAAAAAAGGGACGAAAATGTCATCAACAAGGAATCCAATTGAGCATAAGGAGTAGCATCAGAGACGATATTCAGAGTCATCTATGGAGAACCCAAAAACGTGAAGGCATCGAAACCAAAAAGATTCTCTGCGTTACTATGGTCAGCCACAAATATGGGAACAGTGCGAACGGCAGATTTGTAAGATACCTCAGCATCAAATTGTCCCAAGAGAGAAATCTTCTGTTTATTGTAAGTCCGTAATTGCCTAGTGACAGGTGACAGGATTGGAGAACCCAACTGAAGATACGTCTGAGAATTGATGATAGTGGCAGCAGAACCAGTATCCACCTGCATGCGAACATCCCGACCAAGTATTTGGACAGTGAGGAATAACTTCCCTGAAAGGGAAGAAGTACAATTGACAGACAACACAGAAGCAGAGTCAGCGTCATGTGCATGAGCATCAGGTATGCAGTTGGATTTGCAAACGGATGACACATGACCCTTCTTTTTGCATTTGTGACACACGGCCCAACGTTGGGGACAATCCTCTCATGAATGTTTCGTAAAACACCGTGGACATGAAGAAAGTTGCCGTGGGTTTTGCTGCAGTTTCTTAGAGGGTTGTTTACAGTTAGGCCAAGGCTGCGCTTGGGAGCATACTGGGGCCACGTTGGCCGGCGGGGACACGCCGCACGCTTCGGCAACAGCGCACAGAGGTTGTACGTCCCCGACGTCACCCCCTGCCTCTTATTTGCACTCCAGCGGTGCGAGAAATTTCAAAAGATTGAGTGATGGATAGGACTTCATCTAGAGTCGGATTTATCAACTGAAGGGCACATTGCCTAACTTAGTCGGGCGCCGACCGGATAATAGCATCCCGTAGCATGGAATCGGCGTAGGATTCTTTGTGAATGTCAGTAACAAATTGACACTTTCGACTGAGGCCGTGAAGTTCAGCAGCCCAAGTGCGATAGGATTGATTCAGTTGTTTCTGACAATGATAAAAGGCAACACGAGAGGCTACCACATGCGTATGCTTTTGAAAATATACGAAAGTGAGCACATTTCAACAAAGGACAAAGACGCAGGATCTTTCAAAGGAGCCAACAACCGATACATTTGAGGTGAAAGCCATGAAAGGAACAAAGACTCACATGTTTGGTCATCCGCGACATGAAATGCCAAGAAGTGCTGTCAAAGACGTTTTTCGTAATCAGACCAGTCTTCCGCCATCTAGTTGTAAGGAGGAAAAGGAGGGAGAGACAATGACGAGAGACGCCCCACATTGGATGCCGCGACGAAGTCATGAATCACATTTGTGAGAAGCATTTGCTGTTCAATGAGACCTTGCAATAGTTGTTCTAAAGTAGCCATGAAAACCTGTGGGTCAACGATGAAAAAGAAAAATTCACTACCTCGTTGCCAATTGTTATAATGTCAAGTTTAACAAGTATATTTCAGGGACGACACAATACATGTAAGTCACAGATCAAGTAAACAAAGTAAGACGTGTGTATAATTTAACAGTCAAATCCGAACTGAGTCTGAGTCTAGCGGCTGCTGGCTGGATGGCTGGCCGGCCGCTTAGGTGGCGCTGCTGCTGCATGGCTGGCAGACAGCACCGCATGTAGAGAGCGCGTAACTGCACGGCGGCACTTTGAAAGATCGGCGAGTCACAACAGAAAGCTTTCTAAATAAGAGGCTATGATAGCAGCTGTTACTTCATCTGCCATTTACTCTAAGTCTACTGGGTTTCTTATTTAAGTTTTAACATCAGATAGACGTAAGTTGTAAGTATTTCTTATATGAATCCCATTCTGTCATATTAAGGTGCATTGTCCAAGGTGTGACAGCAGTTTGTGACAGTGATAAGAATCTCTGCAACGGAAGGGGTTGCCTGCTCACGCAAGCACAATGTGAGTTTGGGTTGCGATGCGCAGCTGGTGTAGGTGCCGTTGCAACACTGCACTAGTGACAAGTGCTGTGACGGAAGCTGTGCAACTGTGGTGTTCTACCTAGTGTTGTCGCATGGTGCCTATGCTAAGAATACTACAATGAGACACTCACAAAGAGTAATACTCTGTGAGCTAATCTCTCAGCGCACTGTCTTTAGATTTAAAGCATCATAAGTACGAGGGTGCTTTGTTCCAGCACCATCACAGTTGGAAAACAGGAAATATTTTGTTGCAACTCTGTCTCTGGTATTTGACTCTTTTAGTTAGAACAAAAGACTGACACCCTTGTTTCAAACATTGTGACTGATTCCAGACACAATACAGAAATTGTATCTACATCAGTTAACCAGGGAAAGCCTAAGATGAGAGAGAGAGATACAAGCTCCATCAACTGTTTCTGATGAACGTAAAACTTCCATGCGGATAAACAAAGGTCTTGATCCCAGTGGCTCAAGTTTACGTAAGAAGAAGAAGAAGAAGAAGAAGAAGAAAATGAGTGTTGAGGACAAGATGTATCTTCTGCTCGAAAAGAAAGACAGAATGAAAGGGAGAAAGCATCCGCAGAATTGAAAATAAAATACCTAGAGGTACCTATGAAGAAATGTATAAATTTATTTCTACCGAACATGTGTATGGAAATGAGAACACCCCACCCAACTATTTTAGTTGAGTCAAAAAGGCATATGGAATTTAGGAATTAAGTGATGGATATAAAACTGAAAACTGAGAAGTTTAAAAGTGTCAAAACAGAGTGATGTTATTTGAGAATGGTGATCTTAGGAGCATGATGTATTTTCCTTTTAAAAAAAAAATTAAAGTGTTGTTTAACTTTGTAAATTTCTTAAAAGCAGCTTGACATTTGAATAAATACAGTTGCTATTAAATTCTCTCTCTCTCTCTTTCTCTCTCTCTCTCTCTCTCTCTCTCTCTCTCTCTCTCGGGTTGCGATGCATAGCTGGTGCAGGTGCCGTTGCAACACTGCACCAGTGACAAGTGCTGTGACGGAAGCTGTGCAAGGACTTTTATCACAGTGATGTTGTACTCTGCAGAAGTTATTAGCTAAATGATATGCAAGGGTGTTAATAAACAGCTATTTTCCAAATGTTTCACCGTTTCCACCTTAAAGAAGAAATGTGACAGCATGTTGCAGGAAGGGGTTCAATTACCATCTGAAAACATTCGTTCTTATGAGGAATTGTTTAACATTACATGATGTGTTAAAATGTTAACTGCTGTTAAACGATTAGAACTGTGATAAAGTGAAAAATTATTTTAATAATTTTAGCCAAAAAATTTGTGTATTACAGCAGAAAATAAGTGTTATGAGAGTTTCTTCAGCTGAGCTGATGGGTTTCTTGAACAGGTTGCACTTTCCTGTAAGGTGCAAAATATGCACAAGTTAACCTAAAATTGTCTGAATTTGGTGTCATTGTTTACAAGATGCTTGTTAATAAAAATGTTATAACAACCTTCACTTCATATGCTGCAGAAATACTATTTATCTTCATCTTCATCATCAAGTTGGGGAACCACGATAATATATTGTGCCATTTTCTTCTTGTAGTAAAATATCTAACTACAGTAAAACCCCATTTTAGGTTCCCGGAATTAACATTTTCCTGCCATTTACAACATTTTATATCACTTCCGTAAAATTTCCTATGCCCGCAATGTTATTTCACGCCCGATTTTGCGTCAACATATTTATAATTTTCCTGCAATTTACGTTTTATGAAAAAATGTTTGTGGGGAAAAAAGGACATAAAATGACACTGGCATGATGTTGGCCGTCAAATAGTGTTTACAAACATTATGTGGTTAAATGTCTTGACACCAGGGAGCTCTACTAAGCAGATTTAAACTGGTAAAGACGTAAAAATTAGACTACTCATGCTGTATCTCCTGCCGCTGCCAAACTCTGCCCTGCGTGGTAGCTTATAGGAGTAACTAAGTTCATATGAATAAAGATACCATTATCAATCACAACCGTCTCCTAACTGTCTCCAGAGCACATGTGCAGTTTTGTGATTGTTGTAATCACAGTCACACCTCTGTCGAACTATATTTAGTGTTTCATCTTTTGGCCACTTGTAGTGCTAGTTGTCACATTCATTCACTTTGCGTTGCTCTAATGTTTTCGGTTTAAACACAGTGCGAATTACGTATATGATCATGCTGAGCAAAACATGTTTCAAGGATTTATTCCCATTGTGAAGTGCAATATTTATGTACGTATTTTTTGTGATACACAAAAAAAATGAGTGATAGTTTGCATGTGTGTGGTTTTCTACATGACTGAGAAAGCACAGTACCGGATAACCTCAAGTAAATTACTACAGTTCAAGAGATGCAGAACAACACATATGCAAACACCACATGAAAAAATATTGAACTGATGCAGTGTTTCATTATTTAAATAATGAATGACACCTGTAGACATCCCAAAAACATTGATAATGATGTATGAAATTGAGTCAAACATTTCTGTTTCCAAATTATCAGTTCTCATTATATTAGCAGTTTTTCTTAGATAATAAACCCCTGACAAGAGTATTTTGATGCCTATTGTGTGCACAGGAATAAAGAGCGGAAATGCAAGGGGGTATTCTATACATAACTTTTACAGCTTAAAATGTTATTACCCACATTTGACACCATTTTTTGAAGTTCCTTGAAAAACGTAAAAGCTATGTTTCACTGCATTTCAAAGTCAGATTCAATTCAACCATGTTTCTCTCCAACCTGGTTCTGTTAGTGTCACAACTGCGCCTGCCTTGCACCTTGGGAAACAGCACTGACTGCAGACAAAATTCTGTAGCGTGAGTGAGCAGGCAGCCCATTTCGCCGTAGGGGGTCTGTTGCTGCCGCAAGCTGTTGTCACGCCTTGGACAGTGCACCTTCAGATGCCTAATTGGATATGGTCTATCCATTTCCACCTATAACTTGATGTACATGGTGTGTAGAATTAAAGAACCAATTTCAAAATGCTGTAGAAAGAGAACCAAAGGCCTGTATGAGGTCAAATTTGAACAGCGCATTATTGGTACAGAGGAAAATGTCAATGAACAAGAAGAAGTGTAATGAATATTTGTCAAATGGATGCCGCCGTGAGTGTCATAATATGCACACCAACAGATGCATGGCACACGGTTATTCCTCAGTTGCATCCAAGACACCCAACATGACTGTCTCTATGAAGGATTGCTACTGATAAAGCTCTTTTATAAGAACAGTGACAGTACGCCAGTAGTCTTGTAAAAGTTACAGTCCCTGAAGGGTATGAAAAATAGTGCTGGTCCAATGTCTGCTAAGGGTATGGAGAAAATGATTATAAAATTAAAAAAGACAGGTTCTTTGGAAGTGCAGTGTGGTAGAGGGAGGAAAATAATTGATCAAAAGTCTGTCAAAGTGGCCATAGCATTGCATGGGGGTTCGAGTGGTGGTTTGCAAACGTGCAGTGCACAGGGAATCGCCCGAATGTTGGACATGCTTGCAAACATGGTGCATAAAATCCTGTGAAACATTCTGTTTTGCCATTCATGTAAAATCACCCATGTTCAGCAGTTGCTTTCTGCTGACCTGTGAGTATGACAAATATTCGCTCTGGCACTTCTTGCATGGATGGAAGTGGACAGTGAATGGTTTTGGAATATTCTGTGGCCAGACAAAGCCCATTTCCATCTCCAATTCCCCGTTAATATGTAGAAAAGCAGAATATGGGCAACGGAAAATCTGCACGCACGTCAAGCGGTACCATTTCATTCTACAACGGTGACTGTGGAGCTGGTTGACAACATCATTTATTGTAGGGCCATATCTTTTTGAGGAGATAAGTCCTGCAACTCCTGTTACCTGTACCATCACTGGTAAATACTACATGTGTTCTACATATCAATGTCATTCCAACCTTTCAACAGTGTGAACATGAGGGTGGGATCATTTTTATCAAAGATGGTGCTCTCCTGCACATTGCACAGCCTGTGAAGTTGCTGCTGCAGAGGCATTTTGGAAATACTACTATCAGTCGTCATTTCCCTACAACTTAGCCATCTAGATCATCTAATCTTAATCCGCTTGACTTCTGGGGTTATCTGAAAGATGTTGTGATCAGTGCTTGAGTTATTAATGTAGCTCTGTTGAAGGCACACATTACACAGAGCATTCTAAAAGTAACCCCCAAGACACTCCAGTCTGTTGTGGAACACAACTGTTTCTCAGTTTCAACTTGGTCAAAAAATGCTGGAGAGCATATTGAAAGTGATATGCACAAGTCTCACATCAATTATAAATATATGTTGTTTTGCTTCGTATGCAGTTTGTGGACCCAGAAAAACAAAAACCAATGTCATTTTGCTTTGTACGCAGTTTTTGGCCTCAGTGCAAAAAGAAACAGATTTTTCCCATTCAGTGTGGTACAACATTACCATTGTAGATGGGCTTGCCCAACTAACAGTGCTGTTGACTGCTGAATGTATACCGCCATGCACATTGAACAGTATGGATAGTGCAATGTGCAACTCAAATGATAGCTGTCGTAGCCGATCCTATTTACGTTAAGACGATTACAGTGCCATCTATTCATAAATTTTTTTGCGTAATGTTTCCTCTTGTGGGAATAATATGCTATTCTAATTTGATGTCACTCTAAGCAGGGGTTCTCTTGCTACAGCATTTTGAAACTTGAAATTTATTTACAGTCATGCCATACCATAAAGATGGTCCATTGCCATGTTTGGTTGTTTGATGTAGCTATCCATTAAGATAGTCCCAAAAGTTATGTCAGTTACTTCTTTTGTTTCACTACTCCGTGAAGATAGGTTCCTTACCCCTATTTAAGATCTCGGGGGGAACTCTTTAATAGTTAGGTTTCACTTATGCTGTTGGTGTTACTGCTTCCCCACACCAGCTTGTGGGCCTTAGAATCACAACTAACCAGCAGATTATTTGGTCATCTGCAAGCAGCTGCTTATCAGTCTCTTGTTGTTTGGGTTAAGGAGCACTGTTCCCATAAGGGATTATGCTGAGGGTCAATAATACTTCCTTTGAGCTACCTTCCTTATGCTGTTTCATTCCAATGGTCACTAAGTCTCTGGAACCGAAGTCTACCATTAACATGAATGAAATTCCATTTTTAACATAAATGCATGTTCAGGATTTTTTTAGGTTCATCTCATAAATCAACTTGCTTCCAGTTCCTCAGAGGCCTACCTTGCTTTATACAAGTATGGTTCTTGAACCAGATCCATGTCCTCTACCTATCTTCCTAGAAGGTAACTCAAGGCGCCAGTTGCCCCCTTACTCCACTACAGGTTTATCTGCAATGCTTCCAGCTGCTAATTTGCTGTCATTGTCACCTTTAATGTCTTTTTCACTCTGACAGTAACCTACGAGAACCTTAAGTCCAGTTTTAGGTCTTCCTCTCTCCAGGCTTTCTCTGATTTCCACCACAGGGAATTTGGAGGTTTGATTTGCATATGAAGCATGGCAAGTTGAAATCTTTCCATCTACTCTTGTTGTATATTTTTCTTCTTTTGAGTCTAGTTATCCACATTGTGTATGTGTAGTGTATCCTCAAATCTTGAAAAGTGGTACGTACCATGTATCATGCAAATTTATTCTTCAGGGGATAATTTTCAATGTGCTGACTACAGCAATTTGTTTAGTTCTTCTGGAAACCATTTTAATTGAAGGAAATAGAACTTACCATCATAATTGTGTGTAATGGTAGGTTTTGAGTAACAAGGGGACCCTCCATACTGTAAATGATGGATTTTGATGCGCTTCAAAAATGTTGTAGAGGCACATATGCTGAGTACCTGGCTATCCGGTTTTTCAGCGACAGGCTTGGTTTTTGAGAAAATCGATTTTGAAGTTCATTGCACACTTTTTATACCCGTAACATTATATATATTCCGAGCAAGTCAATGTAGCACAGAGGTCTGGGTTCACAGCTACCGCGCTGGAGATACTGTGTTTGAATCCTGCTCACGGAGTAGATTTTCGGCGTATTTAATGGCATTTGTGATTTTGCCTTTTGGTTCTTTGTTCAACTCCTCTACTTGTGGATCTTCTTCTTACTGCACCACTGCAGAAACATCTGGTTCTTCCATTTCACAGAATTTTTCTAACGCACGGCACTAGAGATGCTTTGCGAGCAACTGACACTGTCGTTAGATGCGAACATTAGTTAGATGCGAGCATACAGGAATGCAACTCGCATGCTCATTGGTCGCAACTAGGAGTTGGGGTTCCCGTTATGGCAAACAGTATTCATGGGAGAGGGGACGATAATGGGCGGAGGTAGATTTCAGGTAATACAAGAAGCGACCATTGTACGAACATTTGGAACTCCAACTGTGAACCACAAACGGAATGAATATTTGAAAGAATTAATAACTGAATATATCTTTTTAATTTTGCACACCTTAGACTGTTTGTTGATATTCTTTGAAATAAAATTAAAAAATTTGGTCGATTTTGGGTATACAAAGCGCGCAATGTATCTCAAAATCGATTTTCTCAAAAATCAAGACCCGTTGCTAAAAAATTGGATAGCCAGGTACTCAAGGTAAGTGCCTCTACAACATATTTGAAGCGCATCAAAATCCGTGATTTTCAGTATGGAGGGCCCCTTTGTAAGCTAATTAGCAGTTTTGGAAATATTGACACACATCATGGGAAAGCTGTGACTACAGACTTCACAGTAACTAGTTTTAATTTTTCTGAAACTAATTAACCTAATAGACAGTTAGTATTGAAGTTGGGATATACTCAGACCTGTTGCCTTCTGTGCCATTGCACCTGTCTAATTCAAAATTTTACCTGTTTACTTCCATTGCCCTAAATTTTCTGTATCAAATGGTACATTTCATTAATCATTTAAGTCACTAATTAAGAATTTGCATAATTTGTCATGATTTCAGATATGGTAACTGTACTCATGAATTGGTAATCTTCTATATTTTGTTAGCCATCTACTTATTGTATAAACAAAGATATTACATGAACATATGGCTCACCTACTCTGGTAAATTTCAGCTATACAGTTTTATAATCCCACACAGAAATCTTTAGTCTGTGTCCCGAGAGAATACAAACAGCATCTATGTGAAAGTCCTCTAACATCTATGTTTCAGCATCTGCAATCATGCATAATAAGTAACTGAGCGAGGTGGCACAGTGGTTAGCACACTGGACTCGCATTCAGGACGACAACGATGACGACGACGACAACAGTTCAAACCTGCTTCCAGCTGTCCTCATTTAGGTTTTCTGTGACTTTCCTAAATCGCTTCAAGCAAATGCCGGGTGGTTCCTTTGGAAGGGCACGGCTGACCTCTTTCCCAGTCCTTCACTAATCCGATAGGACTGATGACCTCGCAGTTTGGTCCCTGCAACCAAATCTACCAACCAAACAACCTTAAAAAGTACCTGTTTAACATTTTCTGTGAGAATTTGTACACATTCAGTGTGCATGCTTGAATAATACGTATAGAAATGTGTCCTTTGTCATAGTTTGAACATTTAACATTATTGCACCATTTATCTTGTTATCAACATTTATTAGTGAAATCTCTGTGTGAACTTCTTTGTTTGTTGAAAACATTAACTGTATTCACCAAACTGCTGTTGGTGAATGTGTTTTGGGAATCAATGCCACACGAAGCTCGTATGGTGATTAATAATGAACTTCGTTCAACTGTCTAATTCTTATAAACTGTGAATTACGAGATGGGTTTCGTGATAAGTATTGCCACTGAAACTAATATGTGTGTCACATAGTGAAACTAAAAAAAGACTTGTTGTGCCCGCTATTGTTGAACATAATTCAGCACCCAAAGTTTTCAGTTTCAATACAATGAACTAACACATGCTGCCGAGAAGAACAAGATGAGGCTCAAATCGTGTTTGAAGCATTCCATGTCCTCCGCAGTTTTTTTAAAGAGTGCCACGTGGACTAACAAGAGGACATGTGTGTCATGTGTGCTAACAAGAGGACAGTATTTTTGGATAACTGCCATCCTAAACACTGACTCTCGGGTTCTGTACAGTGTCGTTAGAAAGTGTCTGAAAAGCTTTTAAGGGTGTTTAACCAGTGAGGCTCCTGAGCAAGCAGATTCAACCAGCCTGCAAGAGAGAGTGTTGCCTAATGTGTTCTTCGTTCAGTTTTTTCAAACCGAACAAGAGCAATACAGAAATTTGATATTGGATGGAATCATGTGTCTAACCTGAGCCAGTGACTCAGCAGTTTTGTTCGCTACCGTCTACACTATGAGAGCAATCGACATTAATGGTATCAGCTTGTGTAGCTGAATTTTATATGCTAGTCATTTGATCATTTTTGGAAATCCGAATCAATATTTCTTGTGGTACTTGCCAAATGTGCTCTTCGTTCAGTTTCTTCAAACCGAACAAGAGCAATACAGAAATTGGATATTGGATGGAAGCATGTATCTAACCTGAGCCAGTGACTTGGCAGTCTTGTGTGCTACCATCTAAAATGAATACAAAGGGTATTCAAAAAGTTTTGCACAGTCGTCTCTAATTTTTTTATTTTTTGCATGAGGAGAATGAAATTTTTTGTGAACATACTTGGAACATTTAGCTATACATTGAGCCTACTCAATGTAACCTCCATCAGCTGTGATGCATCTGGCCCAACATTCTTTCCATGATGTAAATGCAATTTGGTAAAATTCTGGTGATTGACTTTTACACCATCGCTTGACGCAGGGTCTTTCTCACTATCAAATGTTTTACCATGCAGGTGGGCCTTCAGACAACCAAAGAGTTAAAAATCAGACGGAGCCAAGTCTGAACTGTAGGGAGGGTGAGGAACAATTTTCCAACCCATTTTCCTGATTTTCTTGTGCGTCTTAAGGGCTGTATGGGGTTTGGCTTTGTCATGGTGTAGTCTGATGAGCTGACCATGAAGCTTTGGTCTGTGGGTCGTGATGGCACATCGCAGCTTGTCCAATGGCAAACAGTAATGGTCTCAGTTAATTGTGGAGCCAGGTTCCAAAAAGTCAATGAAAATGACACCACACTGATCCCAGAAGAAGGAGGCCATCACCTTTCAGCCTGCTGTTCGTGAAAGTCTTGGTTTCTTCTTCCGAGGGGTACCCAGATGACGCCAGTCTATGAATTGAGTTTTGCTCTCAGATTTGGACAAAAACAACCATGTTTCATCCTGGGTAATGACACCATCAAAACACTGTTGCCACTCATCAGTAAAGGTTTTCGTGGGACGCTTCCACACATTCTTCCTCATCATTTCCATTTCTCTTGTCAATAATCTAGGAATCTAACATGCACAGATTTTTGTGTACCCTAGTGACTGTTCCAGTGATACTACACTACCCAATGACAGACGAGACATTTTAGCAAGCTGTCATGTCATCACACATCCATCTTTTTGGATGATTTGATCAATGGTCTCCTTATTCACATCACTCACTGCCGTCAATGGTCTATTGCATCGTGGATTGTCCAGTAGAGAGAAATCACCTTGTTTAAACCTATGCAACCACTGCTGGATGGTGCTGCGATCCACTGTGTCCTCCCCATAAACAGGGAGCAACTTCCTGTGAATTGCTGTGGCAGAGTCATCGCCGGACTTGAAGAGTAACTCCATCACCGACCGATGTCACAGCCTGACCTCTACTTCACTGTCCATTATGGCTCACCTGTAAATAAAAGAAATTACTTTTATTTACCAACTTACAGCTAAATGTTCCAAGTATGATCAAAATAATTTAATTCTCCTCCTGCAAAAAATAAAAAAAAATAGAGACGACTGTGCAAAACTTTCTGAACGCCCTTTGTATATCTTAATAGAACAAAAACAAGCTTCATGCAACAATGTTAAAAGAAAGATAGATGGGATGATGACAATGAGTGCTACTAACGTCAGTGATACAAATAAGAAAGTCAGATGCTAAATAAGTCAGGTGCTAAATAATATTTTGAAATTTGTGGTAAGGTCTTATGGGACCAAACTGCTGAGGTCATCGGTCCCTAAGCTTACACACTACTTAATCTAACTGAAACTAACCAATGCCAAGGATGACACCCATGCCCGAGGGAGGACTTGAACTTCCGATGGGCGGATCCGCACGGACGTGACAAGACGCCTAAGACTGCGCGGCTATCCCATGCGGCTGCTAAATATTATCTGGAAATAAGTTACAGTAGTTAAAAGGTAAATAAAAGCAGGATTGGTAATGGGGCAAAGTAAATAATTATTAAATAAGTTTATCACAGTGTACAGTGTTCTATGGTACCAGTACCCACACACAAATAGAACTAGAGGCTGTATGAGTTAAGTTGAATGATTATGGTGTGTATATTAAGTTTCATTGGCCCCCCCCCCCCCCCCTCTCTCTCTCTCTCTCTCTCTCTCTCTCTCTCTCTCTCTCTCTCTCTCTCTCTCTCTCTCTCTCTCCCTCCCCCCTCTCTCCCTCTTCCCCTCTCGCCCTCTCCTTCCCGCTCTTTTTTTTTTTTTTTTTTCCCCCCCCATCCCATGAGGGAGATCCTTCAAGTAAGTGAACAAGTTAAGCAACTTAAACTTATTTTGTTCACTCTGTTAACAACAGACTATCACTACAGTGCTATATACTTGCTTACTCCAGTTGCATTTAAAGCTTTCTCAGCTCTGTTAAACAGCTACTGTTTATCTGCTACTGATAGCTTAATATTTACACCACCATAATAATATTTATGGAATAAAAAGCCATCTGTATGCGGTATGAACAGATGCCTGCAGACAGTTAACTTTTCTGCTTGTCATAAAAATAACAGGACTTCTCAGTTACTGTTTTGAGATGATAAGAAAATTAGTAAGGGTGGCTAAGGAGGTACAGTTCCATTTCTCTTTTCCACTTGAGGGGATTATTGGTTCCTTTCTTTGTCATGGGAGCAGGTTGAAGACATTCACACTGAAATATGGAACCTGACTATGACCCCTAAGGCAGTATGTACATGGAAATAATTTTTATTTTATTAAATGGGTATTATTATTCATTGTTAAAGGGAGACTTATTTTTATTATTGGCAACAAATAACATTAAGGAGGAAATATATACACAACATTTTTTGTTTCCTTTTGCTGACTAAATACATTGATTGCTACAGAAAAGTGTATGAAACAATGGTAAGTGAAAATATGTAAAATAAGCCAGAAAGCTCTCACTCCTTTTTTTCTTATTTTTTAAAATTGTAAGTGTGTACAGACATGTGGCTATTTAAGTACTTCAAACATTTCTACTTTGAAATGAAATATTGGTTGACAAATTATTTTATTTCAGAGTGGTCCACAGCGCTGAGTCAAAGGTGTGAAAACCTGCAAAAAGATGCCGAGGTCATTAAAAACATTAAGTGGAATATATCTCAGCTTCATAAAGCCATTACCCAAAAGAGAAATGGAACTCTTGGGAAACGTTCATCATACCTCAGAAATGAACCGTTGGTGAGTGAAGTTGTGATATTTGCTGTTCGATACTGCTGATAAAATAAGTCAGGCTTTGCATTAGTTTTGCATGCTTTCATTCATCTATATTCTCTAGCGTTCTAGGGGTAGGAATGACGTCAACGCTTGACCACCCAAGAGATGTGGGTTTGCTGACTTGGAGAGTAGACGCGTGTCTGACAGCTGAAGGCAGTATTACAATGTTAAACATTTATTGTCCACAAAATTCAGCATTTGATGCTTTCGACATTTAGGCAGCCAGCAAGGGTGGTGGTAGTTTACTGCCGCAGAATGCACTGGTCAGCATTTGACATGCAGTTGTTAATATATCAGTTCAATAGCAGCAACATCATAAGGCTGGTCACCTCGTATATGTAAGTGCTCTGTTGTGTTTGTTCAAAATGAGGCTGCACACAACTTTTGTGAGATGATAGCCAGAGAATGCATGATCCTGTTCTAGACAATATACAGGCAAGGGATCTACCAGCTTTGCTTCGAGTACGTGAAATCATTCAGTGAAGTGAAGTGCTGTGGCCCTCTGCCAAGAAATACTGGCAACACTAACATCAGCCACAGGAACAGATGCGAGTGGCAGCAGTGGCTTGCCCTCATGGCAAAGGGTAACGAACTGCCCCCAGGTCCTACAAGTGAGGTGTTCAGAGGGCCTACTGGATAGTGATGGCCACAGCTACCCATCAGTCTTCACTTGTAGTTGGCACTGTGGCTATCAGTGACCAAGTTCCTCTTGACACAATAGAAGATCAAAGGCTACTCACCAAGCAGAAGGTTGACTGACACAGGCCTCTCCACTAGACAGGATAACAGCACAGAATATTAATACTATTTACACAGGATGAGCTTGTGTGCTCTGCTACAGTGGGGTAGCAATGACATCTCTCTTGGGGGCTTCAGCTTTTCACAACCCTCTTTTCTGCCATGTCAGTAAACTCCTCAGTTGCCATGTTGTCACTTTGCTACATTGCTTCCTAGAGCTCTCAGCCCTTTCAGGGTGTCAGAATAACTTCTGTGTTCACTGCAGCTCCCTCAGCAGTCCCTTCTTGCCAGCATTCCACTTGGCTATCGAACCTTGCTGCTCTGCTTCCAGCATTGCCTGGGAAGAACTTTGAAATTTTTCTTGCAGTAGTAATTTGCTGTGCAACAATTCAGTGATGAAACTGTGCAACAATTTAGTGACAAAATAGTTATGGAAAATATTTCGTCTCCCTATTTGTATGTATTCAAAATTTGAGAGCTACTTGAACAGTAACAGCTTTCTTCATTGACTTGATAGTACTGACACACGCTTTCTACTGACTAAAAGGAAATCCACAATAGATACCAGTTTAGCCTGAATGTTTTTTCAATGAACAGATGTATATAATTACTAACAAACCTGGCAGTGCTTCACAATTGGTAAATACACTGAAGAGCCAAAGAAGCTCATAAACCTGCCTAATATCGTGTAGGTCCCCCGCAAGCATGCAGAAGTGCCGCAACACGATGTGCCATGGACCCGACTAATGTCTAAAGTAGTGCCGGAGGGAACTGACATCATGAATACTGCAGGGCTGTCCATAAATCCGTAAGAGTACAAGAGGGTGGAGATCTCTTCCGAACAGCATGCTGCAAGACATACCAGAAATGCTCAATAATGTTCATGTCTGTGAGTTTGGTGGCCAGCGGAAGTGTTTAAGCTCAGAAGAGTGTTCACGGAGCCACTCTGTAGCAATGATGGTTGTGTTCGGTTCCACATTGTTCTACTGGAATTGCCAAAGTGTGTCGGAATGCACAATGGACATCAATGGCTGCAGGTGATCATACAGGATGCTTACGTACATGTCACCTGCAAGAATAGTATCTAGACATATCGGGGGTTCCATATCACTCCAATTGCACACGCCCCACACCATTACAGAGCCTTCACCAGATTGAACAGTCCCCTGCTGACATGCAGGTGTTCCCGACGCTAGCAGTGCCATATTCTGTCCATTTACATATCTCTGTATTTGAATAAGTGTGCCCATACCACTTTCTTTGGCACTTCAGTGTATGTACAGGACATGGATAGACACCCTAAACTTCTTTCCTCTCAGTACATCTCCTTCTCCTGCCTCTCTTAGTCCATTTCCTCCTCCACCTCTCTCTGTGTATCACCTCTTCCACCCCATTTCTCCATCTCCTTCTCCCACTCTCTCCTGTCTGTCAGTAGACTCATTCTCATACTCTACATCCATTTCCTCCCCCCCCCCCCCCCCCCCACCCCTCCTCCATTCTCCCTTTTTCTCCTCTCTCTGATCATGAGTCTGGTTTACTGACATCACAAATGAAACCTTGATTGGGAATTGAAGTCACTTAAAATGAATGAGCAAATCGATCCAGATGATTGGTATATGGGATATGAGAAAGAGATCTCTGCAGCTGCTAGACCTGTCAGCATAATACCTTCAATGTTAGTACTTCGCATAGTTGTAACCTGTGAATGGCAGGATTACAAACTTTCTGACAAGTCAGATTCCGTAGTAGTTTTGTAATCGTAAGACAGTAACCATAAATACAACTTTCCTATTTTCTATGAAACAGATTGAGTGGGACCCTGTCTGGGTGGAACTGTATGAGGGTGGTTTGATACGTCTGGTACATTTTCATGAAGGAATGGAGCATTTTTGTTGTGCCTTTATGATTGTTAAGCTTGAATATTCCAAAGTTCGTATAAAGAATACCAACCGTGTACAGCGTATAGCTCATTGTTGACAGCTGTCTGTGTTGGTCAGTCTGTTGGCTGCAATTGAAAATGGAGAGAACCGAGTTTTGTGCTGTTTTTAAACATTTTCATTTTAAAAGTTGGACTGCCACAAAAATAAAAATGGAATGGGATGAAGTTCACACGGGCTCTGCACCTTTGTTGAAGACCATTTACTTACCGGTTAATGAATTTAAATGTGGTCACACAAGTGACAAAGACGAAGTGCACACTGGCCATCAAGTTGAGATTGCCACATAGGAAACCTTTGACAAAATCAGCGATTCGGTACTGCAAGACTGCCAAATAGAAATTTGTGAGACTACTGTGACTGTAGGCATTTCAACTGAGCAAGTGCATAATATCATGCATGGAGAATTGGTATGAAGAAAAGTATGGCAAGGGGTGGGGGTGGAGGGTTACGATTGCTCTCAGTCAACTAAAAGTGCATCCATCACAACATTTCAACACAGTGTCTGGTGATGTTTAATTGCAATCTGCAAATTTTTTTGTGCTGATTTGATGAAACCTGAATTCATCATCACACATCAGAGTGGAGACAGCAGTCAAAAGAATGGGCAGGGGTTGGTGAAAGTGCCCTGAAGAGGGCACAGACAATTTTGTGAGCTGCTAAGGCGAGGGCCACTGATTTTTGGGATTCCCAAGAAATAATCCTCATGGATTACTTAGAAGAAGGCAGAACCAAACCTTGACCACATTGCGCTTCATTATTGGATCATTTGAAACTTGCTTCCTTTGAAAAAAGACCAAGATTGTTGACATGGAAAAAAAAGTGCTCTTTCACCAGGCTAATGCACCGCTCCACACGTCAGCGATAGCAATGGTGAAAGTACATGAATTGGGCTTTGAATTGGTTCCTCATCCACCCTATTTACCAAACTTAACCCCAGGTGACTTCTTCATGTTTCCTAACTTGAAACTTTGGCTTACTGAGAAGAAATGTTAATCAAATGAAGAAACGAAAGATGTAGACAATGAGTGTTTTGCAGAGTTTGACAGAAATTATTTTTCCGACGGGATAAAAAAGCTGGAGGAACTCTTGGGTCAAGAGTATATGTGTCAAATGAGACTGTTGAGAAGTGAATTGTATTCGAAACAAACATTTTTTTTTCTTGCTTTTTTATCAGAGTGTCAAACCAATCTCATATGTTCCTAGTTTCTCATATGGACACCCGGCAAATCTAATCAATACTGTCACTCGTAAAAAGTGCTGGTAGGTGTACCATCTGGGAGTACTCACACCCACTCATCCATATAAATGAGGGATGCTAATCCTCCTGATAATGAAGTTGCCTGTAGTAAGAGGGCTCAGTGAGTCTTAAATCAGATTGTGTACTTCTAGTGTTTTAAGAGGAAGGAGGGGACATTTGAAATAGTTTATGATAATAGCTCATGTTTGTCATGGTGTGCTCACTGTACCACCATCATGTGAGTCCACCGACAGTGTGATCCTCAAACAGCTTAATGGTGGACTGCCCTCTCCTCTCTCCTTTTATGAGATTTTAATGCACACAGTGTGCTATGGAGATCCAACACCACTTACTTTCAGGGATCAGCTACTCGAGACTGTCACACAAACTGAAGTCATTATCTTGCTGATCATGGGTTAAGCTGTGCATTTCAGCGCCCTACAGGTTATTCTACAACCGTAGACATCTCCTGTTGTCACCTGTGCTAGCAGACACTGCTCAGTAGGAAGTGGATGATGACCTATCTGGTTTATGGAGCAGATCATGAAAGGAAGCCGCTCAGATGGTGGTTCAGAAATGCTTAATGGAGGCAGTTAGGTGTTTTTAAGCTGTGTGAATGTGTCCAGGACTGGGCGGATCACATTACAATAATCATTCACCAAACTGGTGATGCATTCAGCCTGAAGTCAACAGGAACATCTAGGAGGCAGCCTGTCCCTTGGTGGAATGATGAGTATTTTTCTGCGTTCAGAGACAAGAGGGTGGCTATGCAAACATTCAGCTGATGCCCTAAAGATGCAAATCTTGTGACCTTTTGAATGGCACCATCGAAGGCGAGGAGAATAATTAGAGAGAGTAAGCAGGGGTCTTATCAAAAGTAACTGAACTCCATCAATAAGTCAACACCTTCAAGCAAAGTATGGGAAGAATTTCCAGGTGGAACTCAAAACTGTCAACAGCAGCTGTATGACAGGAGGAGGTTGTCTTCCGTTAGGTTTTTAATGAAATTTATGTGACAGAAATACTCCCCACTTCCTGGAAAGATCTGTTTCGTCTCGATTTTAAAATCGGGGAAGGATCGGACTAACACCAGTAGTGATTGTATTATTAGTCTCAAAAGCTGCATAGGAAAAGCACTGGAGTGTACTGTTAACCGGTGCCTAGTGTAGGCTCTTAAAACCTGGTTGCTAATAAATAACTCTCATTGTGGATTCATGGTGTATTGCCCCATACTCGCTAATCTGATGCTGCTTTACATGGCAGTCAACAAGCTTTCCTAAGTAAGCAACACGTGTCAGAGCCTCCTTTAATTTGGGAAAGGCCTTTGATACTGCCTGGAGACATAATATTTTGTTGCGGCTCTGCAGGTGGTGTTTACATATATGTCTCACCACTTCCATGCACTCCTTCCTCTCAGAAAGTTATCTAAGATACAAGGTTGAGGATGTCCTGTCTGACCGTTGCAAGCAGGAGAATAGTGTCCCTCAAAGTAGTGTTTTAAGTGCAAGGGTATTACGTTGGTGTTGAGGAGTGAGTCCCATACAGTGTCCTTGGATGACTTCTCCATGTTCAGCACATCTCCCACTCATGCAACAGCTACTTGGCAATTACATTTGATAGTAAAGTGGTTGGAGCAATAAATTTAAGGAAAATGTGAATTATTTGGTCTCGACTTTCGATGAAAGGCTAATGTGGCTACCACACCTTAAAGAACTAAATTGAGGTGCCTCAAGGTTTTAACAATCCTTAAATGCCCTGCTCCAACTTCATAAAATCTTTGTGATGCGCCTGGTTGAATATGGATGTCAGATTTATATGTGACTTTGGGCTTCATACCTAAACATGCTGGACACGATTCACCATAAGGATATTAAGCTGTCAACAGGAGCTTGTTGCACGAGTTCATTTGCTAGCCAGTGTGCAGAAACTGGTGAGCGTCCACTGATTATTTGACATCTCCTCGTGGGCACGCCAAGCATATAGGGCTCTGCCTGTTCCAAAATTGCCAGCATCCAACTCCATTGCCCAGCCACCACTTGAATGGCTATTTCATAATCTTCTGTGGACAGTTAGGCCATTTGGGATCTGTTTCAGGGAGAGCCTTGAGTTGTTACAGGTGGAGGGAATTAGAGTCCAGCCAAAGGTGGTGTAGATCCCCCTAGCTAGTACAGAGTAGTGGCCCACGGTATGACTTGTACGACTATCTACAGTAAGCATTATACTCCAAATTATATTTTTAAAATTAAATTTAATGAGATTTTAAATCAACACTCGGATTTTATTTTACATTTATGTGGATGGGTGCAAGCAGGGAAATTTTATCAGCTGCTCTGTCACGTTCCCCAACATTTTCCTTGGAATGGGGTTCCCAGAGCAGTTTTCAGTTTGTTTGATATCCTGAGGGCACTAGAGCATATGAGACATCATCGTGGAAAGAAATTCCTCATCTGCTCTATCCCCTTCTAGCTGTGAGCAGTAGTACCTAGTAGATTGTATGGTGCAAGAAGTGTGGGATGTTCTTCTCTTGCAGAGGAACGATTCAGAAATTCCTTCTGTTGAGTTCCAGGGCATGTTGGGGTCCAGGGAAATGAATTTTGTGACGCAGTTGCCAAGGAGGCTTGCTCCTTTCCATGTCCCGCATGCTGTTTAGTCCCCTGCAGACTGTTACCACATTTGTGAAGAGGAAGATAGTGTGTTGGTGGGAGACTTAGTAGCTGGAAGTGAAGAATAATGAGCTGCATTCATTGAAATGTTCAGAGCAATAGTGGCTTCACTCCTTCTGACCATGAAGAACTGAGCCAGTAGAACTTTACAATCCTTTGACTCGTGGATTTCTCTTACATCATGAGGAGCCCCCTGTATGGCACAGGTGTGGAACACAGCTCTCGATACAATATATGTTGAGTATATTTTATGACGACCTGCGACCTGAGGACAGATCTGTAGCTCCCACAGGAGCAGCTCTGCTTTAACTGATAATGAGGTGAGTGTGTTTTGAGATTTTCTTTCATGTCAGGACTACTTACCAAAAAATTGGGTGTGAGATTTAATGTGTTGCAGTGCAGCCCAGTCACCCATTATTTCTAAGTACTCACCCAGCCATTGTCGTCTGCCCCCCCTTTTTTAACTGTTTCTGCACAGGTGTTTTATCCTTGATTTTACCTAGTAATTCTGCTGCTTTTTGTCCAATTTTTATGCTTGGTCTTCTGTATATCTGTCTATTTTTGTGTGGGGATATAACTTGGTTTTAAATTTTATTTTTATTTTTCAGCAGCTTTTGACCCACGTCATTTTTATTTACGTCAAGCAAGGACACTAATGACGTCACCACCTAGTACCTTAAATCACTAATAATAATAATAATAATAATAATAATAATAATAATAATGAATAAGGAAAAGAAGAAGAAGAAAAGCAACCTAGTGAATTGTAATTCACCTCCATGGGAGGCAGCTTACAGACAATCTTTGAACTAAGTCTTTAATGTTACGTAACAGTCTGTGACCTTCCTTATAATGAGGAGATTGGATTTAGAGAAGCACTGTATCAAGTGCAGGTTTGTTTGGATCACATTGTTGCAATGAACATTGGCCATTTGGCTACCTCCTGCTTATGGACACTTTGCCAAGGCAGTATGGTCACATAACCTAGGGCCTGGCTGTCTGAATAAGCACCAGCTGTTGGCTCACACCAGCAGATGCTCCTGGCTGCCTGCCAATCATCACTTGAGTTGAATAGCCAGGTATAAAAGGTGCAAGAATGTTACAGAAATGATAACAAACTCTGATACAAGAAATAAATATGGTTTGGAAATATCAGGCAGTTTGTAAATAATTTAGGAGTGAAGGAAGCAACATACCAAATAGTAGGGGCTTTGACATTGATAGTCACACAAACAAGAATAAAGACTTTTATTGCTAGTTTTGTACAAACCTTTTCTCGATTTAGAGTGCCGACATTTGGCTACAGCTATATAGTGCCACCTTGGTACGCAATAGTGGGACTGCAGTTCGGCATGTATACAGGTGGAGGGGCTGTGTTGGGTGGATTGGGCGAGTGGAGAAGAGAGTCATGGAGAATGGGGTGGGGAGATAAGTGTGAGTAATGGCTTGGAGGGAGGCAGCAGGTATAGGAGACAGTAATGTGACACACAGGTGGAGGGACCAGTGAGTTTGTGCAGTTCACGATGGTAGTGACGTGGAGGGGTGACAGAATAGAGGAAGGGGAGACTGTGGGGAACGGGATGTGGGCACAGGGGATTAGTGGAGATTGGGGCCAGGAGGATTATGTAAATGAAGAATGTAGGCTTCCATCTACATAGCTCAGAAAATCTGATGCTGAGGAGAAGGATGCAGATGACACACATTGTGAAACACTCATCGAAATTGAGCATATTGCATTCAGCAGCTTTGTCTGCTTCTGAATGATGAACTCTGCTCTTGATCACAGTTTTGTGGCCCTGCCTCTGACAGTACAGGATCAGCTTGTAACATGATTGGAGCAGAATGTGCCAGATGCGTGAACAGGGCAGGCCTTGCACCTGGGTCTTCGCAGGGATATGACCCTCGCGGCATGTGATTGGGAGTGGGTGTACCATGGGGATGGATAAGGATATTATGTAGGTTGGAAGGGGGGGAGGGGAGGAGCATTGTAATACTATCACTTTGGAAGCGTGGGAGGGACAGTCAGCAGACATCTCTCATTTCCATGCACAGTGGTATAGTTATGGTGCTGTTGAATGATATGGTTCAGTTGCTCCAGTCTGGGATGATCTTGGGTGATGAGGAGGGTGCCCCTTTGTTGCTAGTTTTTGGGGTGTGTTGTATTTTTTGAGGGGGTGAGGGAAGAGATTGAGGATGTGACACAGAAATTCTAGTTTGCAGATGAAGTGTGAGGGATAGTACCTGTCTCTTAAAGACCTTAATGAGACCTTCAGCAAACACACACAAAGGAAATCCTCCCACTAACAGTCAACAGTACTAGATCCCTTCCACACACAGAATCACCCCCATAAGTCTGACCACCTTTGGATGACACATTTGCAGGGATGCCCTTGCTTATTTTTTCACGTGACCAGACATTCGATTTTTGTGCCTCATTAACTACAAAACACTTGCTACGAATGGGTTTTCAGAGAACTTAGTGAAGGATGCCATTAAACTTCTACAGATATAAACATTAAACCAATAAAAACCAGACCATAAGATAAACTAGTAAAAGGTTTGATGAAACTACTTTCTCAAGAAAAATTTTATCATGTTTATCTGGAATCAGCTGGATGTTGCTGGCAAGTTTTGAGTTACCAATATGATAAAATGAGGTGCCAATTCTGAAAATATAGTGAAGAATAAAAATGACATAAACAGTGTAATGTGCATGGTGCATCTAGTGCAGTAACTCATTGTTAACTTTACCAATATGAAAAAATCCACTCATCAGGCCATTTGCTGCTTGGTGGTACAATTTCATACTTAGAATTGAGAAACATAAACCTCAAAAGTGGTGTCCCTCTTCTCGTCTAACACAGTTATTACATACAGAAAAAAACACCAAAAACCAACTCCTAGCCAGTAAGTTCAGCCTTGGGCTTGTCCCGATTCCAGCACATCTTCACCCCTGTCCCTCTTGCCCTCAAGAGCCCAGTCATCACCATCCAGTCCCAACCCACAACCAAATTAGAGAGCATTAAAATCTACCTAGAACAGTTCTAACCCAAATCCCAAAGGAACCACCACCACCACCTCCTCCTCCTAATCCCCCTCCACCAAAACCTTTCTGATCATGAATGCCTCACTTCCTGCATTGCTTCTCAGTCCTTCCTGAAAAATATCATCGAAATCACTACTGTAGTACTTGATACTGAGGAAGATGTAGAAGAGGGCAGTGTCAGATCTCGGGTTCTTCAACACACAAAACTGTTTCTAATGACTTAATTTCTTCCATTCATACTGAGCAGTACAAAGCCCTTCAAATAATAGGCCCTTTGTAAGAGGTCACAACACCATAACCTTCTACCCATAGAATTTTCTCATTTTGAAAGTATTGAAGAGCGATCTGTTGTAATTACTAAAAACCATTCAACAGCCAAAATCACCTTTTTTCCTCCTTATATATGTATAGTGTGTTGCAGTCACTAGGTGACTCTTATATTTGAACCATGTAACAGATCGTAAATAATACTCTTTCCATATTTAAAATTAACTACTTTAGTAAGTGATTGGTCTTTAAGAATACTAAAGATCACGAAACTGTACTTTACTAACAACTGAAACATATATTTAATTCTTTCAATCCCTTTACAAGTTCTTATTATTGCATGCTTAATAGGGAAATCAACATGCTAACTCCACAATAGTTTATTTCGTTCTTGTGGCGCTTACATGCCGCAAACACAACAGGCGCACAAGAACGCTGCTGCAGGTGGGGAGGAGGCATCGGGAGCAAGCGCTCCAGACTATGAAAAAGCAATCTTGGCTGTTGATTTTTACCTTCTCCTTACTTACCAAAATACGGAAAACAACCTGCCTTGTCATTGTCGATGCAACCTCTCTTTACACCATCGCAACACATACACAAGCCTCTTCGCCATAGAACTCTACCTCTCTCAACGGGGACTTGAAAGTCTTTCTAAAATCTTGTTTATGCCACACTAGTCAACTTCGTTCTTACCTGTAACTACCATATTTTCCTGAGTGTAAGATGATGACACCCCCCCCCCCCCCCCACACACACACACACACACACACACACACACACACACACACACACACACACACACACACACACACACACACACACACACCACCACCACCACCACCACCACCCTCCCCGTTTTTAAGAAGCTCCATGAGAAAAATTTATTTTTTAACATATTGCGACTAATAAAAAGTTAAAAACTTGTATTAATGTAAGCTATGTGCCTGAAAAGTTACCATTACTCCTATTCTAAGCTAATGCCATTTATTGGTTGTCTACATTTTGATAATACAAGGAGAAATACAATGAAAAGATTGTTTACATTAATTTTTATCTTCACTGCCTCTTTTGGTTTGCCTGTCATCGGTCGTACCACTACTTTTGTCATCATACTAACAAGGAAACGGTGAAAGTTTTATCTTCGTTCTCACAAATATTTGGATGTTTCTTCCAAATATGGTGTGTTTTATTTTATTTTTGAACACACAGTGGATTTTGCCTCTCTATTGTCGTGAGAATGTTACAATGTCATTTGCTACAAAAACTTACCATCTGCCCGCCACTCTCTCATTGGCTGTGTAGAATCTGCCGATGACACCCCCTTATTGTTTGTGCCATACCTCTTGGTAAGCATTGACAACATTGCTGCATGAAACAAGTAAGTACGCCACTGGCCTCAGTCCAGACTTAGCATATCGTGTAGAAATGTATGCTGTTGTTTAGTATTTAGCCTATTTTAAAACCAATTAGAGTACAAATGGAGTCAGGCAAACTACAGTTTAAGCATGGTGGATGTTCATAAAAAGCCAAAGTACGCAGTGTAAATTCCCATGGTTGGCAACAAGACGAAATCTTCTGGCCGCTCACCACTCCCCTCCCCACAGTAATTATAGTTCTTGGCTAAGCTCGAGTCAATGTTCCCCCTCCAAGCCTTCTGTAGTGCTGTGCTTGAACAACTATGAAACATGGATGGCTATATATTCTAGGGTCCAGGTCATATGTATCAACAGCAGTTAATACGTGAATAAAAGATTGCAATCGTGATTCAGTCCAATTCCCAAACTATAGCTCGTCCCGGGATCTAGTACCATCTGTTGGTACTATCTCCGTAGTGGGTCTTTCTGCTATAAATTATTCTTGGGATAACAATTACAGACAGTTTAATGTGATTTATTTTGTTTGTTAGACATTTAACTCGCGATTAATTTTCTTTTTCATTTCATCTGAATGTTACCATGTTCTAAAGTTAATTAAAAGCTGGTAATGTTTTCCCCCCGGTATTCTAATAAGTGGACAGCTACGTAATTTTCAATTGCAGTGCACTTCATAAAACATCAGTTTCTCATAAGCAAATGAAATACTGATATGGGTTCAGAATCATGTAATGGTTTATGAAGGACAAGATTTTCACCTTTGAATGTTACCTTTACTTAAGAAGCAGCATAAATATGTGTATACGTTATCTATACATGTATGAGAAATTCTATTGCAGACCTATTCAAAGACAACAGTTTGTGAGTTGATAGAGTTTAATGCTATCAATTTTTTAAGCAGAGCATTATATTGTTATAGCACCTATTTCGTAGTTTCTCATGTCGCCATCCATTGCACTAGGGCTGCTAGTCAAATGTTGCGTGATAGATCAAACAAGATCAATGTTCTATGAAGAGCTTTTGTTTATCGGCGAATCTCGAGCCTATTCAAACGAAAATATTGTTTGCGAAGCCCTACCCTTTGGCACTCTTGAAGCTAAATTTGTACTAAACCTCAATAGCTAAAGATACATTTGTAAATGTAAGATAACCCCTGTATTAATCTATTGAACACTAAAAACATCTACATCGACAGCAATAGTATAATCTGCAGATACTATTTTCAAATGACGAATTTGGGGGAAAAAACATCATCTTTTAATCGGGTAAATATGGTACTTCACCCTTGAGGGCCAGATATACAAGCAAATGATTTGGGAACCAGGGTGGCTGTCATGAACTGACCTTTGCACATGCCACTTGAAGAGGTATTCCTTGGGTTGGTAAAATTTTATTGTGACATCTGGTACTGCTTACCACCCCCCTTTTCCCATTTTACAGAAAATGTGCTTAGCTGATATTAAAAGTAGTTACATAAATAAATGCAACAAAGTGGTGACCCAAATGGTACTCTTTTTGGGATGTTGGTCTGTGCTTGGAATTTATTCAGAATGTGAGGAAGAACTTACTGTTAGCTGAACTTCACCACATTAGGAATACAATGGTGGTAACTTACTACATGTTGCCTTTATAGATGTTGTTTGGTAGCATTATTATGTTGTACACTGATTATTTAGCCCTCAAATAGAAATTGTATGTAGACAGTAAACAGTGATAAAACAAATACAGAATGCACTTGTTGGATAATAACTTGAAATATGATACCCATGCTTTATACTGGCTTGTATCATAGTTCATTCATGATTTAGCAGGTTAGTAAATTTGTAACACAGTCACTAAGCCTGACAAGATAGTACACAAGTGTATCTCATCATCTGTACACACACATGCCTTAGCACATGACATTAATTACTTTAACACAAGAAAATACTTCCTTTGTGAGAGTCCGGTCATTCACATTTTAATTGCTTATGATTCACACTTAGTATAGTAAGAAAACTGTGTACAAATCTGTAAAGTGAGTGAGTGTAGTATAACTGTTAATTAGTACCACTTATCCCTGCGCTTGGAGTTGATTAGAGACTTCACACACGTCTTGTACATACTGATGGGTACTGCAGTGTGCAACTACTTGGCATAACAGAAACAATTTTTATATTATACCTCCTTGTGTCACAATACCTGTACTTGCAGCAAAACAGGTACCACTGTCTCCTTTTTCTCTTTTGCTATCTCTATATCTCTTTTGCTGTTCCCTTCCTTTGATAGTATTTAAATTAGAACCATATAACATATGCAAATAAGCTGACTAGCTTTGTTACTGTATGGCAGATATAACCTATTGGAGTCTGATCCACAGCACAAGTATTCATTACTGTTGCATTTGCCCAACACTGTAGAGAGAGAGAGGGAGAGAGGGTATCTGTCATTCTATATGTCTCTCACACCATGGAACTCCAATGTACTTTCTCAGTCATTTGTTATACCAACATTCACTAGTAAAATTATGGATTGGGCACTTTCCTCTGTACCGTTATATAAACCAAAAAGCCTTTAAACACTTCTCTCTCTCCCCCCACTCCCCCCTCTCCCCCCACTCCCCCCTCTCCCCCCACTCCCCCCTCTCCCCCCACTCCCCCCTCTCCCCCCACTCCCCCCACTCCCCCCACTCCCCCCTCTCCCCCCACTCCCCCCACTCCCCCTCTCCCCCCACTCCCCCCTCTCCCCCCACTCCCCCCTCTCCCCCCACTCCCCCCTCTCCCCCCACTCCCCCCTCTCCCCACTCTCCCCCCCACTCTCCCCCCCACTCCCCCTCCCCACTCCCCCCCCACTCTCCCCCCTCACTCCCCCCCACTCCCCCCTCTCTCCCCCCTCTCTCCCCCCCTCTCTCCCCCCCTCTCTCCCCCCTCTCTCCCCCCTCTCTCCCCCCTCTCTCCCCCCTCTCTCCCCCCTCTCCACCCCTCTCTCCCCCCAGGGAGTCCACAACTCTTTTGTGGATACGTGCGTGGCGAGCACGGGGCCCCGAGCCATTGCAGCCTTCTTTCTCTCCCGGGCTGCATTTCCTTTCCCTTCCCCTCCTTCCCCCTCCATGCTCCTTTCCCCTCGCCCTCTCCTCTCCCTCTATTGGTGCCCTTGCTTATGTTGGCCCCCGCTATCCTCCTGGTTCTGTTGGTTTTACGCTCCGGCTTTGTTGCGTAATCATTTCCTCGTTTTGGCATTCCGTGGTCCCCCTCTGGGGTTTGACCTCCATTCCAAAATTTCTCTTCCGTAGTGTGAGCCATTTGGGGAAGAGCACCTTACCTAGTGTCTCCGACGTGCGCCCTCCTAGTACATTTCACCTTTTCTTTTACATCGTTGTCTGATGCTAGGGTGCATAGCCAGCACGGTAGCCAGCCCGTGTGGTGGGGTCGCTATGTACCCTTTTGGTTGAGCCCCCTGAACACACAGGGATGACACTTCTGATACCTGAGCTGTGACCTCATCATGCATGCCGTGGAGTGGTTGCTCGTCATCCTGGAGCATCGGAACTCCCGGCAATGGCCGCCGTGCCAGACGGCCCTTGCTGTGGCTGGGTGGCGCCCGTGAGGAGAGCCCCTGATCAGAGTGGGTGGTATCAGGGCGGACGTTATGCAGATGAAACGCATACGGGTCCAAAACTCTGGCTGTTCTTCCGCGGCCGTCTCTCTGCGTGGAACTGATTCCTCAAGTGCTGCTTCTCTTGCCCTTTCGGCCTTCCCTTCCATGGCTACCCCCTGGGAAGAGGGTCAGGCCCGTCGTCTAGGGGCAAAACCTTTCCCCTGTTATCTAGTTTGCACCAGGACTGATGGAGATACTTTCACCAGTGTCAAACCTTTATTCTTTGTGGAACACATTGAAGACAAGTTTGGCGAAGTGGACTCCCTGAGCAAGATGTGGTCTGGTTCGTTGCTGATAAAAACTGCTTCAGCTGCCCAATCTGCGGCCCTTCGTGCCTGTACCCATCTTGGCACAATTCCTGTGTCCATTACCCCTCACCAGTCTCTAAATATGGTACAAGGTGTGATTTTTCACAGGGACCTCATCCTTCACACTGATGAGGAACTTCGGGACAATCTCGGGCTTGTTCACTTTGTTCGGCGTGTTCAGAAGGGTCCTAAAGATAATTGTATTGATACTGGTGCCTTTATCCTGGCCTTTGAAGGGGATACCCTTCCTGAGAAAGTTAAGATCATGGTCTATCGCTGTGATGTGAAGCCGTACATCCCACCACCTATGCGGTGTTTTAAGTGCTTGCGTTTTGGCCACATGTCTTCTCGCTGTTCCCAGGACCCTCTCTGTGGTGACTGTGGACGTCCACTCCATGAGGGGAGTCCCTGTGTTCCCCCTCCTGTATGTGTAAATTGCCATGGTAGTCATTCTCCACGTTCACCAGATTGCCCAGTATATAAGAAAGAAAAAAAGATACAGGAGTATAAGTCCCTTGATCGTTTAAGCTACACAGAGGCCCGTAAGAAATATGCACGATTGCACCCTGTGTCCATGACATCTAGTTACGCCTTGGTTACATCTTCAGCCCTTCCTCCCCCTTCCTTACCCCCATCCCGGACCCCTCTCCTCCCCCCCACCCCTGCGGCTCCCACATCATCTCCTCTGGGCGCTGCTCCCCCTCCCCAGCCGGAGAAGTGTCCCACTCCTTTGGCGTCTGCCGGTCAAGGGCGCCTCTCCCGGGATGCCCCTTCCCGGCCCCTTCCAGGTCAAAGGTCTGCTGCCGCGCGGCGACCGCGAGAGCCGCGGTCTATCGGCCCTCAGGTCGCCCGGTCTCTTTCTGTTCCTGATCTTGCTGCAGCTGGCTCCTTTATGCCACACAGCCCTCCTCGATCTCAGCCTGAAAAGAAGAAGAAACATAAGTCCTGGGACAAAGAGCCTCTGGTGTCACCGGAGGTCCCTTCCCCGATTTCACCACCGGATATAAAATTAATTTTTGGTATGGCGGGTACCAGGTCGAGATTCATTGGGAGAGTGCTTAGAAAATGTAGTCCATCAACAAAGGAGGTGGCTTACAAAACACTAGTTCAACCTATACTTGAGTATTGCTCATCAGTGTGGGATCCGTACCAGATCGGTCTGACGGAAGAGATAGAGAAGATCCAAAGAAGAGCGGCGCGTTTCGTCACAGGGTTATTTGGTAACCGTGATAGCGTTACGGAGATGTTTAATAAACTCAAGTGGCAGACTCTGCAAGAGAGGCGCTCTGCATCGCGGTGTAGCTTGCTCGCCAGGTTTCGAGAGGGTGCGCTTCTGGATGAGGTATCGAATATATTGCTTCCCCCTACTTATACCTCCCGAGGAGATCACGAATGTAAAATTAGAGAGATTAGAGCGCGCACGGAGGCTTTCAGACAGTCGTTCTTCCCGCGAACCATACGCGACTGGAACAGGAAAGGGAGGCAATGACAGTGGCACGTAAAGTGCCCTCCGCCACACACCGTTGGGTGGCTTGCGGAGTATCAATGTAGATGTAGATGTAGATTCTGACCTGTCATTCATGGATGTCGCCCCCTCCTTGTTGGTGACGGGTGGGGACCCGGCGGTATGACTGGATTTAGCGTGTTCAGCCCTCATTTAAACCATCATTCTGTGGTTCTCCAATGGAATTGTAATGGCTACTATTGTCACCTTCCGGAATTGAAATCCCTTCTTTCGTCCTACTCTGCAGCTTGTGTGGTTCTCCAGGAATCTCATTTTACTGATGCTCACTCACCGACCCTCTGTGGGTTCCGTGTTTTCTGTCGAAATCGGGTCGGACCCTTGCAGGCTTCTGGTGGCGTTTGTACGTTGGTCCGTACAGACATTGCTAGCACGTGGATTCCTCTCCAAACTACATTGGAAGCGGTTGCTGTTAGGGTCCACTTAGACTATGCAGTCACCGTTTGCAATCTTTATCTCCCTCCTGACAGGACTCTTACACCTGCTGCCTTAACCACCCTTCTTCAGCAACTTCCTCCTCCGTTCCTCCTCCTTGGGGATTTTAATGCTCATCATCCTTTGTGGGCCAGTGCCTTTCCATCTAGACGAGGTCTTCTTATAGACCAATTTATTGCAGACCACGACCTGTGCCTTCTTAATGATGGCTCCCCTACTCATTTCAGTGCTGTTCATGGTACCTTTTCTGCCATTGATCTTTCTCTTTCTTCTCCCTCTCTCCTCCCTTCATTACACTGGTCGCCACACGACGACCTTTGTGATAGTGACCATTTCCCGTTGATTATCACGATCCCTTCCCGCTCCCCGATGGACAGGTTACCTCGTTGGTCTTTCCACCGCGCCGATTGGCCTCTATACACTGCACAGGTCGAGTTTTCTCCCTCTTTGTCGGGTTGTATTGATGACGTCCTACGTGACGTGTCTGACGCGATTGTTTGCGCTGCTAACCTTGCTGTCCCGCGCTCATCTGGACCATTTCGTCGCCGGCAAGTCCCGTGGTGGAGTACGGCCATCGCCATTGCCATCCGTGATTGCCGTCAAGCTTTGCAACACTTTAAGAGGCACCCATCCGTAGCCAGCCTTACTACCTTTAAGCGCCTTCGCGCTAAAGCCTGTTATTTAATCAAACAGAGCAAGCGGATATGTTCTTCCTTGGTTCCACTGTCCCTCTGTCACGGGTATGGGCTACACTTCGCTCTCTCCAAGGTTGCCATCGGCAGTCCACCCTCCCAGGCCTTCACCTCCCAGATGGCATTTGTACGGACCCATTAGTTCTCGCAGAACATCTTGCGACCCATTTTGCGGTGGCATCAGCGTCAGCCTCCTATCCAGCTGCTTTCCTTCATCAAAAACCGCAGGCTGAAGCTCTCACCTTATGTTTCACCACTTGTGAGTCAGAATCTTACAACGAACCTTTTAGTGACTGGGAATTTCTTTCTGCTCTATCTTCTTCTCATGATACGGCCCCTGGCCCAGATTCCATTCATAACCAACTGCTTCACCATCTCAGTGCTCCACAACGGCAACATCATCTTCGGGTGTTTAACCGTATCTGGCTCCAGGGTGACTTCCCTTCTCAGTGGAGGGATAGCATTGTGGTTCCTGTCCTTAAGCCTGGTAAGAACCCCCTATCTGTTGACAGCTATCGGCCAATTAGTTTGACCAATGTTGTTTGTAAGTTACTTGAACGGATGGTAGCCCGTCGGCTCACTTGGGTCCTCGAATCTCGGGATCTATTGTCCCCTTACCAGTGTGGCTTTCGAGAGGGACGATCTCCAATCGATCATTTACTTCACTTGGAATCCGCAGTTCGGCAGGCTTTTTCCCAGCGCCGCCATTTGGTTGCAGTGTTTCTTGACCTTCGCAAGGTCTATGACACGGCCTGGCGCCATCACATCTTACTAACCCTTCATCAGTGGGGTCTTCGGGGCCCACTCCCGATTTTTATCCGCCAGTTCCTGATCCATCGGTCATTCAGAGTTCGAGTTGGTACGGCTTTTAGTTCTCCACGGACCCAGAAGACGGGCATCCCACAGGGTTCTGTCTTGAGTGTCCTTCTTTTCCTCATTGCTATCGATGGACTTGTGGCCTCTGTCGGTACCTTGGTCGCCCCTGCCCTGTATGTGGATGATTTCTGCCTTTGGGTTAGCTCCTCCTCGATGCCATCTGCAGAACGGCAGCTCCAGGTGGCTATACGGCATGCCTCTGTATGGACCCTCTCACACGGGTTTCAATTCTCCCCTTTAAAATCGCGGGTGGTCCACTTCTGTTGCCGTACTACGGTCCACCCTGATCCAGAGTTCTATCTCGCTGCACAAAGATTGCCTGTGGTTCCACAGTTTCGTTTCCTGGGTCTTCTTTTCGACAACAAGCTCACTTGGCTGCCCCATATCAGACTCCTGAAGGTAGGATGTTTCCGTAAACTCAATATCCTTCGCTTCCTTGCCCACCCCTCTTGGGGTGCGGACCGTTCCCTCCTCCTCCGTCTTTATCGTGCTCTAGTTCTGTCACGTTTGGACTATGGTTGTCAAGTTTATGGTTCAGCTGCTCCTTCCACACTGCACGTGCTGGATCCAGTCCACCATCGTGGTATCCGTTTGACCACTGGTGCCTTCCCTACTAGCCCTGTTGATAGTCTCCTGGTTGAAGCTGGGATCCCCCCCCCCCCCCCCTTTCTGTTCGGCGGTCCCAGCTTCTGGTGTCTTATGTCCTCACTATCCGTTCTTCTCCCACTCATCCTTCCTATTCTATCCTGTTCCCAGATCATGGACGTCGCCCACCTGACTCCCGCCCTCGGGCGGGTTTACCGGTTGGGCTGCGCCTTGTGTCTCTTTACCGTGATTTTCAGCTTCCTTCTTTGTCCTGTCTTCCTCGCTCACTCCCCTCCACCCCTCCTTGGTTAGTTCCTCGGCCTCGAATTCGGATGGATCTCCGCCGCGGTCCGAAAGATTCCATCCCCCCGGTGGTGTTCCGTTCCTTTTTCCGCCAAATTTTATGGGAGTTTCGGGATGCTGTTGTTTTTTACACTGATGGCTCTAAATCTGCTGATCATGTTGGGTATGCCTTCACGTCCTTTGTTGGAACGGAAAATCATCTGCTGCCACCTACATGTGGGGTGTTTACTGCGGAATTGATGGCAATTTCCCGGGCCCTTACCTTTATTAAACAATCCCAACACAACCGCGTTTTGTCATGTACGGACTCGATGAGTGGCCTTCTTGCTATTGACCGGTGTTTTTCGCGCCATCCCATGGTCTCTGCCATCCATGACCATCTCGCTGATCTTCACCGTGCTGCTTGTTCCATTGACTTCCTATGGGTCCCGGGCCATGTGGGTATCCCGGGTAATGAGCTCGCTGATCGTTTGGCTGGGGGAGCAGTACTTACCCCCGTTTTCTGTAACCCCTCCTGCAGCGGATTTACGGCTTCACATCAAATCCCACTTCGCACAGTCATGGGCCAATTCTTGGGAGGCTACTCCACTGTCTAAAACTTCGTGCAATTAAGGTGACACCAGGCCCATGGCGTTCTTCCTTTCGCCTCTCCCGCAAGGACTCGACCACACTGTGTCGTCTCCGCATTGGCCATACCAGGCTGACCCATGGTTTTCTTTTGCGTGATGAGCCACCCCCGCTATGTGGTTGTGGAGCCTTCCAGTCAGTGGCCCACATTTTGGTTGAATGCCCCCTTCTTTTGGCTCTGCGTGCTAAGTACAGACTCCCCCACACTTTACCTTCGATATTGGCTGACGATTCCCAGATGGTCTTTTTTGCAAAATATTTTACTGGTGGAAAAAATTGGGAGTGGATGACCCAAATTTTGAAGAGAAACTTGCAAGGATGTGCGAAGAAGTAGATGGAGAAGATGTGGAAGTAGAGGATTTATTTTCTGACAGATTCCAATTGTGATCCTTCCTTTTTTCAAGAAAAAGCAACCTCCAGATCTTCCTTCCTCTGATGAACAAGAATCAGTTGCAGGTGTTGACTTTTCCTGCACATGTGAGCAAGCAAATAATGATATGTCAGTTATTTTTGTTGACAAAGGCAATAATGGATTTTGTTGGGAATCAAAAGAACCAACTAAAGCTGGATGAGAATCTCATGATAACAAAATCAGAGTAATACCAGGTAAAACAAGGGTTGTTAAAAATTTGGGTGATAATCCTAAGGTAGAAGATGGTTGGTCTTTTGATATTTGATGATAAACTCATAGAAGTAATTGTGAAATGGGCAAATATTAAACTGGAATGGTACAGAAACAGTATTGAAGTACATCAGCAAAGTGACTACAAATCTGCTGATCTGTGTGAAATAAAAGCACTTATGGTGCTTTGTATGCTAACTTCCATGTGTAAGTCTAGGCACGAAGATATGCTATCATTTGTCTCTACTGACTATATTGGAAGACCTATATTTAGAGGCACAATGCTAGTAAAGCGGTTTCAAATCTCGGTACTCTGTGATTTGATGACCCTGAAACAAGAGAAATACGGAAAGAGGAAGACAAATCAGCATAAATTTCAGAGATTTTTTTCCAAATTCATCTGTTGTTGTTGTTGTTGGTGGTGGTGGTGGTGGTGGTGGTGGTGGTGGTGGTGTTTTTTCTAAAAGAGTTCCATTATATGAGTATTCATGAAAGTAATTCATATTAGAATTGTTACGCGCTAAGGGGGTTTATGGAGTTATTCCTCAGTTTGTTCATTGTACTAACAGATGAAAATCCTACTTTGTGAGAAAGCAACACGTAGTTCGCTTTCTTAGTTACCATGTCTGTCAGACACACATTTCCAGTTGAGTAATAAAAATCATTCTTCTTATTAAGTGTTAAATGATATTGGTGAAATGGCGGCCCCTTGTCTTAAGCCCAGTGAAATTCTTAAAATTTTCAGTTTCTCCTACAGTCGTCTTTATATGACAAATTTTTGTTTGTAAACATTCTAATCAATCTGGTTAGCTTTGTTGGTATATTAGATTTCCTTATTATATTAGGAGTATATGTCAGTGCATGCTGTTGTTGGCCTTCATGAAATTAGAAATAATATATGGGCATCTGCATTGATTGCCCACACCTTCTAATTAAGCTGTCATGGAGTGAATAAATGATCTAATGTGAATGTATTTTCGCAGAAACTGCATTGGTAGTCACCAATTAGTTCTGTTATTGGGAGCAGTCTGTTGAATAGGCATATTGCTAGGCTTTTATAAGTGACATCCAGTAAAGCAATCCCTCTGTAGTTTTCACAGACAAGGGGATAATTCTTCTTAAATATGAGCATATTATTTTGGTTTTTCAGTCTGTAGGCGTGATTTGGTCTGTTAAAGAATGTACTTCTAAGTCCAGTTCAGGTTCTCCATTCTTTAATACCTCATTGTATATCTGGTCTTCATCCCATGCCTTGTTATTCGTTAATTTATTGCTTGCTGTATTTCATTTACTGTTGGGTTTGTGACTTGTGCATCAACGCTATCAGGTTCATGAAATTTGAAGTAAAACTATGAATCATTGTAGTTGAATAGCTGTGAGAAGTAAGTTGTCCATCTTTTTTATGCCACACATGTTGGTTAGTATTTTCTCATGCTGATCCTTTATAAACTTTTCCATTTTAGTAAATTTACCAAAAGAGGTTTTTTTGCCCTCCCACCTTCCTTTATCACACTGTTTGTGCGGATGCTGGCTTCATTATTTTGCGCAACCTCTACCCCTGAGCTGGCAGAAGAGATATCTGCAAACAGGGAGGAAAAGTTGGTGATAATATTGGGGAGGGGGGCAGGGGGGGTGGGGGGGGGGGGGGGGGGATTTGGGCTCCTCTGAAGTGAATAGTGGATTGAATAGCACTTGATTTGCTGTTCTGAAGAAAAATCAAATTTAAGGTGATGAAGATTAATATCAGACCTATAAATAGCATAACAGCGCCACACCACTTCTCTGTGGATTAGTGTTTAAACTAAGCAGATATGTCTGCACAGTGTCGCGTAAAACTAGGAGTCTTCCTAGCTAGATAAAGTAATTGTATTACCATGTACAAACTGTTTTACAATACATACAGTTATATAATATGTGAAAGGGAGTTGATTAAACAAGCGTTATTCTACAGTGCTTTTTTAAATTGTATGTGTACTGTACCATCGCAGTTTATGCAGTCTACAAAATTCTGTATTGTAGTCTTCTTATGAAAACTTACATGTGCCAAGATTGCTTTTTTCAACACGTTAGTGCATTACTAATTTTGGCAATATAAATTTCCCTGTCAGATCAATAAAACTGGTCAATGGTAGCCACATCAAACAGTGATCAAACCATTCTGTCACAAGAACACACAGTGTATATAAGAAAAGTTAAGGCATTACAGTAACATGCCGGGTATGCCAACATTATGCATACACAACTTAAAATTTGTATGTTATGAACAAAACAGATGCACACCACATAATTTTGTTCCATGGTTTAATGTCATTTTGGCTGCAACAGAGTAACTGATCGGTTTTCGAGCTGAAGACGGCTGTTTATATTGCCAAAACTAGTAATTCACTGATGTGTCAACATAGTTATCTTGGCAAGTAAATAAGTTTTCATAAAAAGACTACAGTTTAAAATTATAGTAGTCTCCTGCAATGACTGATTACGTCAGTCATGTCAGTAACCACTATAAAGTTCCGTTGCACATGTTTGTAAACTTACTTGAATTCTATGCTGTACAATAGCAATTATATCTTTACAAATATTGGTACTTAATTACAAGGTGTAATTGTAGATTTCTCTCTCCTACATGTGGTCATTGACAGAAGTAAAATTATGTATGTAGCAGCTTTTGGTATTATTCAGTACGTCATTCATTAATTATGTCAGAGTTGTGGCTTGTGAAAAGTTACTGGGAAGCATTCTCCAAAGAAGATTTTCTGTGACATTAGCAACAGTAATGTTAATTACATTGCTACCATCTGGGGAATGTCCAGCAGCTTTTGTCTGGAGACTTTTGACCATTTGATTGTCTCTGTGGGGAAAGGCATTCCTTATACCTTTGTTCAGTCAAAAGTTCACTCTGTTGGCTCTTGCAGAAGTATCGAGAGTTCGATACAAACAGTTGAAATTCCAGATACCTTCAGATGGCAGGCTAGGGAAGAATTAACATGCAGTTAGATAGTATTAAACATGGACAAAAATGTAGAAACACCACGAGAAATGCTTGCTTCAGCATGAATGTAGATATTAGCCCAGCCTGTAGTGTGTGCTGTTGTATTTCACCACGAGCGGCAACTGTGTAGTGACCTCAATATGTTGCAAGTGTCAGTTGTCATAAAAGTGTTCTATACAGATCTGAGTGCGTTACATTGGAGCTATGTGAATTTGAACATGAGGAAACTGTTGATGCTGTATGGTGGTTGCTTCCATAAGCAAGGAAGCCAAAGTGTCCGGTGTTTCAAGAGGCACCATATCTAAGGTTCATACCGCATACAGGTACCGAAGGGAAAGCAACATTCATCAAGTCACAGAGCAGACAAAAGTGTGTGTTAAATGATCACGGCAGGCAGTCATTGAAGATGATTGTGACCAATAATGAGCAGAAGGCTGCGGCAATAGTCACGACAGAACTAAATGTCGTACTCGTGAACCCTGTCTAGAAGAAGAAGAAGTGAAGAGAGCTCCATAAGCTGGCAATTACAGAGTAAGCTGCTGTAATTCCAAAACCATTCATCAGTGATGCAAATACACCTAACAGAAAAACTTGGTGCCGAAACTATAAAACGTGGACTATGAAAAAATGGAAAAAAGTAATTTTGTTTTTTGAGTCATCTTTCACACCCTTTCTAATTTTTGACCAAGTTTATGTCCCAAGAATGAAATATGGCAAGATTCTATGATAATTTGGACAGCCTTGTCATGGATTCAATGAGTGCCATGGTGACTTGGTGAGGTCCCATTAATGCCAAGGTTTATGTGACGATTTTGGCTGACCAGGTCCATCCCATGATACAATGTTTGTTCACCAATGGTGATGCTGTGTTCCAGGAAGACAGTGCTGTTGTTCATACAGCTCACATAATCCAGGACTGGTTTCGTGAGAATGAGGATGAAGTGTCGCATCTCCCATGGCCACCATAGTCACCAGCTCTCAATATTATTGAGCCTTTGTGGTCTGCTTTGGAGAAAAACGTGCATGATCGCTATCAGTCTCCATCATCATTACTTGAACTCGACCACTGTTTTGCAGGAAGAATGGCATAAGATAGTCCTGAAACCGTACAATACCTGCATTCACCCATTTGGAGACAACTGGAAGCTCTTTCATCGGGTTTCCTATGCTGTATTAGGCATGGTAATGTGTTTCATTTGTGGTGTCCTCATATTTTTGTCCAACTTCTGTATCCTGCAGCAGTTAGATGAACATTGTCCTCTTCAACTATAGCTCTTGGAATGCATTGAGTGAATAGTATTATTTTGGGTACTACCATGGTGTCTGCAAGACTGTTCAATATTTGTTAAATAGGCTGTAAGACTGATATATATTGTCTTCCACAGATGTCCCCAGGAATTTGACATTATCTACTTCCCTAACTTGCTGATTTTTATTGGTAATTTGGGAGTTCTTTGTTTTGGGTTGCTTGGTTTTAAAGTATTAATCGGGCTTTGTCATCTTTAATTTTAATCCATTTAGATAAACTAATATACTAAACTGTTTTTAGTATCAGTGACTATTTGGAGAATTTGTTTTATTGTTCCATTTTCAGTTATTACAAATGCATTATCTGCAAATAAAACTGCATGAGATTTTATATTCTCAGGTGAATAAAAAAAAAATGGTATTGATAGAGAACAGTTATCTTTGGGATTCGCTGTGAAATCATTTTCGAGTCTGGCTTTTGCTGTGCTGAGGGAACTACCTTGTTACATACATTTATTCCTCTGCATCTAGTGTGGCACTGGGTGAGGCCTGTGTTTGTTAGATAAATCATCCATGAAATAATTTCAAAACTTTTTTTCACATTTTAGACATTTTTATGAGGCATCTTAAATGAAGTTTGTTGCTTGAGTATGAAGGATAGTTGACTAGCACTCTGTTCTTTATGGTATTTTGTTTAGGAAGCCTCAGATAATAATATAGAGTTGTAAATTGTACAATGTTGCAATACTGTATATAAAGATGTAAAATGCCACTTGAATTGCTGTTGTAGAATGGGCTGTTTCCAGAAGATTTCCTGAATAATTTGCTTAGGCAAGCAGAAGAAACTTTAATTGCACGACGTCTTGAAGGTCCTGCAGATCTGTCACCATATATCCCTGAGCTAGAGGATCTGACAAAGGAGTTTAAAGATATGTTGGATATTGTGTCTCACTGTTCTCAGTTCATTATCCAGTTGCACGATGAAGCAGAAATGCAAATCCCACAAGTGGAAGCTGCCCTTTTCTCCGATGAGCAGCTGGAAGCGAAAATTGTAGAAGACGAGGCTGCTGGTTGTGGGCACTGTAAGTAGGCCAATACATTATTATTAACTACTGTTACATAAGAAAAATTAATTAGTTGCTTTTAATTTTTCAATTCCTGAAGGAATTAGTTAATGTATGTTGTAAAAATTAGTACATCATAGTAGTTTCGTGTAGGAGACTGCTTCAGTAAACATGACTCCAAATTTTGCATTCGGTCATGTTTACAATTTTTTATTGATAAGATTGAATATTAACAGCTTAGACAGATGCACCACACACGAGCTGATGGGGCGAATTCGACTAATATAAATGAGTTGTTGATGATCAAATTCAAAACTGGCCAACTGCTCCAGCATGTTGGTGTGTAAAAAGTGATTGTAATTGATTTTACCCAGTGCAGTACTGTATGGTATTGCTTTTACATTCAACATGTCCAAAATGGGCTGAATATTTCCACTGTCTTTGGCAACTTTTTGGGGGGAGAGTGGGGGCGGTTAAAGTCAGTCTCGTAGAACAATGGTAAGATTTACCCCCGCCGCCGCCCGCTCTTTTTTTAACACGTAGTAGCTCAAGCTGACCAGTTCAATTGTTGCAACTCTTCCAACAGTGTTATTTCATTCACCAGTGCAAGTTATGTCGTTATCATCATCATCAGAAGAAGAAGAGAATATGTAATAGAAAGTGCTGGCAACAGTTTTTCTTCAGTGCTGAACATTGATGGCAGAAAGGCCTGTAGCAATGAAAGGTTGAAGCTGGTGTGGAGGCAGCAGTTACGATTAATCACTTGGAGGATACTACAATAATAGGCTATGCAGTTTTATACTCTGTGGAAACCAGTGACAATGTTGACAGAGGGGCTTCTACGTTTACTGCTGCATGTTGATGCCTGATGCAGCTGCGTTCATATCTAATGCTGTAGTTGATTCTCTTTTGATTATGTTTGTTCGTTCATTCATTCATTCAGTCAGGCAGTCATTTACTTGTTATGTCCCATAAATCGTATAACATTAATAGGAAAAGAGAACTGTTGCAGGCTGTGAAGATGTGCTGGAAAGTAATGCTTCTGACTTTTTGATGTGAAAACTGTGAAAACTTCTTAAATAAAACAAACATTATTAACTTTCTGTTCTTGTGTTATTGTTGTTATGCACCTGTGGTCAAGGCATAGCATCTTTGACTTTTAGTCAAAACATCCTCAATCCCAGATTCGAACCTCACCACTGCTTAAATTTTAAATAAAAACCATCAGCAATGGCAACCGAAGACTTCTGGCATAAGATGTCACCCTTGTTCTGCCAATGGTCTTGTGAGAAAGGTCAGAAGAGCAGGTAGAGATTCAGGGCACTCTCTTGCCCTCAGGGTGGTAACCTGTCCCTAAAAGTTGGAAAAATCAGCAGCAGTCAACGGCATGAGGATGCAGAAGGTAATGGAAACAACTGCAGTAAAGACACATAAAGTGTATCCATAGAACATATGGCCTGTAATTGAAGAAGTGTGGTGCTGTTCTCTCCATTAGCAAATGATTCTGGAGTATTCCCCCCATTTTGATCTGCAGAAGGGGACTGCCGAGGAGAGAGTTAACCATGAAAAAAAGATTGAAAGACCAATGAAAGGGTGATATTCTACGAATCTGAGCATGGAATGTCAGAAGTTTGAATGTGGTAGGGAAGGTAGAAATTCTAAAATACAGAAATTCAAAGACTCAATCTGGATATAGTGGGGTTCACTGAAATGAAATGGAAAGGAGACAATGATTTCTGCTCAGATGAGTATAGGACAATATCATCACCATCATCAGTAGCAGCAGCAGCAGAGAATGGATAACAGGAGTAGGATTCCTTACAAATAGGAAGGTGGGGCACAGACTGAGTTACAGTGAGCAGTTCATTGATAGAGTTGTTCTCATCAGAATCAACAGCAGACCGATGATGATGATAATAATAATAATAGTTCAGGTTACCTACCAACACTGCAAGCAGCTGGTGAAGAGATGAAATATATGAGGATACAGAATGGGTAATAGGGTACATAGAGGGTGTGGGAAATCTAATGGCCATGGGAGGTTGGAATGCAGTTGTAGGTAGTGATGTGAAATGCCTGGGCATTTACAAGTTGGTGCAAAAGTGTAAGATGAATTCGTGGGCAAATGCCCAGAATGCGTACGAGAGAGAAGTAGAACTGGTAAAAATAACAAGGACATTGTAAATGCCCTTCCTTGGTAAAACAAACTGGAATGCTAGAAAACAAAACATGCTTCTCTCTTCTTTCCCTTCAGTCTTAGAAACAAAGGCAGTGAATGACATTCACATGTTTAAATGTAAACATTTACTAACTTTTAATATTGGGAGTATTGTTCCATCCCTTATTTTAATTGATGAATTATACATTATAGCAGTAAAAACTTATTAAAAAAAGCCCAGATTTTGGGCATTTAAAACTGCTTTTGGTAATTGCTGGGCAAAGGCCATTTATAAATGTTCTGCCCACTGGCCATTTGCCCGGCCCACATCACTACTTTTAGGGTAGGGAGTAGAAGAACAGGTTACGGGAATGTATGGGCTTGGTAGTAGAAATGAAAGAGGAGAAAGACTAATTGAGTTCTGCAAAAAATATCAGTTATTAATTGTGAGTACTCTGTTCGAGAATCAAAAGAAGTTCATGAATACTTTGAAAAGGCCAGAAGATACTGGAAGATTCACACTGAGATTCCAAAATCATATATGGAATTGTAAGACATACCAAGGAGCACATATAGACTCAACTCATAATTTACTAATGATGAAGAGCAGGCTGAAGATTGAGACTACTGAGGGAGAATCAGTGCACAAAGAAGTGGGATACAGAAGTAGTAAGAAATGAAGAGATTTGCTTGGAGTTTTCTGAGGCTATAGGTACTGCGATAATGAATAGCTCAGTAGGCAGTTCAGTTAAAGAGGAATGAACATCTCTAAAAATGGCAATCATAGAAGTTGGGAAGAGAAACGTAGGTGCAAGGAAGGCAACTACAAAGAAACCATGGGTATAAGAAGAAATACTTCTGTTGCTCGACAAGAGGAGGAAGTACAAAAACGTGCAGGGAAAGTCAGGGATACAGAAATATAAATCACTTAGGAAAGAAATACATAGGTAGTGCAGGGAAGCTATGGTGAAATGGCTGCATGAAATCTGCGAAGAAACCAAAACAGGAATAACTGTCGGAAGGACTGACTCAGCATACAGAAAAGTCAAGACAACCTATGGTGAAGGAGGGTAACATTGAGTGCAATGGGAATTCCACTGTTAAATGCAGAAGAGAGAGCAAATAGATGGAAAGAGTATATTGAAGGCCTGTATGAGGGGAGGACTTGTCAGATGACATGTTAGAAGAAGAAACAGGAGTCACAGGTAAGAGATAGAGGATCCAGTGCTCGAATCAAAATTTAAAAGTTTTGGACAACTTGAATCAAGTGAGGAATAAAGGATAGATATTCTATCGGAATGTCTGAAATCATTGGGGGAAGTGACACAAAATGACTATTCACATTGGTGTGTGTGTGTGTGTGTGTGTGTGTGTGTGTGTGTGTGTGTGTGTGTGAGGCAGTATACCATCAGACGTTTGGAAAAACATCATCCACACAATTGCAAAAGCCAACAGATGCAAGAATTATCACACAATCAGCTTAACAGCTATTCCAACCAAATTTCTGACAGGAATAATATTCAAAAGAATGGAAAATAAAACTGAGGATGTGTTAGGTAACTGTCAGTTTATTAAAGACACCAGAGAGGCAGTTCTGACATTGCAGAAAGCAAGACTAAAGAAAAATCAAGATACGTTCTTAAGATTTGTCAACCTGGGAAAAGTGTTCAGCTATGTCAAATGGTGCAAGATATTCGAAATTTTGAGAAAAATGGGGTGGAAGACAAATAATATCCAATATGTACAAGAACCAAGAGGGAACAATAAGACTAGAAGACCAAGAATGAAGTACTCAGATTAAAAAGATTATAAGACAGGGATGTAGTCTTTTGCCCCTACTGTTCAATCTATTCATCGAAGAAGTGATGGTGGAAATGAAAGAAATGTTCAAAAATGGGATTAAAATTCAAGGTGAAAGTATATCAGTGATAAGATTCACTGATGACATTGGTATTTTGAGTGAAATTGAAGAAAAATTTAGAATCTGTTGTATGGAATGTATAGCTTAATGAGTACAGCGTATGAATTGAGAGCTGAAGTAATGGTAAGTAGCAGAAATGAAAACAGCAAAAAACTTATCAAAAGAAGTTAAAGAATTCTGCTACCTAGGCAGCAGAATGACACATGATTGACAAAGCAAGGAGGACATAAAAAGCAGACTATCACTGGGAAAACGGGCATTCCTGGCAAAGGAGAGTCAACTAGTATCAAACATAGGTTTTAAGCTGAGAAAGAATTCTGAGAATGTGTATTTGGAGCATAGCATTGCATGGTAGTGAAGCATGGACTGTGGGAAAACTGGAACGGAAGAGAATCAAAGCAATTCAGATGAGGTGCTACTGAAGAACATTGCAAATTAGGTGGTCTGTTATAAGGTAAGGAATGAGGTGGTTCTCAGCAGAATCAGCGAGGAAATAAATATGTGGGGACAGAGACTGGAATATGTCCAGCAAATAACTGAGGACATAGGTTACAAGTGCTGCTCTGAGATGAAAAGATTGTCACAGAAGAGGAATTCGTGGTAGGCAACATCAGACCAGTCAGGAGACTCATGACTCAACAAAAAAAAAATCTTCATGCTTCCATACTTGCGGCCCTCTGTCACTAGTTGACTCTGAATTGCTTCCATACTTGCGGCCCTCTGTCACTAGTTGACTCTGAATTGTAGTGTGTAATATGACTAAGTTGGTGTGTGAGAAACAGCGTACCGTGATCAAGTTTTGAATTCGAAGAGTTCATCCACCCATCGAACACCTTCTCCTTCAAGGTGACAATGCCAAACCACACACAAGTGCTGTGTCATCTGCAAGAGTTTGATGCCTCGGGTTCACTGTCATCAATTGTCCTCCATACAGTCCCAACTGGGCTCCATCTGATTTTCATCTGTTTCTAAAACTTAGAGTGCCTTTGAGAACTTCACTTTGACAGTGATGAAGTGGTGCATGCAGAGTTGAGATCGTGACTTCATCAACAAAGTCAAACATTGTACAGTTATGGCATCAGAAATTAATATGTGGACGTAAAGAATAAAGACGTACAACGTTAATAAAGTCAGTTTCGTTTTTAAAAAAACTTCAACAGTTTTCACATTAAAAATTCAGGCATTACTTTCCAGCCTGAAGTATGCTAACATTTGAATTAAAACTCACACAGTTAACTATGGGGACCACTTCTAAGTGCTCCCAGTCCCACCCTAATCAGGAGATTATGTTTATAAAATACTTGGGCAAAAGCTACAGGTCGTACTTTTACACTAGTCTGCTGCTATTTTTATCGACATCCTCTGCTAAGCCTTTATATAATTTTACCATTTCAGACAATGCTATCAACTCTCTCTCTCTGTAGTAGAAAACGTAAAACCTATTTTATATGAACATTTGGGAATAAAACTAATTTCCCTCTGATATGTGTCGTGATGACTTGCTCTAACACTTTGGAGGCTGGCCTAGGAAAACATGTATTTATGCAGTTATTTAAAGTGTTATTGGCACATATGGAATTGATGTATCTTCAGGAGTAATAAATACTAAAAAAAAAGGACAAAGCTACAAGATTTATTTTACATATTACTTTTGTTCTTTCATAGATTACAAATTTCAAGTTATGGTGGTAGGATGTATAATGACCCTTAGTGAGTTATTGAACAGTTTCTTCCTCATTGATCTTCCAAAATTTGTTACTCATTCAACAAAAGATATATTTGTAGCAGAATTATAGCAAATTGTGAATGAGTACACACATGAAATGACATCAGTGTGGTTATATTGGCTCAGCTGTTTGCTACAATAGCTGTTACATTCACTAATGTTTCTTTTGAAATAATTCTATAAATTGACAACAGAAGGCAACACCATTCATGGAACAGGCAGCGAGACATCCATTCATTGTTGTCATATACAGCAACTACAGTTTTTGAGCAATAGATGGCTCACATGTCGAGAAAATTGTAACCCAATCTATACTCAGGTGCAGTCTTTTAACACAAAGTTTTGTCCAAACTATGCTTGGACTTGGGCTACAGTGTGTTAACAAGCACAGTTACAATATCACAAAATCACTCCTGTAACCGACTGTACTGGCCATGCAACTTGTGCTAGCAGTGCTTATTTTGAAAATCTACTAGTATCACTCAGGCAAACAGTTCACTTAGTTGGCTATTATATCAGGAGTTCCATCAAAGGCTTATATTTTCTTGCTGTGATAGATGGTTCGGTGCAGCTGTGGACACACATTGACAAAAAGATAAAGGAATGACTTTCTCAAACCTAGAAAGGTGTGTACTTAATACACCCCCCCCCCCCCCTTTACTCACAACATAGAACACACCCTAAATTGTGTAGCAAATTGCAGACTCACTTGGATTTATTAAACTGAAAGAACTCAAGACACTTTCAAAGGAGAATGTGAGGTTATATCATTTGCATTCAGGTACTCCTCCTCCTCCTCCTCCGCCTCCTCATTTTTATTACTATTATTATCGAATTCTCCCAATAGATGGAAGATCTTAAGAAAATAACTCAATCAGCTTCTCTTAGGTTCTTCTTGTTGTACCAGTAGGCTTGTATTCTTTCTGAAGGAGTGTGTATTTTCTTCCAGCACTTTTGTCTTTACTGTTTTTGTTTAGGTTGCTCGGAAGTAACTTTCTATTTGCTTACTTCGTCTCTCTTTCAAAATGCCGATTAGTCTTGTGTTTTCTTTTCTGAGGTTCTTTGGAAGGGTATTTTGTTGTAGAGGTTTTGGGCTAATTCTAAATGCTTTTTTGAATTTTTGGAAGTGATTTTGCTGCGAGATTTTTTCAAGGCCTGTCAGTTCAGTGAATTCTCTGAGGTATTTAAAGTACAGGACCCTGTTGATTTTACCAAATTTTGTTTTCAGACTTGTAGTGTCTGTCTTTGAAAATTAAAATTCAGTTTTCTCAAATGAGGTCTGTAACCCTACTTTTTCTGCACATTCTATAAGTGTGCCAATCTGTTTGACAGCAGTCTCTTCATCCTCTGTGGGTATCGCCAGGTTGTTCGCAAATGTGAGGTATGGTGTATAGAAGTTATTTTTGGGAGAGCCCAGTAGAAGTAAACCCAAATTTCTTGGGTTCTTTCTCCCATTCTTCCACAACTTCGTCAAGGACAACGTTCAACAGAAGATGAGAGTGTCCATATCATTTTCTCACACCCATTTGAATGCCTAAGGGTTGTCAGTTTTTCCCCATAAATTTTACTTTAGATTTCCTGCCGATTAGTGTTTGTTTTATGAGTTCTTGTGTTTTGGAATCTAGTCCCCGCTCTTCTAAAATTTGGAATAGTGAGGCTCCTTTCTGCTGAGCCGTACCCCTTTTTTAAATCTACAAATATGCATACATAGGTTTTCGTCTGAGGACTCGCATTTTGAGTCTGGCTTTGAGGTTAAAAATTTGTTCTGGGAATGACCTGTTTGGTCTGAATTCTGCTTATTTGGGCTCTGATTATTGTATCTTGGGTGGTCACAACAGTAATTCATAGACTAATAAACAGGAGACAGACCAGGGTAGTTTGGCACAGTACAGAATATCAGTAGACAGGCTTATGATTGGATAATCACACACATTTACATTTCTTTTGGAAAGCAGCCATGTGGAACACTACAAGCATTTCCAATCTCTGAGTAAAGTCTTCTGCCAACTCAACAACAAACTGCCATTGTAGCTGTGCTCGTTCTTGCAGACCTAACTATGACAATGTTGGCAGCCACTGTCCCATGCAGCTGGGCTGTTGAACTGAGGAGATGATCTGCGATGACAAACTGCCCTGGAGTACTGTAGTCTTTGTCCTTTATACCAGCACTGGAGAGAGTGCTGTTGTCATGTAGTCTTTCCAGAGGGAGAGGTGTGGTGCTTTATTTGGGTAAACTGCCATGCTGGCACTACACCTTGGGGTCCGCAGATACTAACATTTGCTCTGGCAGGCTTTTGACGGCCAGCGCACGAGTGGTACCTTATGATGTCACCAGTCTAATTGCTTATATGCTCTATTCAAGAGACAAGCCGATTGGATTTTGTAGGTAGCCGGTAGAAGGGAGATACCTCTGTAGTTGTTTACATATGATTTATTGCGTTTCTTATGTAATGAATGGATTAGAGCAATCTTCCAGTCATCAAAGATTTTTTCAGTTTGTCAAATGTTTTGGATTACTTATGTAATATCTTTGAGTTTGGGCCTAAAATTTTCAATAGTTCAGCTACAATTCTGTTCTCCCATGATGCTTTGTTGTTTTCAAGTGTCTTGATATGTGAATAAACTATTTCTTATGTTGCTAGTTCTTGGCCATTTTCTTTATTTTTCAAGGCTGATTTACCATCATGTTTTCAAAAGCAGAAGTTTTGTAGGGAGTACCCTTTGAATTGGTTCACAAAGGTGCGTGTTATAATTTTTGAAGTTGTCTTCAATTGACTCCAGTTGGTCATTGACATATTTTTATTTATTTTATCTTGAGAGCTTGGAAGTTTGTTTGCGAACATTGAGGAATTGCTTCTGTACTACTTCTGATTTGTTCCAATTGTAACTTTGAAATGCCTTTATTCTGTCTTCTAGTGCATCCTCATATTCTTGCTTCCACTGAGGGTTTTTGGTTTCTTGTGAAAAGGGATCAGGTCTTTTGCTGTTGTAATGATTATGGTTTTGCAATTTCCCCCAGTCTTCTGCAGGTTGTTGTTGTTGTTGTTGTTGTTGTTCTTCTTCTTCTTCTTCTTCACATCATCATCATCTTTTAAGCAAGGCAATGGTGTCCTCTAATAATCAACATCTACGTATATACTTTGCAAGCCACTGTATGATGCGTGACGGGGGGTACTCTGTACATCTACTAGCCGTTTCATTTCCTGTTCCTCTCCCAAATACAGTGAGAGAAAAACATCTGCCTCTCTGCCTCTGTACGAGCCCTAATTTCTCGCATCTTGTCTTCATGGTCGTTACATGAAATTTATGTTGATGGCAGTCGAAATATTCTGCAGTCAGATTCAAATTCTGGTTCTCTAAATTTTCTGCGTAGTATTCCTCAAAAAGAACATTTTTTATCTCCAGGGATTCCCATTTGAGTTCCCGAAGCATTTCCGTAATACTTGCATATACTTCAAACCTACAGGTAACAAAACCAGCAGCCTGCTTCTTTCAATCCAATGTGGTGTGGATTCCAAACACTCGGAACAGTATTCATGAGTAGGTCACACTAGTGTCCTAACTGCAGTTTCCTTTACAGATCAACTGCACCTTCCCAAAATTCTCCCAATAAACTGAAACTGACCATTTGCCTTCTCTACCACAGTCCTCAAATACGTGTTCCATTTCATATCATTTAGCGACATTATGCCCAGATATTTTATAAGATGTGACGGTGTGAAGCAGCACAGTACTAATGCTGTATTCGAAAATTACAGGTTTGCTTGGCCTTCTCATCTGCGTTAACTTACGTGTTTCTACATTTAAAGGTAGCTGCCATTCATTACTCCAACAAGGAATTCTTCTTGTATCCTCCTACAGCCACTCAATGACAACACTTTCCTGTATATCACAGCATCAGCACCAAACAGCTGCAGGTTGTTGCCCACACTGTCTACCATATCTTCTATCTATGTAGAAAATAATAGCAGTCCTATCACACTTGCCTGGGGCACTCCTGATGACATTCTCATCACTGATGAACACTTGTTGTCGAGGACAACATACTGGGTTCTATTGCTTAAGAAGTCTTAGAGCCACTCACATATTTGGGAACCTATTGCCTATACCCATACCATCATTAACAGTCTGTAGTGGGGCACCATATCAAATGCTTTTTGGAAATCTGGAAATAAGGAATCTGCCTGTTGCCATTTAGCTATATTGAGAGAAAAGAACAAGCTGAGTTTTGCGTGGCTGATGGTTTCTAAATGCTTATTTGTGGATAGAAGCTTTCAATCTCAAGAAAATTTATTGTATCTGAACTGAGAATATTTTCAAGAATTCTGCAGCAAAGCAATGTTAAGGTCTGTAATGTTGTGGGTCTGTCCTTTTACCCCTTCTACATACAGGAGTCATCTGCAGTTTTTTCCATTTGCTTGGGACTTCATGTTGGGTGGGAGATCACACTAAATGTGAGCTAAGTAAGAGGCCAATGCATAGAGTACTCTTTGTAAAATCAAATTACAGCTTTCCTTTCGCTATCTTCTACTGCCACACCATACTGGTCAACAAGTGACTGGATAGAAGCGGTAGACCTGCTTAGTTTTTACACAGGACCAGAATTTTCTCTGTTCTCAGCCAGATCTTTTGCTAAAGTATGACAGTGGTGGTTGTTCTATGCTTCGCTCATAGACTGTTTTAAGACACATGAATTTCTGCTAACCTTTGTCTGTTGTCATTTGCACTTTCTCTTTTGAACTGAGAGTGCAACAGACTTTGCTTTCTCAGAATTATCTAAATTTTGTTGATAAGCCATGGCGGATCTCTTCTGTCCTTAATCCACTTACTAGGCACATACTTTGCCAGACCATGACTTTCAATCTGTTTAAACTTTGCCTGTAATTACTCTTTGTCCATCATACTGGAATTGAATGTCAGTTCATTGTCTAAGTGAGATACTAACAGCTGCTTATCTGCTCTTTATAGCAGAAACACACTCCTAGCCTCCTTGATTGATTTGTTGTCTTTAGTACCCACAGTCATTAGTATATAATGATCACAAATCCCTCTCTTTATACTGACACCGTCATTAAGATCAGGCCTGTTGGTAGTTACAAGGTGTAAAATATTTCCGTTGTGTATGGGCTATCAAACTAGATCTCAAGACAGTTTTCGAAAAACATACTCAAAAAATACTCTGCAAGATCGTCTGTTTGTGCTCCTGCAATGAATCCGTAGACGTCCTAGTGTGTACTCGGTAGATTAAAGTTGTCACCAACTAATATTGCATCATCTGGGTATTTACACACTACTGACTGTAGCTTTCTTTTAATGACTCTAGAACTGTCACAGCGAAATTGGGTGGCTGGTAAAAACATCTACAATTTCATCTTGGCCTCTTATATTTAACCATGTAACTTCAGTGTCGCACTCAATTAAGACCTCAATAGAGGCAATATATTAGTCAACTGCAGTGAGCATTCCCCAGTATTTGGTGTCTAGTTTGTCTGTCCGATGTGTGTTCTATGACTCGCTATATATCTGAGCTTTCTACCCAGGTTTCAGCCAGCTCCTATTCTGAAGTATGTCTTTTTTAATGTAAATGTTATTTAAATTGAGGGGATGTGCGGAGTTTTTTTTCCCCTCCCTCAGTATTTCTGATTGCATTGTTGGTGATATTTTCAAAAAGCACCACATTCAGAAAAAACAAACTTAGAATTTTGATGCAAGTAACATCTTCCAGTGTTTTTGTTTGCCAACATTTTAACAACTAAACAAAAGAAGTAGCAAGTTGTTGTTAAAACTCAAACAACAGAGACTATACATTGTCTTGGTATTCATCTTTTTAGGAACTTAAGCTGGTATGGTTGGTGTAATAGTGACCTGTTCATTACTTGTAATGTACAAATTTCTTTTGGCCTTGGCACTAGCTGAAAGACAAAATAGCAAAATCATTTATTATGATGATACTGGTTAAAGATTTTAAATTTGTAGAATACTAAAATACAAAGTATATTAACTGATGTAATGAATTTTATAATATAATTTTGAATTTACTTGTGATTTAATTAGTGGTAGGAGTGTGAATGCCAGTGTATTAGAGGATACTTCTGGTAGCCCTAAATTTGCTCTCTTCCTTGTACCATTTGCAGATACTATGCGGGAAGAATGATTGTCGGCAAGCCTCTTTATGAGCTTTAATTTCTCATTTCACAGGACGTACATGGGAGGAAGTTATACATTGTCCTACTGGAAATGTGTGCTCTCAGATTGTCTGCAGAAAGCCTGTCTACGATGTACTACACCTTTGTTGTTGTGCTTGACACTGGAGTTGGTTGAGCATTTTGGTAATGCTCTCTAAATAATGTATCAAGTGAAGTAGCGCAGTGGTTAACACATTTTACTTTCATTCAGGGTGATGTCGATTCAAATCCATATACTAGGGCCATCCACATTCATGTTTTCCGTGATTTCTTTAAATCACATTGAGCAAGTGCCAGGATGGTTCCTTTGAAAGGGCACAGCTGATATCCTTCCTCATCCTTTCCTAATCTCAGCTTGTGCTCTGTCTCTAATGACCTCACTGTTGATGGGATGTTAAAACACTAATCTTCCTTACCTCATTCTTCTATATGATCTTGTGACTAAATGTGCTGCTCTTCATTGGACCTCTCCCTCCCTCCCTCCCACTCCCCCTCTCCCACTCCCCCTCTCCCACTCCCCCTCTCCCACTTCCATTGGGTTTGTTTGAGCAGTTGCCTGCGGGCTCATGTGTATACACTGCAGAGTCATCTTCTGGCATGTATATTATTATGCCATAATAAAGAACCAAACAAAGAAAGTTTACATCCTGAAAACAACACTGAAAAGCTTAATATCTCGTTGGGACCTACTTCATTGTCAATCTGGACTGAGGAATATGCAGTTAAAGCCGAATTATGCATTTTAATATGGTTTACAAAATTCTGATGCTCTTGGAGTATGCTCTGATGTACTATTTTTTATGGCTTAATGTAAGATCTCTTAATGCTTTATGTGTATGAACATACAGGCTTGCTGTGTCACCGTAGTTCTGCATGTGCATTATTGCCTGTATTCTGCTGCTCTCTGGCAACTGCTGAAACGAACCTATCTCTAACAGGTCTCGAGAAAATATTGCAAATGATGGTTTGAAAAGTGTTATTTTCAAAGTAAATTTCCATTTGCACAAAATGAATTATGTTACGTGTAAAAATGCACGATAAATTTCTTAAATCACAGAGCGTTTGACTCTCTTTTTGAAACTGAACACTTTGAGGACCAGACGCTCAGAATAATTTCAAGCCGCTTTTCTTGTAACTACATTATGTATCTTAATTTTAAGCATTAACTTCTCCTATTTGTGTGTTCGCACTAGTTATCAGTGATGTTACTATTGGCTGGCTACAGAATGTGTCCTATGTTCTGAATATGTGTTGTCGTCTATGACTGGCTTGCAAGAGGGCATTGCAATCTTGATTTCAATGCTTTGAAAACTAACTTTCTGTGTTTGATGGAATTCGAATTTATACTTTCATAACACTGAAATATGCAGCATACATGTTGCTGCACATCAAGATCTTTCCAAAACTTTTTATTTATTTTTATGTTTGGTTTTGTTTCCTAAAGTGCCATGAAGCTCTACGCTGGTGTATAAAACATTAACCATTCAAAGGATTGATAAGTTTTACAGTTCAGCGGGTAAGCATACTATCACTTCACATGGAAGAAGTGTATTTTCACCCAGCAAAAAGTGTATTTTTAACTGCGAAATCCGAGAAAAATCCGGATTATTTTTTTTTTTTTTTTTTTTTTTTTTTTTTTTTTTTTTTTTTTTTTTTTTTTTTTTTTTTTTTGTCTTTGCCCGCATATACACCCTGTAGAAAGTATTTCAGGGTGTATACGACCCGGGAGATCCGGGAAAACCCCGGGAATTTTTTCATCCGGGAGAAAACTGGGAAAAACCTGGGAATTTTTTAGAATTCTGGGAATTTTTCATTGTTTTAGTTTTCAGTTAAATTTTTGTAATTTTGACTGGTAAGAACCGATACTCTAACAAAGGATATTACTGTATCCCGCTACTGCAGAATAATACTCCAACAATAAAACATAAACGAGTGAAAAAAACGAAAAGTTGCAAAGGAAATGCGCCATATACAACACCGACACTCAGTGCTCATGCAAGCGTCTGCTAACAGCAAAATGTGTCAAAGGCTTTAGATAGACTGTGCAATGCTTCATAACAACACATTGCCTCCAATGAGCGTGAAGTCACAACTGTTTACATTAGATTCGTTTTAGAGTTACGAGCGGGCTCATGCGCATGCGCAGTTGAGTCGATTGAGTTGTCGATTCTCCCGCTTCTGGCTACAGGAATGTGGCTGTTGGGTGTGCAAGCAGTTGCAGCAAGCAGCCAGCTGCTACCGGGAAAAGGGGGTGCTAAATTCATATTCTTGAAGAAACTAACTTGTTTCACAAAGCGCCTAGCATCCAGCCCACGTTTGTTTATCGATTATTCTTACGATTTTGAAACGCTTCCTTGTTGGCTTTTGAACATTTTTGAACACATTTTAAGTTAATTTCTGAATGAAATGTAAGTTGATTTTTGAATACGTGATGTCTCTGTCAGGAGAATCCTCGTCGCATCAGCCCACGTTTGTCTATCGATTATTCTTACGATTTTGAAACGCTTCCTTGTTGGCTTTTGAACATTTTTGAACACATTTTAAGTTAATTTCTGAATGAAATGTAAGTTGATTTTTGAATACGTGATGTCTCTGTCAGGAGAATCCTCGTCGCATCTGCAGACAAAAGAGGACAGGGCTATACGAGCTGAACGGAGTAAAGCCGAACGGATGAATGCCAGTGGCTGTCTGATTATGTGGTTGACTGGGTTTGCGAATGATCAGCGTTGCTATAATTACTAGCGAAATCTATAGATTCAGACTACCAGAATGGAAATAAATGACTGACAGGAATAACAGGTGAGAAAGATTACGTATTATCTTCTTGGTGTATCCCAGAAAATGAAATTTTGACAAAATTTTTGGCCAGATCGCTGTACTAGTAAGGACCAGTTGTACAGACCCCGGCTAGCAGCCGCTTAAGTTCTATTTTGGTAGTAACAAGGAAAACATGTTGTACGAACACGTAATAGCGCCTAACCGGAAAATAATCGCGGAATACCTAAACCTGTGATTCTGGCAGGGTTAGTGAAGTTAATCGGCGAACAAATTTTGACAATGGCAGGAATAGCTATAGAATTGGTGATGAGAAGATTGTTAGAACGAGGAAGGAGAAGAAATGGGGACATCACACAAATTATGGAAGAATAAGATGATTCCAAATGTATATAAAATACTACTTTTCGATCTCATTCTTGAGAAACTGGTGCGTATGAATGAAATGTGAAATTATTTCTTATCATAAAGCTTTTTGCTTGTAGTAGGCCTAACAGGCATTTGATATTGGTACTTCGTGAATTATATTCTGTCTTATTATGAAAATGGCCATTTGTGCCAAAACAGTCTCGTTTATTTGGTGTGTGTTACAAAACTGCTGCAATACTAGGAAGGCCTATTTTGTTTTATCTAGCAGACAGTGACAAAATAGCCATAATCAGATCGAGAAACCACACCAGTCTTGAGTATTATTTGTGTTACCAGCTTTTTCAGTATTAGATAACGACATTTCGATTTTTCACGCAGCAAAACGTTCGACAAACTTTGATGAGGTAATAGATTCTTTCGCAGAAAGGAAAGCATGCCGTGTAAAGCTGTAGCAAGATTAGAGAGAAAAAAATGCTAGGAGCTAAGGATTGAAGAAGTGTCTAATTTCATGCTTATCTCTTGTCTTTATTGGTTTTATGTATTCTATATTTAATTTTATATCACACAAAACAGCAAGTTATTAGCTAATATGCAGTAAAGAGTGCAAATTTTCTGAAGAGTTCTTGTTCTCCCGATTACAAATAATCTCACCGCTATTAATTGCGAGATTTTTTTAAAGAGGGGCAGGCTGTCAAACGGGCCGACTGGGAGCAGGAGAGGCACCACAGGATATTTCAATATTTCTACTGTCCTGAATATAGTTTGATGGCATCAATTATAAAATATACATACACGTTTCATTTCCACACAGCGAAATACAGTGATGTGCGGTAGAAGAATGCTTTATGAAGAGGCGTGGCACTGCACTTTAGCACACTTAACACCAAATAAAATGTCTTAACATTTCCTCGAACACATATGTTTTGTGTTTCAGAATGATATGTGCTACAAGGTGAACATATTTTTGAAAATTCGATCCCCCCCCCCGAACCCCCCCCCCCCTCCCTTCCCCCCCGCAGAGGCAGTCAATGTATTTGAAACAAAATGTTTAAATCCACAGTACTGGCTAGTTTCAACTGCTCGCTGCATTTCAAGTGCACGTTTTCACCTTCTAGCACATATGGCATTTTGCCATAATAAAGAACCAAACATGATAAAATGCAGTACTGGTGCTCCAAGAAAATTTACATTCCGAAAACCACACTGAAAAGCTTATTATCAGGTCAAGGTCTACTTCATTGAGAATCTGTACATATTAATGTGCACTTTAAGTATGTACTTTAAATGTGCACGTTTTAGTATGGTTCACGAAATTCTGATGCTCTTGGAGTATCCTCTGATCTCTTGTTTCTTTTGTGACATATTGTATGACCTTTTAATATTTTAAACCTACGTACATACGGGCTTCCTACGTCATGATACCTGCGCAAGCGCGGTGTCGCCTGTTATCTGCGCTCTCTGGCTACTGCTGAAACGAACCTCTTTCTAACAGGTTGCGGGTTATTTCGAATGTTGGTTTGAAAAGCGTTACTTTCAAAGTAAATATCTGTTTACATAAGTTGAACTATACACGAGAATGTACCATGAATTTATTAAATCACAGAGTGTTTCACTCTCATTTAAAAATCAACTCTTTGATGACAAGCCATTTAGAAGAATTTCGAACCCTGAAGATCAGTCATTTATGTCATTATTAAAAATTTTACTGGCACATTTGTGTGATATATCTTACGTGTAACACGTGCAAAAAAGATCAACATTATATGCAAAAGCTTAGCTTCTCTTGCAGCTTATTAACCTTAGAGACCAATATTACATGTGAGAGCTTTGCTTTTATTGTAGCAACAATATGTATATTAATTTAAACTATTAACTTTTCCTGTTTGTGTGATGTTGCTGTTGGCTGACTACATCACGTGTCCTATGCTCTGAATATCCGCTGCCATCGGCTGGCGAGATCACGTGGCATGAGCTATGACTGGCTTACAAATGTGCATCACAATCTCAATTTCAATGATTCGGAAAGTAACATGCAGTGTTTGGTGGGATTCCAATGTACACTTTCGTAATACGAAAATATGCAGTGTTCATGTCGCTGCACATCAATGATATTTCCAAAACGTGTCTTTTTCCCTGAATTACATTTTCTAAAGTTCCGGGAAATTCTACGCCCGTGTATAAAACTATAACCATTCAAAGGACTGATAAGTGAAAATATACTGTCACTTAACACGGTAAACGCGTGTTTTCACCTGGGAGAAAGTATATTTTTAACTGGGAAATCCGGGAATTTTTTTTTTCCTTGTCCCCGTATACACCCTGTATTTGTCCCGACAACAATTACATCTTCTGTTAACATTGATGATATAAGGGAACACTGCATCTGAAATGCTCATAGATTCGCTCTGATGTTACATAAACTTGATCTGACAGTACTAATGACAGGTTTGTACAAATCTGATGGAGTGTAATCATCGTATATCCTCTGTGATATCAGCACTGTTGTCAAGGAGGCTCCTTTATTTGATGGCGTGCCCCACTTCTCTGAGCCGGGATGCCAAGCTAGGAGGTACCTCAACTCGTAGCAAAACTAATGCCGTATACACTTGACTGCACTTTTCGTAGGCATAAAGTATAAATAGTGAAACTGCCAATTGCATCACTTTAGCTTTGCAAACACGTAAATAAACATGTCAACCACATGATTTGCATTATTTTTAATGTGATTTGTTGTGCTAAAGTATCGGTGAACGTCATCTCACCTGCTAAACATAGCACTAAATTCAGATAACCTTTATTAAATAATAAACATTCTTAGGTGGGTATTTTGTTTCCTATTACCTACATATATCATACAAAACTACAAAAATGGAAAGAGGCCCTCATACATAACCAGCAAAACTTAAGAGTCATTTCCCACATTTTACGTTTTCCCAAAGTTTATGCCATTTTTTCAAGTCCCTTGGGAAGTGCAAAAGTGGGGCTTTACTGTACTAATTCCTTTCCGTATCACTGTCTCTTGCTTCATTAATTTCTGTTGCGTAAAGTCTAGAAGACATTGATGATTATTCTTGCTCATCGACACTTTCAAAACGAGTATTTGACCTCTAAAAGAAATTATTTGTAAAGAAATGTTAAGTTTTCCCTCTTGTCCTGTCTGCTCATTCATTTCTTTTACCTTTAATGACAGCCTTCCCCCCTGTCCCCCACTCCCACTGTGTGGTGTAACGTATCATTTTGGTAGCGAAGTGTTACCTTATATCTAACTAACCAACGAATGATAGACACGATAGTTAAAAGTGTTTTTATTAGGTAAGTAGTTTAAAATAACAAACAGTAAGTTTACTTATTGTAGCGCATAAACTGGCACGGATGGACACCGTGCATCTTCCAGGTGGTCTCACAATAGCAGTACTAGCTGGCTTGACAATATTCTATGCTGTAGCATCCTAGCCTGTACCATGACGTTCAGTTATCTGTCAGATTTGTTGCCTTATTGTAGCAGAAGGAACAATATAACAGTGTTTCAGAAGTGCCGACTACTACTATTACTACTGAGTATGAAGTTAAAATATCGAAGTTCTTGATTCCATCTTGTTGCTGCATTGCTTAAATAGTGTGCATTCATGCAAAGTTAGTTTGAACATAACCTCAAGATGCAGCAGTTTGGAAGTTAGAGTAACAGTGCAGCATTTGACACAGCAGCCGCAGAGAAAGCAAGTACTGCTGATTTCCTTTTCATACTCTGAGCCACAATAGCTTGTTCCACATACATGCAGTACAGATGTGCACTCTGTGACCCCTCTAACCACAAATGACTTTCCACATTTACTTAAGTGCACACTGCATTCTGCACTTTAAAGGATGTGTGAATGGACATCAGGCTTCAGAAATGTCGGAGCATGAGTGAAGATAGTCAATGGCAGGCGCGGCTCGTGGTTTCTATACTGGGGAAGGCTGCGGTATTTATCGATCGGAGCCAACATAGACGTCGGGTTACGCTACAGATTAGTCTGACATAAACAACTAAGGATTCAGGGGGAGGGGGTGGGCATATCACTTTCTACCTATAATTTTACGTACTGTATCTTCTATAATCAGGTATTAAATATCATTAGAAGCTAACCTCGAGTTAAAATCTTTGGTTAGTGTTTTTATACGTCATCATTACATTTTCTGACACTTTGCAGCAAATCATATGAAAAGACGCGTTTCGGAGAGATCTTTAATGCGACGAATCTTAACTTTGCGGCTGCTTAATATTTTAGGTGTTTTCAGTTCTAAACTTAAGGCGTTTATTGTGCTTTACCTCCAAAGCTCGAAGTTTACGAGTTCGCATGACGATACTGTGATGTTCTGGTGACGTCACAGGTCTTGTGCAAGTAAAACTCACTAAAATCTTGCAAAATACACTCCGAAAAAGAAACTTGCTAATATCACACGATATCAACAAAAGCAGTCAGCATCAGCAAGCAAGGAAAGTAAAGTAATGGGACAAATTTCGCGCGCTTTGTCCTCTAATCACTTATGAAACTCTCGCTAGATGGCAGTACTGTTATGTTTCTGTAGTCTAGTGCACTCTGGCGGGATATTTGCAAACTTATTCTAAACGTGGATAAAATAGCCAATGGCAGAAACAAAACAACTATGTAAAACATTATCAAAACAATAATACTAAACGTCGATTAATGGCACATCGAAGCGTAGTAGAGATGTGCAGAGACAGAGATTGGACAGCGAAGTTTCGGCCACTCTACATTCCTTTATTACATAGATAGTGGAACGTGAAAAACGTGTGGTGGTTGGTATGACACCCTTAGGCTGCAAGCTCTGAGCCTTCGGGTCGCCCATAAAGAGCAGTACTATGTAGAAGCCACGCCCCCAAACCGCTACTACATGCAGCTTACGGACGTTCCAAGGCGCAGCCTAAACATTACTAACCGTTCGGAAAACATCTATCAATACAAGCAGTTCCAAAAACGTTGACCGTCGTTATTTTAATTGGAATGGGCAATATGCGAAATTCGTCCTGATAATTTAAATTATGTAATATGTTCTTGCGAAATTTACTTTAACATATATTTTGGGGCGGCTCCGCCTCAGAGCCTTTAATTACGAGCCGCGCCTGGTCAATGGAATTCCTTAGAAACCGCAGTTGTCGCTGTGCCTTCCGAACTGCCGCCTGTGACGGGTTTCCCATGAGTGGCTGACAGTCTCTAGTCTACAAAAATGGTTCAAATGGCTCTGAGCACTACGGGACTTAACTTCTGAGGTCATCAGTCACCTAGAACTTAGAACTACCTAAACCTAACTAACCTAAGGACATGACACACATCCATGCCTCAGGCAGGATTCGAACCTGCGACCGTAGGGGTCGCGTGGTTCCAGACTCAAGCATCTAGAACTGCTTGGCCACTCCGGCCGGCTCTAGTCTACAGCTGGCATTCAAAACAGCTTCCAGTCATTTTTAGTGTAACTTACTTGCGAAAGTGACGTCAGCAGATGTATACAGCACTGGCCACTTTACAGTGCTGTTTTTGATTTTGTAAATTTATAGTCGGGCAGTAGTAGCCGACCGCGACAGACGCAGCAACAGATAAGTAAACCGCTTTTGTGACATTTACGAGTTCCTAACCAGGAGCGAATTTTATATATCATATCATTTGTGTCCTTTAATAGTCTAGTTTCTTGAGTTTCTGCATGTAAATTTAATATATAATAGCCACAATTGTCTCGTTTTCGTTTGCGTCGAAATGTAAACCGATTATGTGATATATTACAAGTTCCTTATCGGGGGCAAATTATTTAGTTTAACCTGAGTGCTTCGGTAATCAGGTTCTCGAATATCTGCTTATTACTGGACATAGTTCGTGCGTTTTCGTCTACATTAGAGTTGCGCAGCACGTGCTGATAGTCCATTTATCTGCATAGTTAAGTTTTCCACGGTCTTTGGTATGGACAGGGACTGCGATTATTGTGTGCGGGTTCGAGCCGAGTTGGTAACACTTCGCTCTCAGCTTCAGGCTGTGATGGCTTCGGTTACACAGCTTGAGGCTGCAGTGGATGTGCACCACTGTTGTGGGCTGGCTGTGGGGATAAAGCAGACGTTCAGCTCGTCAAAGTCCTCCGATCGGTCCTCACCGGTGGCCAACCTAGTTAGTGCTCGCACTGGGACTGACCCCTCACCTGTGGTCGAGTGGGGTGTCGCCCCGGGGCGGCCACACATAAGGCCTTCCTGGTTCGTCTGACACACAGGTTCCAGGTGTTGTCTGTGGCTGACACTCGCTAAGCCGGATGCTGTTGCCTGTCCTGTTTCAGAGGAAACCACTCAGCCTGCAATATCCGGGCAATCGCAGAGGGTGGGACTATTGGTAGTTAGGAGCTCCGTTAGGCTCTTTATGGAGCCCCTTAGGGAGTTGGTTGACAAGGAGGGTAAGAAAATCAATGTGCACTCCATTTGCATACCGGGTAGAGTCATTTCAGATGTGGGAAGGGTCCTCCCTTATGCCATGAAGAGCACAGGGTGCAGCCAACTGCAGGTGGTTACTCACGTCGGTACCATTGATGTGTGTCGCTTTGAATCAGAAGAGATTCTGTCTGGTTTCGAGCTGCTAACAGAAGTGGTAAAGGCTGCCAGTCTTGCTTGCAAAATGAAAGCAAAGCTGACCATTTGCAGCATAGTCGACAGGACCAAATGCGGACCTCTGGTACAGAGCTGAGTGGAGGGTCTGAATCAGAGGCTCAGACGGTTCTGCAACCGTGTAGGCTGCAGATAACCTCGACTTGCGCCAAAGGGTGGTAGAGTTTCGGGTTCCGCTGAATAGGTGAGGTGGTTTTTTAGGTTAGAGGGTCTGGGAAAACACAAGATGGGCTTCAGTCACAAAGGGTGCAGGCTGAACACAGGAATAACATAGATACAGGAACCATTGGTATAATGTCGGGAAAGTACCAGAGCTCCAAGCGCCAATAGAAAGCACTGATGCTCAAATCGTTATAGGCACTGAAAGCTGGCTAAAGCCAGCTGAAATTTTTGCAAAGAACCTAACGGTGTTCCGAAAAGATGGCTAAACACGGTTGGCAGTGGCGTGTTTGTTGCTGTCAGAAGTAGTTTATCTTGTCACAAAATTGAAGTAGATAGTTCCTGTGGGTTAGTATGGGCAGAGGTCATAGTTGGCAACCGGAATAAAATAATAATTGTATCCTTTTACTGACCTTCCAGTTCAGATGATACAGTTGCTGAAAGGTTCAAAGAAAACTTGAATTTGATTTTAAACACGTATCCGACCCATACGATAATACAGAATAAGATTTTCACTCTGCAGCGGAGTGTGCACTGATATGAAACTTCCTGGCAGATTAAAACTGTGTGCCCGACCGAGACTCGAACTCGGGACCTTTGCCTTTCCCCGAAGCACGACTCACGCCCGGTACTCACAGCTTTACTTCTGCCAGTACCTCGTCTCCTACCTTCCAAACTTTACAGAAGCTCTCCTGCGAACCTTGCAGAACTAGCACTCCGCGAAAGGCAAAGGTCCCGAGTTTGAGTCTAGGTCGGGCACACAGTTTTAATCTGCCAGGAAGTTTCATACGATAATAGTTGGTTAGTTGGTGGTGACTTTAATTTACCCTCGATATGTTGGCGAAAGTACGTGTTTAATTCCGGAGGTACGCATAAAATATCATCCGAAATTGTGCTAAACGCATTCTCTGAAAATTATTTTGAACAGCTAGTTCAGGAGCTCACGCGAATAGTAAACGGTTGTGAAAACACATTTGACCTCTTAGCAACAAATAATTCTGAATTAATAACCAGCATCAGAACCGATATAGGGATTAGTGAACACAGCGTTGTGATAGCGAGATTGAATATTGTAATTCCCAAATCCTCGAAAAATAAGTGAAAAATATACCTATTCAGAAAAGCAGATAAAAATTCACATGATGCCTTCCTGAGAGACAATCTCCACTCATTCCAAATTAATAATATAAGTGTAGACCAGATGTGGCTTAAATTCAAAGAAATAGTATCAACAGCAGTTGAGAGGTTTATGCCAAATAAACTTGGAAAAACTACGGAGCTGATCCCCCTTGGTACACAAAACAGCTCACAACACTGCTGCAGAAACAACGAAACAGACATGCCAAATTTAAACAGACTTAAAATCCCCAAGATTGGCGATCCTTTACAGAAGCTCGAAACTTAGCGCGGAGTTCAATGCGAGACGCCTATAACAGTTTCCACAACGAAACTTTGTCTCAAAACCTGGCAGAAAATCAAGAGATCCTGGTCGTATGTGAAGTATATTAGCGGCAAGAAACAATCAGTGCCTTCTCTGTGCAATAGCAATGGAGATACTATCGAAGAGAGTGCTGCCAAAGCAGATTTACAACACAGCCTTCCGAAATGCCTTCACAAAAGAAGACGAACTAAATATTCCAGAATTCGAATCGAGAACAGCTGCCAACATGAGTAACATAGAAGTAAATATCCTCAGAGTAGTGAAGCAACTCAAATCACTTAATAAAAAGAAGTCTTCTGGTCCAGACTGTATACCAATTAGGTTCCTTTCGCAGCAGGATTTTAGAACATATATTGTGTTCGAACATTATGAATTACCTCGAAGGAAACGGTCTATTGACACACAGTCAACATGGGCTTAGAAAACATCTTTCCTGTGTAACACAACTAGCTCTTTATTCACATGAAGTGCTGAGTGCTATTGACAAGGGATTTCAGATCGATTCCGTATTCTTGGATTTCCGGAAGGCTTTTGACACTGTACCACACAAGCGGCTCGTAGTAAAATTGTGTGCTTATGGAATATCGTCTCAGTTACGTGACTGGATCTGTGATTTCCTGTCAGAGAAGTCACAGTTCATAGTAATTGACGGAAAGTCATTGAGTAAAACAAGTGATTTCAGGCGTTCCCCAAGGTAGTGTTATAGGCCCTTTGCTGTTCCTTATCTATATAAATGATTTTGGAGACAATCTGAGCAGCCGCCTTCGGTTGTTTGCAGATGTTGCTGTCGTTTATCGACTAATAAAGTCATCAGAAATCAAAACAAACTGCAAAACAATTTAGAAAAAATATCTGAATGGTGCGAAAAGTCGCAGTTGACCCTAAATAATGAAAAGTGTGAGATCATCCACACTAAAAGTACTATAAGGAATTCGTTAAACTTTGGTTACACGATAAATCAGTCTAATCTAAAAGCCGTAAATTCAACTAAATACCTAGGTATTACAATTACAAACAACTTAACTTGAAAAGAACACACAGAAAATGTTGTGGGGAAGGCTAACCAAAGACTGTGTTTTATTGGCAGGACACTTAGAAAATCTAACAGACCTACTAAGGAGACTGCCTACACTACACTTGTCCGTCCTCTTTTAGAATACTGCTGTGCGGTGTAGGATCCTTACCAGGTGGGACTGACGGAGTACATCGAAAAAGTTCAAAGAAAGGCAGCACGTTTTGTATTATCAAAAAATATGGGAGAGAGCGTCACAGAAATAATATAGGATTTGGGCTGGAAATCATTAAAAGAAAGGAGTTTTTTGTTGCGGTGGAATCTTCTCACAGAATTCCAGTCATCAACTTTCTCCTCCGAATGTGAAAATATTTTGTTGACACTGACCTACATAGGGCGGAACGATCACCACGATAAAATAAGGGAAATCAGAGCTCGTACGTAAAGATATAGGTGTTCATTCTTTCCGCGCGCTATATGAAATTGGAATAATAGAGAATTGTGAAGGTGGTTCGATGAACCCTCTGCCAGGCACTTAAATGTGATTTGCAGAGTATCCATGTAGATGTGTGAAATATTGTAAAGTGCACTAAATATGGCTCTACACTACTGATCAAATTGTCATTGCAGTCTTGGTTTCACACTCAACGGCTGTCCGCGGCTCGTGGTCTTCGGGTAGCGTTCTCACTTCCCGCACACGGGGTCCTGGGTTCGATTCCCGGCGGGGTCAAGGATTTTCTCTCCCTCGAGATGACTGGGTGTTGTGTCTCTTTCATCATCATTTCATCCTCATTCACTCGCAAGTCGCCATAGTGGCATTAAAGAACTTTGGGAGCGGCAGCCGAACCGCCCCACGAGAGGTCTGCCTGCCACCAATGCCATACGCTCATTATTATTACTCAACGGCTTCGTCAGCTCACAGCCAAATTGACACTTTCAAGTCAACGTAGACATCGGAGTAACGATAGAGATTGGTCTGTATCCACAGCAACAATATTACACGAAAGGAAACCAAACTGCACTTGTGGATTTTAAGCACACATTTACAAAACATTAATATACCATTTATATTTATTATACTGACCTTCAATTTGGTTGGTCTATAAATGCGATGTGAACAAATGGGTACAGTAGTTCCTACTTGTTAGCAAAAAAAAAAAAAAAAAAATTTGTGGGTTTTTCTGATAAATTTTTTTCAGTGTGGTTTCAGAGTTCATAAACACAATGGAAAACTTTGTCATCAACATCTGCAGCTGAAATACATATCTTTAGTTGTTTCCACTGCTGCATTAACAACTGCAGATGAGGGAACTTCGTTGTCCTCATCACTGTCGCTGTCACTTTCTGAGTTTTCTTCTGTTTGAAAGTCAATCACGTCATCAACAGAAACACTTTCCACAGTGACAACATCGTCATCAATGTGTCAGAAATCATGAACTGGATGTTGCAGCTGCAGCTTTTGCCATCATGAAGCAAGCAGTTTTTCACCGTTGTCACTAACACTCACTCCTGGTGTGTCGGATACATTTCTGTTAGCTTCAATGAATCCTGCTTTTTGGAAGCAATTGGAGATGATGGCTGCTGTAATGTCTGTCCATGCTTTCGCACTATAATGCAAAGCATCTAAAATTGACACTTTAAAAGAAGACTGGATCTTTTCCCAACTTCCATCAGAGTTAATGCCTTCTGCACAATCGCCTTCCTATAGCGTGTTTTGAAGGCATCGGTAATGCCCAAATCAAAAGGCTGTAGTTTGCTTGCGCAGTTTGCTTGCGCAGTTTGCTGGCAGAAACTCTAATTGCACATTATGCAGACTTATATTTCTGTGATGCATAGGGCAACAATCCACTAATGGGAAAATTTTTCTGTTGTGAGTACCCATTCTTGCATCAAGGCAATGTAATTGCTTCTCAAATGATTCTGACGTCATCCACACTTTTTTTTTTAGCACTGTAGTTCGTTGGTAGTGGATTTATTTTTTTAAAACAGAAGGATTTTCTTAGATTTGCCGACCACAAATGGTTTAATTTTTTCGGAACCATGTGTTTTTGCGCCTAACGTTTCTGTTGGGTCAACTTTACTGGGTTACCTCCATGGCAGTTTTCGCCTTTAAAGGCAAGCGCTTTATTTGGAAATATGCTGAAAGAGACCTGTTTTGTCAATATTGAAGATATCTTTCGCTTTGTATTGTTTCAAAAGTTCGTGTAACCTGTCGCTCTGCCATTCCGTAATAGATTTTATGTCCACACTGTTTTCTTCACCGCATACTGTTTTGTAAACTACATTGTACCTCTTCTTAAATCTATCTATCCGTCTATTACATGCTGTTAAGTCCTTCATCCCAAGTACATTGTCAGCTTTCAGCGCCTTTTCGCGCAACATCACACCGTTCATTGGAATGTTCGACGCACTTGCCGCCTGAAACCAGTTCTTTGTAATTTCCTCCAGCTCTGCGTATTTTGAATAGCTGGCACCCCATCCTCCCCCTCTCCGCACCACTGTTACTCGCACTTTCCAAAATAAGTGTTTTTTACGATAGCGTTCCACATAGATACAGGTATTCCTACTCTCTGTGCTAATGCAACATGTGTTCCACAGTGAGCTTCAACTCTTTCTAGAATTTGTACCTTTTCTTCCATAGAAAGGGTTTTAATGTCTGTTTTAGCAGTACCAGCTTTTTCCATCTTTAACTGCAACAGAAAACAACAACATGGAAGAAACAAGTAACCACAGACTTCGATCACTTCACCCAAGGCTACGAACATGCTACACGGTACACGCTACATGGTATACACAAACAAAGTAACAAACACCATCTCTTCGCACGGTAGTTGTCGAGAGTAGCTGTGTCGATTGAAATTGACTCAGTTCGGTTGTAGGAACAGGCTTGTCAGTGTTGCCAGCATTGTCAATCTTAGCTAGCAAATGACACTATGTACAATGTGTATGCGAACCATAAAGGAAACTACCGTATATTAGCAAGTTACAGATACTGGGAAATGGATATCCTCTGTATGTGATGATTATCACAGGGTGAAGTTAACGCCAAAACGATGCAGCTTCAGTAAAATAAGGGTACTAGTTATTGTAGCACACAGTACTGACAGATAAAATTGGTATCCAGAATGAGATTTTCACTCTGCAGTGGAGTGTGCGCTGATATGAAACTTCCTGGCAGATTAAAACTGTGTGCCCGACCGAGGCTCGAACCCGGGTTCGAGCCTCGGTCGGGCACACAGTTTTAATCTGCCAGGAAGTTTCAAAATTGGTACCAACTAGAAACAAATGAATGTTCCTCAGAAGTTGCACATTCCTCTGGCTTCTAGTGTAATATTTACATCAGCCACTATGCAGAGTTGTGGTTGGTAATGGCAGGATACAAATCACAATATGTTCTGACTTAAGATTTGCTGAGTAGATCGCCCTGGTATCAACAGAGCTAACCATGTAATGTATGTAAACACCACTTGAAGCAAATGCAGTGCCTGCATCATTTTATGTCAATCACACAAGGTGTTTTCTTCCCCCCCCCCCACCCCCCCCCACCCCCCCACCCCCTCACGAACATTAGTTCATAAAACTTAAATTGTGGGATAGTTACTGGTATGTTAACGTAAAAATGGGTGCGAATTAACATGGTGAACATAGGAAATTTGTCAGGAGCGATAAAACATGTTATAAACGGCGGGCCTATGATTTCCATAAATTGCTCCAGGCAAATTCTGTGATGGGTCCTGTAAAAGGGCGTGACCAATTTCCTTCCCCCATCCTTTGGTAATCCAAGCTAGTACTCAGTCTCTGATGACGACCGTGTTGCTGGGATATTCAACTCTTAATCTTCCTTCCTTCCTTCGTTCCTTCCTTCCTTCGCTACTGGTGAATCAAAGTCTGCCAAAAAACTGTACATTTGGTACTTAAACATTCTCACTATCATCATCACTTCTCTTTGAGATCTTAATGACATGTCTTTTTTCAGAAATATTGTGAATGCAGAGTTTGCACTTTCTTTTTCATTTCCTCGACTGTTGTCTTTGGCCTCCATTCTTTTAGCATACGACATATTTCGTTTAATGCTGTATCACATTTGTTACTGTTCAGATAATCTTTATTTCTAATATCAAAAAAACATGGCTTCAGTGTATATTGTTCAGCTAAAATAATAGTGTTGTCTGCATCATGTTGCCACGTCCTTCACGAAATCACGTAGTCAGCATGCCGAGGTAAGTGTGCAGTGTGCACCTACAAATGACTTCACTGCTTGAAAGCCCACGTATGAAAGTAAATGCTTAGCCTTCTGTCGGCAGCATTTGTGTATCGTGGGATGCACTTTCATGCACAGATGTATATACTCCCGTTCAGTTATATGCAACATTCAGATGCAAGTTAGGGGTAACAAGTTTCAAAAGTCAGCGCAACTACATTCTCTCTTGTTGTGCACTAAAATGAACTTGTTAATAGGTTCAGTGGCAGCAGCCTGAAGCTTGTCACCTGTGGTCAACACAACTTCTAGCTGCTTCTGGCAGTGGCCATTTCACCTTGTATGCACACAACAAACCCAGTCCCTATGGATTTTACTATGTAAACCTGTATAACATCATGAAGAAACTATTAACTAAAGCAGTCAGAGTGTATGGTGCTGTGATACAGCACCCAAGAGTCAGTTCCCAAGATTTTGTGTCTAGCTAAGTATGTAAACACGTAAAAAAAATTAAAAAAACACTTCTCAGAATCACACAACATGTATAAAAAAGATGAACTAAATGCTGCCTGTTACAGAAGTATACAACCTCTGACAATAAAGTTCGGTGAATAGTCCTGTAAAATTAACGTAGATGAACTATGAACTAAAGTTATCTTACTGTCCTTCGAAATAATCATCTCCCATAGCTGTGCACCGCTGAGCTCTGCGATACATCTCATGGAAACTTTGCATGAAGTCTTGCTTTAGGATGGTGTTGGAAATCCGCATCACGTTTCATTGGATGTCAGGAATATCGTCAAATCTCTTTCCTTTCAAAGCGAGTTTGATTCAAGGAAATAGGAAGAAGTCTGGAGGATTGAGATCCGCCGAGTATGGTGGATGTTCAAGTTGCACCACTCCCTTTTTTACCAGGAACTTTTTGAGAATATTGGTTGTGTGTGGGCCAGCTTTGTCGTGAACAAAAAACTGTGAACGTTGCTGTGCATACTGGTCATACCCTGCTTAGACGTTGCATGAAACATGTCAAAATTTCAACGTACTGTGTAGCATTCAACGTCTTTCCTTCAGGTAGATATTCCTTGTGGATAATGCCTTGACTATTGAAGGTCATAAGTATCATTTTGATGCGTGATTTTTTTTGTCTCTGACCTTTTTCTGGTGAGGTGATGTCAGAGAGCGCCATTCCATGCTTTGCCATTTCGGTACAGGCTGTACTGGAGACACCAGGTTTCATCCTCAGTGACAATACGGTTCAAGAAATTGTGTGTCACATCCACTCTTTCGACAAAATCCTATGAAGCCTCTAAATGTGCCTGCTTCTGATCATCAGTCAAGTGATGTTGCACAAACAACAAAGGCTTTATCTTCCGGGTAAGGATTTGTTACATGGATTCACAGTTCATCTGCAGTTCATCCACTGTCATGCACACATGTATTCGGTGGTCATTCATGGTTAATGTCCTCACTTTCTCAATATTTTCGTCACTGACAATGGTTGCCCGTCGTCCGCTATGGGAATTGTCAGAAACATTTTCTCGGCCTCCTTGAAAACAGGCAAACCACTCGTACACGGACTTCATGGGCAATGCTTGATCCCCATAAACACATACCAGCATTGTATGCATGCATGCATTTCTTTCAATGTCTTGCCAAGCTTAAAACAAAACTTTAAATTGACCCTTTTTCGTTCATTGTCCTGTTCTCAGTTCATAACCAACGCACTAAACAAGAACTTTGTCCGACAGGTCTAACACAGAACACTCACAATGCTCCATTGGACTACGGTGGGGGCAGGTTGTCAACACCGGCCGCTATGCAGATACAGCGTTGTGAGTCGCCAGTGTTGCCCGATCCACTGTTCTGACTTCATTTACCAAACTTTATTGTCAGCAGTTGTATATGCGTCTTTTTACACTTGCAGAATTGCTTGAGCGGTCCCCATCTTTTTTGAAACTTGTAGAGTGGTCATAGTAGATGTGAGGAGATTGTCAGTTGTGGCTTTCATCAGCCGCTCTGTATAAGTAGTGTATTTTCAACATCTCGTAAGGTGTTTCAGTGTTTAAGTAGTTTTTGAGTAGCAGAATGGAACAAAATGCAAACTTCATTTTAGTATATCTTCTCCAGAATGTTTTATTATAATACCTAGGTACACAACCAGTAGATCTAATGCAGGTTTACTATTGCTTTATTACAAATTTAAATATATTGTTTTTACATTATTTATATAAGAGGATTTATTATTTTATTCATGGCTGTAATTTTCGACTGCTGTAGTTCACGTTTCAGAATAAAATTCGGTCATTAATTGCAAATATGTTTTTATTTGACTTTACGAGTTTTGATAAATTTAATTTGTCATCTTCAGAATCTTAGTATTGGTTTAACATCTGTTAATTTCTTCTTTGCAGAATCATAATGCCGTCATATGTCGAAAAATGTACATTTTGAGTGTGATTGTTGTAAACACAGGTCGAGAATTTGGAGTAACTAAATCACGTCTGTGTATAGATACAGTTACAGAAATGATGTGATACAGTTACTGTAAATTATTAATCACATGCAATATGTGCATTTCTGGACATGTCATGGCATTATTCTGCTATGACGAAGCTCATGACATTTCCTAATCCAATATCAAGCTCCTGAATATGATAAATTAATTTGTCAAAACTGGTAAAACCAAATATAAGTATATTCGCGAAATGATCATAGAATTTTATTTTGAAACACAATGGATCTGTTTCCTGTGGTGGTATCATTTGTATTTATGCTAGCACTGTTTTTCCAGCACTCATCAATAAGCTGTGCGAGAGTACACCACCAGAGATGCTCAGAGACTTGAGAATTGCTGAACTCACGTGTACACCTCCAATGAAAAATCACGAAACAGAATCACAGAATGGTAACGGTACATTTTTCTGCTTTTTTTATAATAATTTTTATTTAATTTTGTGGCAATCAAACTTCAACATTTTTTCACTGATACACAGAACAGGCATTGGTTGTAATTTTCCTGACCCTAATTCACGTGTATCTGTATGGTGTAAAAACTTGCAATTGACCCTAAATAATGAAAAGTGTGAGGTCATCCACGTTAAGTGCTAACAGGAATCTGTTTAACTTCAGTTACACGATAAAGCAATCAAATCTAAATGCCTCAGATTCAAGTAAATACCTACGAATTACAATTACGAATAACTTAAATAGGAAAGAACACATAGTAGAAAATGTTGTGGGTAAGGCAATCCAAAGACTGCGTTTTATTGGCAGAACATTTGGAAGATGCTACAGATGTACTGGGTAGCTATAATTAAACTTTCCATTTTTAACACAGAAACTAATTACCCTAAGAGTTGCTACATTAGTGTCCAGAGTATGGCGGTGCATGATTTCCATGTGTCACAGTGCCGCCATCTAGTTCCAACTATGGCTACCAGGTGCAATGATCAGTCATCATGATTCATAGTCTCACGATCTGACGATTCCCATTGCATTTGTTGATGCGTCAGCGTGAGCTTGGACAAAAGGCAGCAGGACGTTATTGTTAAAGCTCCATTATCAAAACGGTACAGCTGCAGCTGCATTTCGAGAATATCGCCGGCTGAAAGGATGACGGAAGGGTCCTCTTTCTGCACCTGCTGTACAGAGCATGAGGAAGAAGTTTGAATCAACTGGTTGAATTGTGTGTCGCTCCAGGAAGAGGCCGATGACTGGTTGCACCACAGGTGGTTGATGAAATCGTTGTTGCTATGGCAGACAATGCTGCACGCAATTCTCAATTGTCAGGCAGTGCGTCTGCCGTGTGAAGACAGTTAAGCATCCCATGGTCCATTGTTCAGAAGGTGCTTTGATCCATTCTCAAATGGTATCCGTATAAGGTCCACATCGTACAGCAGCTTGCATCACAACATGCACAATGATATGTTGACTTTTTTCTCCACTTTCTCGCAAGGATTGAAGTTGACGAGGACTGACCCTGGACCATTCTACGGACATACGAAGCTCATTTTTCTCTGACAGGTGAGGAGAACACACAGAATTGCTGAGTGTGGGGATATTTGCCTCCAGTCACTGTGCATGAATCTCCTCTATATGGTGAACGTGTTACCATATGGTGTGGCTTCATGGCTACATTCATCATTGGCCCATTCTTTTTTAAACAGGTTGGCACTCAAGGACCAAAGACGTGCAGTGTGACTGGCCAGCATTACTGTGATTTGCTTCACCAGCGTGTTACACACGCCCTACAGGAGAGATGCATTGAACTCAACAGTTTTCATCCAAGATGGGGCCCCATTGTACATCGCTCGTGAAGTTCACCCGCTTCTCTGAAACACGTTTGGAAACAATTGGTTTATCAGCCATTGTTTCCAAATGCTTGGCCAGCTCTATCACCTGATCTTGCTTCCTGTGTTTTGTAGTTGTGGGGCTACTTGAAGGACAGGGTGTACCAGGGGAACATTCATACATGTGCTGATCTGAAGCACAGCATATCGAGAGAGGTAGCCAGCGTACCTACGGACCTATTCATTCTGCTGTGCAGAATACAATTCTGTGCTTTCAGACTCTTCTGGCACCATATTGATCCCCTTCTGTAGCAGTAATGGTACCGGTATGTAATGGTATGATGTTCCAAAGTAGCACATTAAAAGTGTTTCAGTTGAATTGTTTCTGCCTTATTTCTCCTTCCCACGCCCTTTTCGTTAATGCTACCAAGTTTGTTTCTTGTATGGTAATTTAGCTTCCATGTTATGACGTGAGACATAGGGAAAGGTTAATTATAACCACCCGCTACTATAGAGATTGCCTACGTTACTCTTGTCCATCCTCTTTTGGAGTACTGCTACATGATTTGGGTCCTTATCAGAGAGGATTAACAGAGTACATTGAGAGAGTTCAAAGGAGGTCAGAATGTTTTGCATTATCGAGTAATGGAGAGAATATGTCACGGTCGTAATACAGAATTTGAGATGGAAATCATTAAAACAAAGGAGTTTTTCATTGCGGCATGATCTTCTTGTGAAATTTTAATCACCATCTTTCTTTCCTAATGTGCAAATATTTTATTAATGCCAATGTACATAAGGAGAAAGGATCATCATAATAAAATCAGAGCTTGCACGGAAATGGTTGTTCAGTTCCTTAACTGATATAATTTTAAGAATTCGCCTGTAGCCTAAGCTGTCCACAATGATACTGTCATCGTAAGTGATGGTTACAGTTGGTCACATATTTACATAGTGTGTGGGCTGAGTGACACCCACATACAAGGTGGAACAAGTGAAAGTGGCTCAGTGAACAGAGTTCCAGGATATAAAGAAACACAACAGAGGAAAGGAAATGCAGTACTAATCTAACTATAACAGATGTTGAAAGTAACCACCATTCATCTCTTGGCACATTTAGGCCCTGGTCAGCAAGATGCTGAAGGCGGATCGAAGCCAGACTGCTAGAATTGTTGTGATCTCATCCGAAATGTTCTGATGCAGCCTTGAATACTTTGAGGGTTATTGCGATACACCTTAAACTTGAGGGCTCCCCATGCAAAGTAATCATGCACTAACAGATCATGTGACCAAGTGGCCAGCTAAATCTGCAACGTGTCTGACCTCTGCTAACATCTCATGTCAGGCATGAAGATTGTGTAATGTGGTTTGGCTGGCTGTATGGGCAGTTGCTCCATCCTGTTGAAGTAAATGTAGGTCTGTACCTCCTCTGTCAATGCTTCCACAAATGGTATCCACTCATCTGGCTACTTTTATTTTCCCCCACCCTGTATATGTAGATGCATTTACGCAATTTGTATGACTATGTTAAGTGCAATAATATTTATGGTATTGTTTTTCTTTAGCTGGCTTGGTTGTTGAAGCATTGTGTATATCGCCTCAATATTTGCATTAAAAATAAAATGCATTTTTGAATCTGACAAAATTTACCCAAAGAATAGAAAGCAAAAACAATGTAACTGTACAGGTTTGTGTGTAATCTATAGCTCTGATGAAAGATTCATCCAAAAGCTAGCAATATTCTGTCTCGTTTATGTGCTTTTCGATGACTCAGTGTCTGAACTGTGTGATGGAAATTGCTGAGATATTGGCACAGTTAACTGCTTTTGTTCCTTCTTTGTTGTTAACTGAGACAGTAAAAGTTTAACTAACTTCATGTTTTCTTCTTGTGGATGATACAGCCTCCAGGACAGATGCAGTTAATGAAGAAGATATGACAGACGTAACAGAATCATATACTCCTGTGGCCTTAGACACAATCTTGCTGAAGCCGATATGCTTTGAACGTAAATGTGGTGGCAGTACATGGAAACATGCTCTCCTACTCTCCACACTGAAGAAGAAAAACGAGCAGAAAGAAAATCCCATTAGTTATTTTCAAAATGGAATGTTTTCACCAGAAAGCCTTACTGACACACCTCTCTCACAGCCAAACAAGAGGACTTCAAATCCAGTGAAATCATTAAATAACTTGTGGACTGAAGATTCTGAAAACTTTAGAAATTACTGTGTCAGCAAGAAAACACTGCATGCAGAACTTCCATCTGATACTGAGAGTCTTGAGAAAAGCAGCCTAACAATTAATAGTGCAGTTAATAACCAAGTAGGAACTGAGTGTCATGTCTTGGGTGTACCAGATTCCGGTTTGGGAAGTGAAAGGATAAATCAAGTATTTCCAGGACTGCTTCAACTGAGGTCTGGAACTTCAAGTTCAGAGGCAGTGAAAGCCCTGATCATTCAGGATCAGAATAAAGTAAGTGGTGTCCCTGTTCATCATAGACAAAGTGGAAGACACTCCTCTGAAGAAGAAAATAGTCGGATCTCTGATATCTTCGCCAGTGGGAATTTCAGTCAGGTATGTTATAAACCTAAAAAAGAATAAAATTTTGTACTATCCTTAGGTCTTGAATGTGTGTCTCTTTTTTAAAAAAATAAAAAATTATTACAGTGGAAACTCGATTAACCGTCATCTTCGGGACCGTGGTCGTTACGGTTGAGCGAATAGACGGATAACAGAAACACTGTATTCCTCCCAAACATAACCTCAATCAATTATTTTATGTATAGACACGTATCACTCTCACAGTAATATAATAATATTTCGGAGCGAAAACAAATTAAACACGATTGTAATAGCAAATAAAACTATTTATTACATGATAAAAACATCTGTACAGTAGCTACAAAAGTTGCAAAATATGTAATGCACAGTACTGCACTACAAACTTACAGGTGAAATAGTTTATCTAGCTTGAAAATTGTCCGTCAGTTTCTTCTGCTTTTTTGATGTTCGAGCTTTCACTGCAGCAATATTTTGTATTTTTCGGAGCAGTAGTGCCTGCGTTGCATTAGCCTCTTCTTGACTTTCAAACCATTCTATACAGTTGGACAGCATTGTTTCGGCCTCTGAATGGCTAATAGTTTGTTTCTCTTCATGGTTTGAACACTCGTCTTCATCAGCCCCTTCTTCTTCTTCTTCTTCTTCTTCTTTGGTGGCACTTACGCTCGCAACAATTTCATCATCACTCAAAATTTGAAAACCCCCGTCCACTTTGTCACATTCTAACCACTCTGATACTTCTTCTGACGTCAAATTTGTGCTGATTTGTAAATTATTGCACAAATTGACCATCTCGTCAACTGTCACACACTCAGGTTCCTCCGATTCTTCATTTCTAGGTTGAGGCCAAAGTTTATTCCAGCCGTCCTTGAGATTTGACACTGGCAAATCACTCCATGCACTGGCAACATTGAAATTGGCATCTTTAATACTGTAAGACCTCCAAAACTGTTTTACAGATGTTGATTCATCAGATGAGAGCAAACAGTCGATAAATATTTTTCTGTAACTACTTTTCATGTTTTCGATGATTCCCTGATCCATGGGCTGTATAAGTGAAGTTGTGTTTGCTGGAAGGAAGAGGCATGTTATGTTGCCGTCATCACTTTTCATTTCACAAGTAGGGTGTGTTGGGGCATTGTCTAATAGCAATAACGCTTTCTGTGGCAACTTTTTTTCAGCCTAATGTGCTCTAACTTGAGGTACAAATTGTTTGTGAAACCAGTCAGAAAAAATTGATTGATCCATCCAAGCACTCTTCTGGGCGTAGTATTGTGTAGGGAGAGCATTCAAATTCAAATTCTTGAATGCACGAGGTTTTCCTGATTTCCCAATCACAAGTAGGGGTAGCCTATGATTGCAGGTCGCATTTGCGCAAACCATAGCAGTGATGCGATCTTTTTGTACTTTTCTTTGAAACCTGGAGCAGCTTTTTCAGAGAGTGATGCTAATGTCTTTTGTGGTAAAGCCTTCCAATGAAGCCCGGTTTCATCACAATTGTAAACTTGCTCCCTAACAAGATTCAGTTCAGCCATTTTTTCTTTAAATTGTTCCCGGAACTCAGCAATTACAGAGCTATCCGCGTTGAGTTTTTCTCCACTGATATCAAGTTGGCGAATGCCATGAAATTTAAACTTGTCGAGCCATCCGATACTTGCTTTAAAAGACAAGTCACCATCAAGTTTGTTGTTCATTTCAACAGCCTTGGCCATTATTATAGGCCCTGAAAGTGGTTTCATTGTCTTTTCTTGTTCGCACATCTCCATCCATGCTCTGCATTGTTGACACATGTTGTTCTATTTTATCAGCATCACATTTTATATCGTTAACTGTTGTTCTTCCAGTATACCATAAATCAGCGCTACACTTGTCGCAGTTTCGCCCTTTCTTAAGCGTTTTATAATTTCAATTTTTTGATTAAGTCCTAAAACAACATGTTTACGTTTTTCAGACATTTTATCAAGTCACTGTATCACACACACCACACTAAATATGGTAGTGTAAAATATTAGTTAATAAAGCTTATTCAAGTGGAAAACACGTAACACGGCACAGCCCGTTAGATACACTGCGACAATTAGGCCTACAGTCTTTTCGCCACAACTGGAAACCGATCCAGTGGTGATTGTTGACTCACAAGTGAGACAAAGACAAGAAAAGGGGGAGATGTGTTAGCACGTCAACTGAAGGTCATATTTTATGTGCCATTCTACGGCGGGCGGGTACATTCACTTCCCACTAAAATAGAGTAAATAAACAAAGTGAACGCATCACTGCACCTTAGAGCATTCTGTTATTACAGTATTATTACACTGTTACAGCAGTGATGGTTAACAGAAACTGACAGTTTAAAGAGTGACAGTTAATTGAGTTTTTACTGTATTCAGAAAATTACTACATTCAGCGACCTGTGTAATGGATGTAAAAGGAAACCTGCACTCACAATGCATTTCATTGTGTCCGACAATCAGTGGGACAGTATGGCATGCGGCCAGTATGTGGCCTGTCATCATGTCCTGAAGGGACATCAGAAGCTCCTACCATACCCACATTGTCGCATCTCAAAAAGATGGCCCCTTAATTGGCGTATGCCATGGAGAGATCACTGAAACATGTGGTGTATTGTTGCTAGTCTAGTTCAGGAAGAGGTTGAGTGGATGCTAAAACACACACAAATTTTAGTAATTTATTGAAATTCGAACATGGTGAATACTTAACTTTGAAAACAAGTAGAGTTCACACGCGGCCTTAGTGCTGTCACTGACACTTCCAACATTTAGCACTTAATTACAAAATGGTTGTTCAGTTCCTTAACAGATATAATGTTCAGAATAATTGTGCAATTGGCACATAGCCAGAGCTGTATCACAACTATACTGTCATCATAAATGATGATTACAGTTGTTCAGTTAGTTAGTGTGTTTGGCAGTGACTGACTTTACTGGTTGCGCTATCTTGAGGTACCAATTTTTAAAGGATACCTCAGTCAGTGAAAGATGCTATATTCCTGCCCCACCCACCACCCCACATGTTCCATCCTTGTGTAGTGCTGTGTCATGTGACTGCAGTGGAAAGGTAGGCCTGAGTGTGGACATAGGTGAGGAGACAGGGATTGTAATGACACCTGATATCCACCTAGAGAGTGACTGGAAACACTGGCTGAAAAACTGGCCATGGGGTGCACGCCTGCATCCAGTGACACAGTTGCTACGGTCGGGTTGACTGCAAGTGGAACTCCAGGGACATAGTGATGCCTGGTCTGTGACGGCACATCATCAGGCATTGACTCTGGCAGCTGGACCGGGAGAGACATTGATGGCATCAGAACAGTCTGTCTCCATCGACACCAAGCTGGTATAACTTAAGACAGAGTCTGTACATGTTGGCTCCTACCATAAGGCAGGAAGTAAGGTATGCATGCCATACCTGCAATGTTGTAAACTTTGAAGTGGGCTTCTAGTTGCTTGCAATCATGCCCTGAAATGAGGTCCATTCTGTCTGAAATTTTGCTCACCACAGCTGGAATAGTTTTTCGTCACCCTCCCAAACTCTGCAGTATCCTTGTCAGACTCTATGCTCCTGCACTCATCTCCCCACCCTCTGGCTCCTACCCCTGTGATTGTCCCCGCTGGAAGACTTGCCCTATCAGCCCTCCTATCACCACCTATTCCAGCCCTGTAACTGGTAAAACACATACTATCAAAGGGTGAGCCACCTGTGAAACGACACGTCACATACCAGCAGTTATGTAAACACTGTTCAGCCTTTTATATCAGTATGACTACTACCCAGTTACCAGTCAGGATGAATGGGCATAGGCAGAGTGTGTATACAAGCAACACTCAATATCCTGTTGTAGAGCATGCTGTACAACATAACACTCATAATCTGGGTGCCTGTTTCACCACATGCACCATCTGGATTCTTCCCCCAAACACCAGTTTCTCAGAACTCGGCAGATGGGAACTAGCACTGCAACATGTCTTTGATTCTCACCACCTACCTGTCCTTAATTTATACTAACTCCTTCCATTGCAGCATTTCTCTACAGTAACTACTCCTTTCTTCACTCCATTTTAGTTTTCTACATCTTTCTTTTTCTGACCTGCCTATTTTTCACCATATCCCTTTTACCTCTGTTACATACAGTGCACTTAGCTTTTCACTCTTATTAACCCGTGCATGATGTATTAGTAATAATCTCTGTCTTGCATATTATCCTGTCTTCCACCTTTAAGCTCTTAGGTTTTCAAATATCATCCGGTGCAGTTCCCAACAATCAGTCTTTCCTTCTCATCCCATCCTGTAAGTCTCCCCTGAGCCGGTGTTCTGGGTGACTTTTATGAACTGTACCCCTTTCCATAAACCTCTCCAGTTCTTCTCCTTCACCCTTCTTCCTTCCCCTTCAACTTTTCTGCTAGGAGGAAGAGCTACTGGTACCGAAAGCTTGTAATAGTTAAATCCTTTTGTGTGTGTGTGTGTGTGTGTGTGTGTGTGTGTGTGTGTGTGTGTGTGTGTGTGTGTGTGTGTGTGTGTATTTGTTTCCCTGCAGCCACTTGGTGAGTAGATATTTTATCTATCCATTTACATTATACTATCTGAGACATTATAGACAAAGGTGTGAGTGAGTGTTACCATAACTTGCAGTTTCTGAGGAGCCACAAGAAAGTTCAGGAAGACTTTTCACTGAAAAAACAGACAGACGAAAATAAAGGGCCACCTTCATCACCATTCTGGCATATGAAAAGCTGGAAAGGGCCATCTTTGTCCCCACTGTGCCAAATTTAGGCAGTCTAGTTCAGGACGAGGTCGAGCGATACTGCAACATGCAAACAAATTTTAATAATTTATTAAAACTCAAACATGATAAAGACTTAACTTTGGAAGTAGAAGAATGAGATTTTCACTCTGCAGCGAAGTGTGTGCTGATATGAAACTTCCTGGCAGATTAAAATCGTGTGCCTGACCGAGACTCGAACTCGAGACCTTTGCCTTTTGCGGGCAAGTGCTCTACCATCTGAGCTGCTCAGGCACAACTCATGCCCCATCCTCACGGCTTTACTTCTGCCAGTACCTCGTCTCCTACCTTCCAAACTTTACAGAAGCTCTCCTGCGAACCAGGAAGTTTAGAAGTAGTGTTCACATGGCATGAAATTGGTACTATCTCTCACATGTACAACCTTTAGCACTTCATTACAGAATGACAGTTTCATATCAAAGTTCAGTTCTTAACTGATAGAAACTTCAGAATAGCTGATTTGTGTGCAGCAGGATTTGTACTATGGCGATACTGTCATAAATGATGAGTACAATTAGTCGCTGATTACATATAGTGTGGACTGAGGGGCACTGCACTTGGAAAAAATAACTTTCCAGCTCTGGCAGCACATCGGTGTCTACACCGATGTGTTCAATTTGTTGCTATGTTTGGCAGTGACTGTCTTTAGTTGTGGTGCCATATTCAGGTACTAATTTATGCAAGGTACCTTATTCTGCAAATGACACCACAAACCATTCATTCGCTATCATGAGATGAAAATTATTGATGATCTACTTCGCCGCGCGGGATTAGCCGAGAGTCTGAGGCGCTGCAGTCACGGACTGTGTGTCTTGTCCTGGCAGAGGTTCGAGTCCTCCCTCGGGCATGGGTGTGTGTGTTTGTTTTTAGGATAATTTAGGTTAAGTAATGTGTAAGCTTAGGGACTGATGACCTTAGCAGTTAAGTCCCATAAGATTTCACACGCATTTTCTTTATGATCTACTTCCTTGTGGCCACCTTTGTCCAGTGCCAGCTGATGACAGCTACATACAAATTATGGCTAGTAGGTACCCTCAAATAATGAAACAAAACTGTGTGCTGCCTTTTTGGAGGCAACTGAGAGGGCCGTGTCAGCCTAGATCGAACACAAACATTATCCACATGATCAGGTTGGACCTTTAGGCATCAATTACATACAACAGTAGAAAGCTGCCAGCAACACTCTGTGTGAAGGTGGACAAGGGAGCATCTGGAATGGTGTCTGGTTTAAGGGAATCAGGTTCTCTTCACCAGTGCATACAGGATTTGCCTGACATCTGATGAGTGTCATAACAGTGTGGTAAGATGACCAGGTATTAATGCTCATCTGAGATAAGTCCAAGAAGTTCTACAGGGAAATTGGTCAGTCATGTTTTGGAGTAGTTTCATGCATAGATGTTGGAACACTTGCATTCGTTACAAGGATAATTTGAGGCCTCTGCAGTATCGAGACACGATCCTTATTCTGTTATTCAGTACTACAATCAGCCTCGCCCCCATGAACAATTGACCTTGTTGGTGGGGAGCCTTCTGTGTCTCAGTTATACAGGTGCAACCACAACACAGGGGTTTCAATTGAAATGCCAGACAAAAATGTGGTTCCTGAAGAGGGGCAGCAGCCTTTTCAGTAGTTGCAAGGGCAACAGTCCGGATGATTGACTGATCTGGCCTTGTAACATCAACCAAAATGACCTTGTTGTGCTGGTACTGCAAAGGGGTGAAAGCAAGGGAAAACTACAGCTGTAACAGATCGGAGCGTGAAATGTCAGATTCCTTAATCAAGCAGGTAGGTTAGAAAATTTAAAAATGGAAATGGATAGGTTAAAGTTAGATACCGCGGGATTTAGTGATGTTAGGTGGTAGGAGGAACATGACTTCTGGTAAGATGAATACAGCGTTCTAAACACAAAGTCAAATAATGGTAATGCAGGAGTAGGTTTAATAATGAATAGAAAATAACAACACAGATAAGCTACTACGAACAGCATAATGAATGCATTATTGTAGCCAAGATAGACACAAAGCCCATGCCTTCCACAGTAGTAAAAGTTTGTGTGTCAGCTAACTCCACAGATGATGAATAGATTGAAGAAATGTATGATACGGTAAAAGAAATTCTTCAGATAATGGAGGGAGATGAAAATTTAATAGTCAGGGGGACTTGAATTCGATAGTAGGAAAAGGAAGAAAAGGAAAAGTATTAGGTGAATATGAACTGGGGGTAAGGGACGAAAGAGGAAGTTGCCAGGTAGAATTTTGCATAACTTAACCATAGCTAACTCTTGGTTTAAGAATCGTGAAAGAAGGTTGTATACATGGAAGAGGCATGGAGACACTAGAAGTTTTCAGATAGATTATATAATAGTAAGACAGATTTAGGAACCAAGTTTTAAATTGTAAGACGTTTCCAGGGGCAGATGTGGTCTGTAACCACAATTTATTGGTTATGAACTGCAAAAAGGTAGGATAGGACCTGGATAAACTGAAAGAACCAGAGGTTGTACAGAATTTGAGAGAGCATTAGTGATTGATTGACAAGAAAAGGGGATAGAAATACAGGAGAAGAAGAATGGGTAGCTTTGAGAGATGAAATAGTGAAGGCAGCAGATACCTTAATTGATTGATGAATGAGGCAGGCAAAAAGGAATACAAACGTTTCAAAAATGTGATCGACAGGAAGTGCAAAATTGCTGAGCTGGGGTGGTTAGAGGACAGATGAAAGGATGTAGAAGCATGTATCAGTAAGATAGATACTGTCTACAGGAAAATTAAAGAGACCTTTTGAGACAAGAGAACTACATGTATGAACATCAAGAGGTCAGAGGGGAAAAACCAATCCTAGGCAAAGGAGGGAAAGCAGAAAGATGGAAGGCGTAGTATATAGAGGGTCTGTACAAGGCTGATGCACTTGGAAGAGGACAGAGATGAAATGGAAGATATGATACTGCATGAAGAATGGGATGGAGCACTGAAAGACCTAAGTCAAAACAAGTCCCCAGGAGTAGATAACATTCCATTAGAACTACTGATAGTCTTGGGAAAGCCAACCATGGCAAAACTCTTTCATGTGGTGAACAAGACGTATGAGACAGGCGAAATACCATCAGACTTCAAGAAGAATATAATAATTCCAGTTGCAAAGAAAGCTGGTGATAACAGGTGTGAAAATTACCGAATTATAAGTTTAATAAGTCATGGTTGCAAAATACTAACACAAATTCTTTACAGACGAATGGAAAAACTGGTAGAAGCTGACCTCAGGGAAGATCAATTTGGATTCCGTAGAAATGTTTGAACATGCGAGGCAATACTGGCCCTATGTCTAGCTATTGTAGACTTGGAGAAAGCTTTTGACAATGTTGACTGGAATACTTTCTTCCAAATTGTGAAGGTGGCTATGTACAATTTGTACAGAAACCAGATGGTAGTTAAAAGAGTTGAGGGGCATGAAAGGCTAGCAGTGCTTGAGAAGGGAGTGAGACAAGGTTGTAGCCTATCCCTGATGTTATTTACTCTGCATATTGAGGAGAGCAGTTGAATGGAATGGATAGTCTCTTGAAAGGAGGGTATAAGATGAATATCAACAAAAGCAAAACGAGGATAATGGAATGTAGTCGAATTAAGTCGGGTGATGCTGAGGGAATTAGACTAGGAAATGATACACTTAAAGTAGTAAAGGAATTCTGCTATTTGGGGAGCAAAATAACTGATGATGGTCAAAGTAGAGAGGATATAAAATGTAGACTGGCAATGGCAAGGAAAGCGTTTCTGAAGAAGAGAAATTTGTTAACATCTAGTATAGATTTAAGTGTCAGGAAGTCATTTCTGAAAGTATTCGTATGGAGTGTAGCCATGTATGGAAGTGAAACATGGACGATAAATAGTTTGGACAAGAAGAAAATAGAAGCTTTTGAAATGTGGTGCTACAGAAGAAATGCTGAAGATTAGATGGGTAGATCCCATAACTAATGAGGAAGTATTGAATAGGATTGGGGAGAAGAGAAGTTTGTGGCACAACTTGACTAGAAGAAAGGGATCGGCTGGTAGGACATGTGTTGAGGCATCAAGGGATCACCAATTTAGTATTGGAGGGCAGCGTGGAGGGTAAAAATCATAGAGGGAGACCAAGAGATGAATACACTAAGCAGATTCAGAAGGATGTAGGTTGCAGTAGGTACTGGGAGATAAAGCAGCTTGCACAGGATAGAGTAGCCTGGAGAGCTGCATCAAACCAGTCTCAGGACTGAAGACCACAACAACAACAACACAATAATCAGCAGTCCGGGACTTGGTTCATGTTTCAAGATGATATTGAAAAGGCACATTATATCCATCTTGTGAATACTGTCCTCCAGCAGGACAGGAATAAACTGAATTGAATAGCCTGCAATATTTGCTGACAGGTATAATTTGAAGCTTACATCCATGATCACTGCAACCCTAGACACACATTGAGTTCTGTCTGGCAAGCTGGTGTCATTGATTGTGGCAGGTTTGAACAGCAACATCTAGGCCACATTGTGGGCAGTGTGCTAAGGAGAATCCAAGCATGTTACAATACACAGTGGACCAACAGGATTTCTGCAGTATTGTATGTTACTCAGCAGCGTATTTTGATTTCAAATATGTGCGCTTCTGAATAGATTGCCGTTATTTTGATTGTTTAGAACATGAAGTAATTGTTTTGTTTCTTCCGGAATAAGTTTCATTCGCTGCCGCTCTTGAATGTAAGCTCACACCCATTTGCTCATACACATATCATGCAAAATTTCTTTGTCCCATGTGTATTAGCAGTAGGAGCAGTGATATTCTGTAAAATGTAGGTTAACATACAAAGGGGTACCAAAAAAGGAATCACTTTCTAAAAGCTATGTATTTCCAAATTGTTCGCAAAACAAACTTATCCGCTTCAAATTATTGTCCATTACAACTAATACATTTGTCCCACTGGTGCTTCCCTTGTTTGAAATGTTTTTCATAGTCAACTTTTGAAATAATGTCTGACAGCCCCCCCTCCCCGGTTTTTTCTTGACATATCAGTGTTGTCAAATTGGTGTCCTGTCGCGCCCCTTTTCATATGGGGAAATACGAAAATCACAGGGAGCTAGGTCAGATGTGGGGCAGCAGAACTGTCATTTTTAACGATAAACTAACCTAGAGGGCTGTGTGTGCAGGTGCGTTGTCATGGCGGAAGAATCAGTCTCGTGTCTGCCACAAATTGAGTCTTTTTTGTAACACTGTTCAGTTTTCTTAAAACTTCCAGATAAAAGGTTTGATCTGGAGGAACAAACTCTGAATGAACTACACTCTTGACGTCAAAAAAGCACATCAGCATTGTTTTGATGTTTGATTTGACTTGACAACATTTTTTTTGGACGGAATGGTGATGATGTCTCCCATTAGCTTGACTGTTGCTTTGTTTCCTGGTCATAATTACAGCACCTTGACTCATGACCAGTAATGACCTTTGACAGAAAATATGAATCAGTGTTGGTAAGCTGTTTTCAACATAAAAACAGTTTCAGCAGTATTTTTACCAAGTAGAAAACAAAACTTCGCAGCTGCACATTGTTCAGTTAAACTTGCCACCATAAAAAAACAAAACAAGAACAGAGCAATGCTAGCAAAAACAGTCACTGCAGATGAACAGAACAAGCCAGGTTGACAACACAAGGGGCACTGAACTGGCAATGAGTTGCACTATAAACACTTACCAGCAGAAATGCGTGCTACACAAGCTGCGCCCACAACGATGGTAAAAAGAGCTCTCTCTCTCTCTCTCTCTCTCTCTCTCTCTCTCTCACTCACTCACTCACTCACCAGTCAATCAATCAAACAGACATTAGGATATGTTTCATATGTGCATGTAACAGATATGTGATGTGGATTTCGTATGTGCCTTTATCTTTGATCAGACAGGAAATGCCCTTGCTGTACTGTAGTAGTGAGTCGCGGTTTGTTGTAGGGAACAGTTCTTCTAAATTATTGACAGGCGAGGACAGACAAATTTTACAAGCATAAGAGATCTGTAAAGTAATGTTAAATCTGCAGTTTTTAATTGTACATGGTGAAATCTGCATTTTATTAAAAAAATGCCATGAAATTTGACATTTTCCCCGGTCTTTTGCAAAATGCAATATAAAGCGGGCTTCCACAGTCCCTGGTGATGTTTGTTTTATGGACATGAGCTAAAGTGTACATAGGAACTACAAAGAGAAGCATAACACCTGACATAAGGTACCCAAGAAATTGTCATCTGGGAAATATGGGTACATCTAAAGTTGCAGATCAATCACAGGGACCAGAAAATCACCAAATTTGTTTCCCCAATAGTATTTTCAGCAGCTACGCATTACTTTGCTGGGATACACAGTGACACAACAGAAATTTAAAAGCACAAAAAACAACTTTAACACAAAGAATGAGGCTTGAAATTAAGACCAGCTGTTGACCTTAGTGCTAAATGAAGCAAATGGCAACATCTGTTCCTCATTGCAAAATCTATGGCACATCAATGCAGCTGTGCGATCTCAAGCAGCCGTCAAATGTCATGTCCCAATCCTTGCATGGATACATATTAACAGTGCAGCTTGTTGGACTTGCTTAAGTTGCAAACCCCCGTATGATTTGGTTTATAGTCTCTAATGTTGACTCCAGCATTAGGAGATGAAATGTTAGGCACAGAAATATGCCTTGGACCACAGCCTAATGACCTTAAAACAAAAATCGCCAAGGGTCCAATAGTGCTATGAATTTGAGGGTAGCAGTTTATTAATATTGGTAACTGATAGTTATTTAATGTTAGTACTAGATATTGAATTCTTTTATAAAGGCTGAGGTTTGATGTAACCTTAAAACTGTTATTTCCTGCATGAAGAACTGATGCTCTAGATGTGGTACCAGATACAAGTACCTCATTTCCAACAAACTCCATTCCAGAAACAATTTTATTCACAGCAATCATATTTCATGACACTTTGACACAACATATTGTAATAAAAATGTGTTCTAGGGAGGTTTTCAATGCTGTGAATTAAGCTACATGGTTTAGTAGGATATACAGGGTGTTACAAAAAGGTATGGCCAAACTTTCAGGAAACATTCCTCACAAACAAATAAAGAAAAGATGTTATGTGGACATGTGTCCGGAAATGCTTAATTTCCATGTTAGAGCTCATTATAGTTTCGTCAGTATGTACTGTACTCCCTTAATTCACCGTCAGTTGGCCCAATTGAAGGAAGGTAATGTTGACTTCGGTGCTTGTGTTGACATGTGACTCATTGCTCTACAGTACTAGCATCAAGCACACCAGTACGTAGCATCAACAGGTTAGTGTTCATCACGAACGTGGTTTTGCAGTCAGTGCAATGTTTACAAATGCGGAGTTGGCAGATGCCCATTTGATGTATGGATTAGCACGGGGCAATAGCCGTGGCGCGGTACGTTTGTATCGAGACAGATTTCCAGACCGAAGGTGTCCCGACAGGAAGACGTTCGAAGCAATTGATCGGCGTCTTAGGGAGCACGGAATATTCCAGCCTATGACTCGCGACTGGGGAAGACCTAGAATGACGAGGACACCTGCAATGGACGAGGCAATTCTTCGTGCAGTTGACGATAACCCTAATGTCAGCGTCAGAGAAGTTGCTGCTGTACAAGGTAACGTTGACCACGTCACTGTATGGAGAGTGCTACGGGAGAACCAGTTGTTTCCGTACCTTGTACAGCGTGTGCAGGCACTATCAGCAGCTGATTGGCCTCCACGGGTACACTTCTGCCAATGGTTCATCCAACAATGTGTCAATCCTCATTTCAGTGCAAATGTTCTCTTTACGGATGAGGCTTCATTCCAACGTGATCAAATTGTAAATTTTCACAATCAACAGGTGTGGGCTGACGAGAATTCGTACGCAATTGTGCAATCACGTCATCAACACAGATTTCCTGTGAACGTTTGGGCAGACATTGTTGGTCATGTCTTGATTGGGCCCCATGTTCTTCCACCTACGCTCAATGGAGCACGTTATCATGATTTCATACGGGATACTCTTCCTGTACTGCTAGAACATGTGCCTTTACAAGTACGACACAACATGTGGTTCATGCACAATGGAGCTCCTGACATTTCAGTCGAAGTGTTCGTACGCTTCTCAACAACAGATTCGGTGACCGATGGATTGGTAGAGGCGGACCAATTCCATGGCCTCCACGCTCTCCTGACCTCAACCCTCTTGACTTTCATTTATGGGGGCATTTGAAAGCTCTTGTCTACGCAACCCCGGTACCAGATGTAGAGACTCTTCGTGCTCGTATTGTGGACGGCTGTGATACAATACGCCATTCTCCAGGGCTGCATCAGCGCATCAGGGATTCCATGCGACAGAGGGTGGATGCACGTATCCTCGCTAACGGAGGACATTTTGAACATTTCCTGTAACAAAGTGTTTGAAGTCACTCTGGTACGTTCTGTTGCTGTGTGTTTCCATTCCATGATTAATGTGATTTGAAGAGAAGTAATAAAATGAGCTCTAACATGGAAAGTAAGTGTTTCCGGACACATGTCCACATAACATATTTTCTTTCTTTGTGTGTGAGGAATGTTTCCTGAGAGTTTGGCCATACCTTTTTGTAACACCCTGTATATAAGTACAAAAACCACCAAATATACCAATCTAGTAAAATAGGAAGTACCCTCTGCCATGCCCTTGACAGTAGAATGCAGACCATTGATGTAGTGTCAAAATGGCCACTTTAGTGCCTGTTCAGTTTGTGATGTCATGCAAAGGCTGTTTGTGTCATATACGGAAGATGAAAGAATTTAAATCTTGACACAAAATAAGTATAATAGCGTCTTCTTGAATCCCTACCTCATCACTAAATCATCACATTTAATCCAAACTCCTATCCAGATAACTGTCTCACCATGGACTTCATTCACACAAAAAGTTGAATAGGTATTTAAATATTCAATCTCATTGTTATATTGTAGCACAAGAAACACTTTTTTTGTGATGTGATGTGTACCGTGCTGTGATTTTCTTATGGAAGCAAACTCAGAAAGTACCATTACATTGCAAGTGCCAGTACTTTGAAGTTTTTGTACTTGCAACCACATACTACAAAAGTACACAGTGTAATTGATGCACCACATTAAAGATCTCTACCAAACACATTGGCTTTAGTCGGATTTGTTGTGCAAGCTTTTGAAAAATGTGAAGTGAGAAATACTTCAGACAGAGGCAAAGGAAACAGTAAAACCCACTGGTTGCTGCTTCAAACTGGGCTGACATCTTTATAGCCACAGATTCAGGATGCTGATGATGAATTCTCTTGGTGCTGACCTGACAGAGATTGTTTAGCTGAAATGAAATTATTGAACAGCAAAGTTATTGATGATGAACATTTTAAATTTAATAAGTTAAAGAAAAAAAAAACTTCCTCTGCAACCATACATCACTAAGAGTTTTTTGAAAGAAAGTATTGCCGCAACTTGAAAGTTTTGTTATGGAATATTATACCACATATCTGTCAGTACATCAGTTTAGTGTAAAAACAGCCACAGGCATGGGGAGTTGCTATTCCACTAAATTCAGAATTTAGTGGAATAGCAGCCCCACAGTAGCAGGAAGTGTGGACATGGTCAAATGTCTGCTGTTACACTGTGAGGTTCTTTTTCAGCTGTAGTAATGAATGGCCGTAGAGAAATTTTGCCTTTAGTCAGTTGAATTTAATTGATTTAGTGTAAATGTTCCTTTTTGCCCTATAATTTAAATAATGTGATGTATTATGCCAATAAATAGAAAGTAATTGATAGGTATTTTGTCATTTTCAACATAATATTGAAAAACAATAGCAGAAGACAAAAATAAATCACATAGAGTATTGGAAAAACCTTATCAGAAAATATTGCCAAAATTGATCATAAATTAAAATGATTTTTCTTGTCCTCGGAATGAGATTTTTCACTCTGCGGTGGAGTGGCACTGATATGAAACTTCCTGGCTGGCAGATTAAAACTGTGTGCTGAAGTTGTGAGGATGGGTCATGAGTCGCACTTGGCTAGCTCAGTTGGTACAGCACTTGCAGCGAAAGGCAAAGGGCCCAAGTTCAAGTGTCAGTCCAGCACACAGTCTTAATCTGCCAGGAAGTTTTGTATTGGCGCACACTCCGCGGCAGAGTGAAAATCTCATTCTGAAAACATCCCCAAGCTGCGGCTAAGTCATGTCTCTGCAATATCGTTTCGTCCAGGAGTGCTAGTTCAGTAAGTTTCGCAGAAGAGCTTCTGTGAAGTTTGGAAGGTAGGAGATGAGGTACTGGTAGTAGTGAAGCTGTGAGGACCGGTAGTGAGTCATGCTTGGGTAGCTCAGTTGGTAGAGCACTTGCCCATGGATCCAAGTTCGAGTCTCAGCCCTATTTAAGGAGAACCTCTGAGAGACGTAGCAATCGAAGCAGGACTGATGTAAACATGGGCCAACATATTTCATAGGTTGGATAGAGAACAGTGTGGGACTTTGGCAGGATGAAAGTAGGATTGAGAAGTACCAGGTGAAATGGACTTGGTAGTAGATGGTGATGGTCTGAAAGAAAGAGCAAAGGTAGTCTCTGTCATGTGCACAGAATATGTAGGTGTCATTAATCAATCTGAACTGTACAAAGGAAGGTGTATGAAGGTTCTGTGTAAGCAACTGTGGCATTCTTATGGACTGTTTGGATGTTTTGACCATTAAAGAGGAAATAATTAGGCCAGAAAGTAGGTTGTTGTTGTTGTTGTTGTTGTGGTCTTCAGTCCTGAGACTGGTTTGTTGCAGCTCTCCATGCTACCCTATCCTGTGCAAGATTCTTCAGCTCCCAGTACTTACTGCAACCTACATCCTTCTGAATCTGCTTAGTGTATTCATCTCTTGATCTCCCTCTACGATTTTTACCCTCCACACTGCCCTACAATGCTAAATTTGTGATCCCTTGATGCCTCAGAACATGTCCTACCAACCGGTCCCTTCTTCTTGTTAAGTTGTGCCACAACCTCCTCTTCTCCCCAATTCTATTCAATATCTCCTCATTAGTTATGTGACCTACCCATCTAATCCTTGGCATTCTTCTGTAGCACCACATTCGGAAAGCTTCCATTCTCTTCTTGTCCAAACTATTTATCGTCCATGTTTCACTTCCATACATGGCTACACTCCATACAAATACTTTCAGAAACGACTTCCTGACACTTAAATCTATACCCGATGTTAACAAATTTCTCTTCTTCAGAAACGCTTTTCTTGCCATTGCCAGTCTACATTTTATATCTTCTCTACATCGACCATCATCAGTTATTTTGCTCCCCAAATAGCAAAATTCCTTTACTACTGTAAGTGTCTTATTTCCTAATCTAATTCCTCAGCATCACCCGACTTAATTCGACTACATTCCATTATCCTCGTTTTGCTTTTGTTGATGTTCATCTTATATCCCCCTTTCAAGACACTGTCCATTCCGTTCAAGTGCTCTTCCAAGTCCTTTGCTGTCTCTGACAGAATTACAATGTCATCGGCAAACTTCGAGGTTTTTATTTCTTCTCCATGGATTTTAATACCCACTCCGAATTTTTCTTTTGTTTCCTTTACTGCTTGCTCAATATACAGATTGAATAACATCGGGGAGAGGCTACAACCCTGTCTCACTCCCTTCCCAACCGCTGCTTCCCTTTCATGCCTCTCGAGTCCTATAAGTGCCATCTGGTTTCTGTACAAATTGTAAATAGCCTTTCGCTCCCTGTATTTTACCCCTGCCACCTTTAGAATTTGAAAGAGAGTATTCCAGTCAACATTGTCAAAAGCTTTCTCTAAGTCTACAAATGCTAGAAACGTAGGTTTGCCTTTCCTTAATCTTTCTTCCAAGATAAGTCGTAAGGTCAGTATTGGATCACATGTTCCAATATTTCTACGGAATCCAAACTGATCTTCCCCGAGGTCGGCTTCTACTAGTTTTTCCGTTCGTCTGTAAAGAATTCACTTTAGTATTTTGCAGCTGTGACTTATTAAACTGATAGTTCGGTAATTTTCACACCTGTCAACACCTGCTTTCTTTGGGATTGGAATTATTATATTCTTCTTGAAGTCTGACGGTATTTCACCTGTCTCATACATCTTGCTCACCAGATGGTAGAGTTTTGTCAGGACTGGCTCTCCCAAGGCCGTCAGTAGTTCTAATGGAATGTTGTCCACTCCCGGGGCCTTGTTTCGACTCAGGTCTTTCATTGCTCTGTCAAACTCTTCACACAGTATCGTATCTCCCATTTCATCTTCATCTACATCCTCTTCCATTTCCATAATATTGTCCTCAAGTACATCACCCTTGTATAGACCCTCTATATACTCCTTCCACCTTTCTGCTTTCCCTTCGTTGCTTAGAACTGGGTTTCCATCTGAGCTCTTGATGTTCATACAAGTGGCTCTCTTATCTCCAAAGGTCTCTTTAATTTTCCTGTAGGCAGTATCTATCTTACCCCTAGTGAGATAAGCCTCTACATCCTTACATTTGTCCGCTAGCCATCCCTGCTTAGCCATTTTGCACTTCCTGTCGATCTCATTTTTGAGACGTTTGTATTCCCTTTTGCCTGCTTCATTTACTGCATTTTTATATTTTCTCCTTTCATCAATTAAATTCAATATTTCTTCTGTTACCCAAGGATTTCTACTAGCCCTCGTCTTTTTACCTACTTGATCGTCTGCTGCCTTCACTACTTCCTCCCTCAGAGCTACCCATTCTTCTTCTACTGTATTTCTTTTCCCCATTTATGACAATTGTTCCCTTATACTCTCCCTGAAACTCTGTACAACTTATGGTATAGTCAGTTTATCCAGGTCCCTTCTCCTTAAATTCCCACCTTCTTGCTGTTTCTTCAGTCTAGATTGTGGTCAGAGTCCACATCTGCCCCTGGAAATGTCTTACAATTTAAAACCTGGTTCCTAAATCTCTGTTTTACCATTATATAATCAATCTGATACCTACTAGTATCTCCAGGATTCTTCCATGTATACAACCTTCTTTTATGATTCTTGAACCAAGTGCTCTGCGCAAAATTCTACCAGGCAGCTTCCTCTTTCATTTCTTCCCCCCAATCCATATTCACCTACTACGTTTCCTTCTCTCCCTTTTCCTACTAGCGAATTCCAGTCACCCATGACTATTAAATTTTCGTCTCCCTTCACTACCTGAATAATTTCTTTTATCTCATCGTACATTTGATCTTTGCCACAATAACGCATTCACTATGCTGTTTGTAGTAGCTTACCCGCTCTCCTATTTTTTTATTCATTATTAATCCTACTCCTGCATTACCCTTTTATGATTTTGTATTTATAACCCTGTATTCACCTGACCAAAAGTCTTGTTCCTCCTGCCACCGAACTTCACTAATTCCCACTATATCTAACTTTAACCTATCCATTTCCCTTTTTAAATTTTCTAACCTACCTGCCCAATTAAGGGATCTGACATTCCACGCTCCGATCCGTTGAATGCCAGTTTTCGTTCTCCTGATAACAACGTCCTCTTGTTAGTCCCCACCCGGAGATCCGAATGGGGGACTATTTTAGCTCTGGAATATTTTACCCAAGAGGACGCCATCATCATTTAACCATACAGTAAAGCTGCATGCCCTCGGAAAAAATTATGGCTGTAGTTTCCTCTTGCTTTCAGCCGTTTGCAGTACCAGCATAGCAAGGCCGTTTTGGTTAGTGTTTCAAGGCCAGATCAGTCAATCGTCCAGACTGTTGCCCCTGCAACTACTGAAAAGGCTACTGCCTCTCTTCAGGAACCACACGTTTGTCTGGCCTCTCAACAGATACCCCTCCGTTGTGGTTGCACCTACGGTACGGCCATCTGTATTGCTGAGGCACGCAAGCCTCCCCACCAACGGCAAGGTCCATAGTTCATGGAGAGGGGGGAGGGGGTGGGAGGGGGAAGTAGGTGGCGAAAAGTAATAGGAAAGAAGTTGTCAGTTTGGTCAAAAGAGAGAAAATTATGCCATGAACTGGTTGTTCAGAAGCAGTAGGCATAAAATCATGGGTTTGGTCAAAAGAGAAATAATTATGCCAGGAAGTGGTTGGCCAAAAGTAATAGGTAGGAAGCCGTGGGATTGGTGTCATGAAGATGCTGGAAAAGGTTCTATTCCATGTCGGTAAGGTCATGGGTTTGGGAGACGTTAGTGTTTGATGACTTAGCATCTAGAGTGAGACAGAGATAACAAGCATGAATGAGGAGAGGGAGGCAGCGGACCAGTATGGCAGCTCTTCGCCTGGCTGGCTGTTACATCAATAGTCATTGAAACTGTGCAACAGTGGGAGACATGCATGAATGTAAGATGGAAATGCAAATTCATATAAAGGCAGGAACAAGTAAGATTTGACATTACTTGCATACCACAAAAAATTATGTAAAATTTTACGGAAAGTTGTTAATATATCAAGACTTATGTACAGCCTGACAGAAATTAATAATGTGGATAATACATTGAGGTGACAAGTAACGAGATAGTGATATGCACATATACAGATGGCAGTAGTATCGTGTACGGAAGGTCTAAAAGGGCAGTGCATTTATACTTGGATGATTCATGTGGAAAGGTTTCTGATGTGATTATGGCCCCATAACGGGAATTAATGACCATGAACTGCTAGTTGGATCTAGGTGCATGGGACATTCCATTTTGGAAATTGTTGGGCAATTCAGTATTCTGAAATCCAGTGTCAAGATTGTGCCAAGAATACCAAATTATAGGCTTTAACTCTCACTGCAGGCAATGCAGTGATGACCGTCCTTCACTTAATAACTGAGAGCAGTGGCGTTTGCATAGAGTTGTTGGTGCTAACAGACCAGCAACACCACAGCGAAATAACCGCAGAAATAAGTGTGGGATATACGATGAATGTACCTGCTACGACAGTGCGACAAATTTTGGATTAATGGACTATGCAGCAGATGACAAACGCTAGTGCCTTTGCTAACATCGTAACATCATCTTCAGTGCCTCTCCAGGGCTTGTGACCATTTTGGTTAGCCCCTAGTCAACTGGAAAACTGTGGCCGTGCCAGATCAGTATCGATATCAGGTGGTATGAGCTGATGGTAGGTTTAGAGTGTGGTACAGACTCCAAGAAGCCATGGACCCAAGTTGTCAGCAAGGTACTGTGCAAACTGTTTGTGGATTCATAATAGTGTGGGCTGTGTTTACATGGAACGGACTGGATCTTCTGGTCCAACTGAACTGACCATTGGCTGGAATTGGTTATGTTCAGCTACTCGGAGACCATTGCAGCCATTCATGGACTTTATATTCCCAAACGAAGATGGAATTTTTATGGATGATGATGATGCAACACATCACCAGGGCAAAGTAGTTCACAATCGGTTTGAAGAACGTTCTGGACAATTCAGATGATGATTTGGCCACCCAGATTGCCTGATATGAATCCCAGTGACATTTATGGAACATAATTGTTAGGTCAGTTCATGCACAAAATTCTGCACTGGCAACATTTTCACTGGCTATGGAAGCAGCATGGCTCAATATTTCTGCAGGGGAGTTCCGACCACTTGTTTGAGTCCATACAGTGTCAAGTTGCTGCGCTATGCCAGACAAAAGAAGGTCCAACACAATAGTAGGAGGTATACCATGACTTTCTCCCCTCAGTGTAAGATTAAAACAATATGGAATATTGATAGATAGGAGACAGGACTGCCATTGTACAAGATACCATATCAATTAAAGTAAATAACAATGTTGTGATTTATTATTAATAAGTTGTGAGTACTTTTAACAGTAGTTTTCCAAATTTAGTGGCAAAAATAGGATTAAATGATGCAATTTAGAAAATAAGAGAATATATTAAAAAGTCATTCCCAAAACTTAAGCAACTAGAAGTAGCACCCAAAAGCTCATATTGTGTTGATGGACTTTTGAACAGAATTCTGAAAAGTTTTTCCAACTTTGTATGTAATGTTTTTAGTAACATAAGAATTGCAGCACTTCACAGGGAATTTTTCTGGACAGATCAGGGTTGCCCCAAGTTCTGCAAATCAGGGAATTTCAAATGTATCAGGGAAATTTGAGAAAAACACTGGAAAAATCTGGCTTTTGTTTCAGTAGATGAAATGGTTTGTTTACTGAAATGTCATGTATAGTCACTGGCTGGGCACAACTTAGTACATGTGCCGCTTCCCTACTCCCTGATTCTTACTGCTTCTCCCCTTTCTACCACTCCCCTCAGCTTGCAGTCAGAGCTGCCCCACTTTTTACTGCTAGCCTAGCAGCTGCTGACTAGAGAAAGGGAATCGTGAGGAATGGTTTGTTTGGATCTGATTCTCAGAGACGGTTGATGCAGTGGCCGGGGACGGTGGTGTGTATGAAATGTGTTAATTGATAGTGTGAATGTGTGTGTGCTCTTGTTCTGACAAAGGTTATGGGCAAAAATTTAGTTGTCAGAACTTGGTTGTCTTTTCCGTGTGACACTCTTGACTCAGCCATCATCTTTATGCTGATTTGCTACCTATCTAGAGGATTTGCACAAGTTATCTGTTGCATGGATTGATCACTGCGGTCTCATTTCATCAACATGGTGTCCGTGACATGTGAATAGCTGCCCACACGAGTGGACTCCCACAACAAGCCAAAACCGCAGGCCATTTCTACATCTACATCCATACTCCGCAAGCCACCTGACGGTGTGTGGCGGAGGGTATCCTGAGTACCTCTATCGGTTCTCTCTTCTATTCCAGTCTCGTATTGTTCATGGAAAGAAGGATTGTCGGTATGCTTCTGTGTAAGCTCTAATCTCTCAGATTTTATCCCCATGGTCTCTTCGCGAGATATACGTAGGAGGGAGCAATATACTGCTTGACTCTTCGGTGAAGGTATGTTCTCGAAACTTTAGCAAAAGCCCATACCAAGCTACTGAGTGTCTCTCCTGCAGAGTCTTCCACTGGAGTTTATCTATCATCTCCGTAACGCTTTCGCGATTACTAAATGATCCTGTAACGAAGCACACTGCTCTCCGTTGGATCTTCTCTCTCTCTCTTCGATCAACCCTATCTGGTACAGATCCCACACTGCTGAGCAGTATTCAAGCAGTGGGTGAACAAGCGTACTGTAACCTACTTCCTTTGTTTTCGAATTGCATTTCCTTAGGATTCTTCCAATAAATCTCAGTCTGGCATCTGCTTTACCGACAATCAACTTTATATGATCATTCCATTTTAAATCACTCCTAATGTGTACTCCCAGATAATTTATGGAATTAACTGCTTCCAGTTGCTGACCTGCTATTTTGTAGCTAAATGATAAGGGATCTATCTTTCTATGTATTCGCAGCACATTACACTTTTCTACATTGAGATTGAATTGCCATTCCTTGCACCATGCGTCAATTCGCTGCAGATCCTCCTGCATTTCAGTACAATTTTCCATTGTTACAACCTCTCGACATACCACAGCATCATCTGCAAAAAGCCTCAGTGAAATTCCGATGTCATCCACAAGGTCATTTATGTATATTGTGAATAGCAACGGTCCTATGACCCTCCCCTGCGGCACACCTGAAATCACTCTTACTTCGGAAGACTTCTCTCCATTGAGAATGACATGCTGCGTTCTGTTATCTAGGAACTCTTCAATCCAATCACACAATTGGTCTGATAGTCCATATGCTCTTACTTTGTTCATTAAACGACTGTGGGGAACTGTATCGAACGCCTTGCAGAAGTCAAGAAACACGGCATCTACCTGGGAACCCGTGTCTATGCCCCTCTGAGTCTCGTGGATTAATAGCGCGAGCTGGGTTTCACACGACCGTCTTTTTCAAAACCCATGCTGATTCCTACAGAGTAGATTTCTAGTCTCCAGAAAAGTCATTATACTCGAACATAATACGTGTTCCAAAATTCTACAACTGATCGACGTTAGAAATATAGGTCTGTAGTTCTGCACATCTGTTTGACATCCCTTCTTGAAAACGGGGATGACCTGTGCCCTTCTACAATCCTTTGGAACGCTACGCTCTTCTAGAGACCTACGGTACACCGCTGCAAGAAGGGGGGCAAGTTCCTTCGTGTACTCTGCGTAAAATCGAACTGGTATCCCATCAGGTCCAGCGGCCTTTCCTCTTTTGAGCGATTTTAATTGTTTCTCTATTCCTCTGTTGTCTATTTCGATATCTACCATTTTGTCATCTGTGCGACAATCTAGAGAAGGAACTACAGTGCAGTCTTCCTCTGTGAAACAGCTTTGGAAAAAGACATTTAGTATTTCGGCCTTTAGTCTGCCATCCTCTGTTCCAGTACCATTTTGGTCACAGAGTGTCTGGACATTTTGTTTTGATCCACCTACCGCTTTGACACAAGACCAAAATTTGTTAGAATTTTGTGCCAAGTCAGTACATAGAACTTTACTTTCAAATTCATTGAACGCCTCTCGCATAGCCCTCCTCACACTACATTTTGCTTTGCGTAATGTTTGTTTGTCTGCAAGGCGTTGGCTATGTTTATGTTTGCTGTGAAGTTCCCTTTGCTTCCGCAGCAGTTTTCTAACTCTGTTGTTGTACCACGGTGGCTCTTTTCCATCTCTTATGATCTTGCTTGGCACATACTCATCTAACGCATATTGTACAATGGTTTTGAACTTTGTCCACTGATCCTCAACACTATCTGTACTTGGGACAAAACTTTTGTGTTGAGCCGTCAGGTATTCTGTAATCTGCTTTTTGTCACTTTTGCTAAACAGAAAAATCTTCCTACCTTTTTTAATATTTCTATTTACGACTGAAATCATCGATGCAGTAACCGCTATATGATCGCTGATTCCCTGTTCTGCGTTAACTGTTTCAAATAGTTCGGGTCTGTTTGTCACCAGAAGGTCTAATATGTTATCACCACGAGTCGGTTCTCTGTTTAACTGCTCAAGGTAGTTTTCAGATAAAACACTTAAAAAAATTTCTCTGGATTCTTTGTCCCTGCCACCTGTTATGAACGTTTGAGTCTCCCAGTCTATATCCGGCAAATTAAAATCTCCACCCAGAACTATAACTACCCACTTCTGTGGGTATCTTATAAAGGATCGGGCCTGTCAATCTGAAGCCTATTGTTTCCCACTAATGTGCAGGCCCTGCCTGTCGGATCTACTCTCACCTATTTTTCCGTAAGCCAGGTCTCCTTGTGTGTGGCTTAATGTGGTGGACTTTCATGGTTTATCCATTGACACAGGGCTGCAGTGCTCTTTGGCAGTCCAGAGGCCATGGACAATGGATTTCAAGAATTGCGACTGTTTCACCGCAAGTACATTGTACAGTGTGGTGTTTTATAGACATTTTAATTATTCTAGTACATTTTGGCACTTCAAAAGTACTTTATATACACTACTGGCCATTTAAATTGCTACACCACGAAAACGATGTTCCACAGACACGAAATTTAACCGACAGGAAGAAGATGATGTGATATGCCAATGATTAGCTTTTCAGAGCATTCACACAAGGTTGCCACTGGTGGCGACACCTACAGCGTGCTGACATGAGGAAAGTTTCCAACCAATTTCTCTTACACAAACAGCAGTTGACTGGCGTTGCCTGGTGAAACGTTGTTGTGATGCCTCGTGTAAAGAGGAGAAATGCGTACCATCACATTTCCGACTTTGATAAAGGTCGGATTGTAGCCTATCGCGATTGCAGTTTATCGTATCGCGACATTGCTGCTCGCGTTGCTCGAGATCCAATGACTGTTAGCAGAATATGGAATCGGTGGGTTCAGGAGGGTAATACGGAACACCGTGTTGGATCCCAACAGCCTCGTATCACTAGCAGTCGAGATGACAGGCATCTTATTCGCATGGCTGTAACGGATCATGCAGACACATCTCGATGCCTGAGTCAACAGATGGGGATGTTTGCAATACAACAACCACCTGCACGAACAGTTCGACCACGTTTGCAGCAGCATGGACTATCAGCTCGGAGACCATGGCTGCGGTTACCCTTAACACTGCAACCCAGACAGGACTGCCTGCGATTGGTGTACTCAGCGACGAACGTGGGTGCACAAACGGCAAAATGTCATTTTTTCGGATGAATCCAGGTTCTGTTTACAGCATCATGATGGTCGCATCCGTGTTTGGCGACATCACGGTGAACGCACATTGGAAGCGTGTATTCGTCATCGATACTGGTGTATCACCCAGTGTGATGGTATGGGGTGCCATTGGTTACATGTCTCGGTCACCTCTTGTTCGCATTGCCAGCACTTTGAACAGTGGTCGTTACATTTCAGATGTGTTACGACCCGTGGCTCTATCCTTCATTCGATCCCTGCGAAACCCTACATTTCAGCATGATAATGCACGACCGCATGTTGCAGGTCCTGTATGAGCCTTTCTGGATACGGAAAATGTTCGACTGCTGCCCTCGCCAGCACATTCTCCAGATCTCTCATCAATTGAAAACACCTGGTCAATGGTGGCTGAGCAACTGGCTCGTCACAATACGCCAGTCACTACTCTTGATGAACTGTGGTATAGTGTTGAAGCTGCATTGACAGCTGTACCTGTACACGCCATCCGAGCTCTGTTTGACTCAATACTCAGGCGTAAGAAGGCCGTTATTATGGCCAGAAATGGTTGTTCTGGGTACTGATTTCTCAGGATCTATGCACCCAAATTGCGCGAAAATGTTAGCACATGTCAGTTCTAGTATAATATATTTGTCCAATGAATACCCGTTTATCATCTGCATTTCTTCTTGGTGTAGCAATTTTGATGGCCAGTAGTGTAGAAGTAAGTATGGACAGTAAGAAGAAAATAGTGGCAGTTCGTACGCTATGTGCTCATGTGTTTCTTGGAAGAAAAACCATACAATACTTTTAAAATAATAGACATAACACAACGGATAATAACCAACATAAAAAAACATAGTAGAACCAACATTTTATTGGTAGTCACCTATAGTGTTGGTTTACACAACTCTCCCTGACTTAAATACTTCTTTCAAGAGGCCTACCTTTTTGAGGTTATTTCTAAAATCAGTGAAGGTATTTTAAATTTTATTGAAATAAAACACCATTGGTGGTCTTAATGAAACACAAAAATACCATTTGGCTTGCTTTCTCCGTCAAAAAATATCCATCTAAAAACAGTTCATTGCAAAAGATGTTGATGTTAGTACTGTACTTAAGCTTTTTCCTCACACACTCAGAAATACAGAAGTTTTTTTAATCAACTTATGTCTTTACTTACCCTTGAGATCTCAAAATTTGTCAGGGAAAAGTGCTAAAACTTGTCCGGAAATCAGGGAAATGTCAGAATTTTGCTTGTGGAAACTTGTGGCAACCCTGAATATGCAATTGCTAAGCACAGAACTTGACTAGAAGAAGGGATCGGTTCGTAGGACATGTTTTGAGGCATCAAGGGATCACAAATTTAGCATTGGAGGGCAGCGTGGAGTGTAAAAATCGTAGAGGGAGACCAAGAGATGAATACACTAAGCAGATTCAGAAGGATGTAGGTTGCAGTAGGTACTGGGAGATGAAGAAGCTTGCACAGGATAGAGTAGCATGGAGAGCTGCATCAAACCAGTCTCAGGACTGAAGACCACAACAACAACAACAAGCCTCTTTATAAGAAAAATGTTCAGAAAGACTTAAATTATTATTATCTGGTTTCCTTACTGACATTTTTCCAAAATATTCAAAAAAGTAGTGTACTCAAGACCCGTCTCACACTTAAATAGAAACAGTTTGCTGAACAGATCACAGTTTGGATTCCAGAAGGGAAGTTTTACGGAATTGGTGGCCTTAACATACAGCTGGTTTGAAACATACTTAACAAACAAAATGCAAAAAATTGTGCTGAATAATTCAAACATTGTTGGAAATGCATAAAAATGTAGTGACCAGGTGAAATCATAAAGAGAGTACCATTTAATTTTGGACCAACTCCTATTCTGTATCTAAGTGAATGATCTTCCACTTAACATTTAACAAGCTGAATTGGGACTTTTTGCAGACATAGTAGTGTTATAATAAATCTCAGTAGCGAGAAAGCAGTAAAATAGATTGTGAATTATGTTTTCCCAAAGAATTATTGAGTGGTCCTCAGAAAATGGGCTCAGCCTAAATTTTGAGAGAACTCATTATATGAAGTTCTGCACAAAAAATAGACATGCCAACAATTGATTTACTGGGATCGTGCACAGGAGCAGGAGTAACTAAGTAAGGTACAATGCTCCAAATTTTTGAGTGTACATATTGATGAAAGCTTGAACTGAAAAAAGCTTCTCAAACAATTAAGTTCACTTATGTTTGCTCTTCTGTGATTGCTGATCTTGGAAACAAATGAATTAACCTCTTGACATAATTTGCGTATTTCCACTCAGTAATGTCTTGTAGAATAATTTTCTGGGGTAACTCATCACTCAGAAAGAAAGTATTGATTGCACAAAAGCAAGCAGTGAGAATATGTGGTGTTTACCCACAGACTTAATATAGGTATCTCTCCAAGAAGTGAGGAATTTAAACTGCACTCACACTATTCATATTTGCTAATGAAATTTGTCATAAATAACCCATCATACTTTGAGAAGAAAAGTGAGGTCCATGCGTACAGCATTAGAGGGAAGACTGATCTTTATTGCGTCTTATTAAAGCTGTCGGTGGCAAAGAAAGGGTCTACATTAATTGTGCATACATGTCCTGTAAACTGACTCATTCCACATCATTTTGATAAAAGAATCCTTCATATGATCTACGGAATATGTAAAACAACAACAAAAAAAAGCACACACACAAAATGCGGGTCATTCATTAATCAATTCATTCATCATGTTCTGTGGGTCAAGGAGGAGAACCTACAAGACTGTTGAACAAGTCAAGAAATGCATTAGCATATGACAAAGACATCATAAATATTTCATCTTTATACTGTATTAACAATAAACAATCACTTTATTGCTTAATGCTGTTTATGCTTATGGCATCTGTTTGCAAGGAGGTAATTTTCAAAGAAAATATTTTTAAATCGATTAATACTGTTTTATTCGCAATAAATTATTATTTGTCATACAGCATTATAACAAACACTGCTGTTTCCCATGTAGTAACCAGGAATTTTGGATCCCAGAATCTACATATTCCAATAATTGGTGAGATGTTTCTAATTTTATTTTGGATTGATGGGGATTCCCAATTTCATGCTTTGTTAGACATGAACTTGTTGATTAACCTACCACCAGAGTTTAGAATTCTATTCTGAACACTGGATAAGTACATAGTCCACATGAAAATTATTTTTGTTTCTTTTACTGTGATGGTGCATATCACAGTTCAGTTGAAATAGATTTTTATCAGCAGCATCAAAAGCCATTAAGAGTAAATATATTGGGAACCGAGAGTAAGAATTCCAAGCTATCTGGTAAGATGTATGATCATCTGCTTTGCGCAATATTCTTACTGTATTTACTTTACATTCACTGACCAAGAAGATAATTCCAATACAAAAATAAGTTAACCATCTTGTCTCGCAAGTAAAGGTAAGGGTGGAAGCTACAAACAGCATAACATAATGAGGTGGACTTTTTGGTTAATTTTCCATGTGTTTACTCGGTTTTATCTTGCTGAACCCCCAAGGACTTTTACATAGTGTGCTTCATTCACTGTGTGGCAATATCTTTGGTATTATAAGGTTATTATAGTTTGTTTGAAACTGCATAATATGAGTCTTTGTGAGCTTAAGACTTAAAACTGTTGGCTGTGAACCACTTGTATGTCAATTCAGCATTCAGCTGTGTGCATGCCTGCACCGCGGGGTAACAGTGGTGGCAGCAGGTGAGTGGTTATTGAAGAGGAGGAGAGGAAGAAGACTGGAGTGAAAGAAGTTGGAATAGTGAGAAAAGTATATGTTACGGAGTTGGTTATTAGTGAAAATTGGATCTCAGTGGTAGAGTGAAGTTTAAAGGAGGTAACACACACAAAGTGAGGAGAGGTGAAGGGGGCGACAACATGGGGCTACAAATCAAAAAAGATTTGTTGTGTTCATGCAGTGTTCCAGTGAACTTTGTCCCACGTCAAATTAAAAAACAAACAATCCAAATCGCTGAAGAAGAAATGAAAGCAAAATCAAAAAGAATGAAACAATACTGGGCTAAAAGAAAGACACGGAATATTAAAAAGTTATTGATCTAACGTAGGTCCAAAGATGGGTGAAACAAAGGAAGAAAACAAGAATAATCATTCTCTGTTTACTTAAAATAACTAACAACAAACAGCAGTCTTTTGTACAGCTTCTTGGAACAAAACTATTAAAAGAATCAACTTTACCAGCAGTTACACTGCTTAACTAAATTTGTCACTAAAAATAATCAGCTGTGGAAGGCTTGCTTTAAGTAATGTGTTCTTATAAATGTTAGATATCCAGCTTAGATGGGAATGCTCTATTACCATAATTCTATGTTTAAAATATTCCAAATTTTTCTGGTTGTGTTGCTTCATGTAATAGAAGAATTTATTCTATTTTCAGGAATTTCATAATTTCATGCAAGCAGTGACAAACTCCAATGGTAGTTTGATGGGTAAGTAACAAATTCTGACTGTTATGATTATTTATATTGCACACATCTATTCCTAACCCAATAGCATATGTTGTGAAAGATCAGATAATGTCCAACAGCTGACTGCGGTTTCCCCATATAGTCTTCTCAAATGTGCAGTGGTGCAAAACACTTATCACCTGAAGATACACACTCGTAGGGACCTCTGAATGTTTCCTAGTGAGAGTAGTGTATTAAGTAAGACATATTAATATAGTTTTTACTGTAATTGAGTGCTTCTACGTAACACTAATCAATGATAAACTTCAAATTGAGCATTTGACCTTAGTTATGCTATTTGCTGTTGTAGGCTGAATCACCAGCTTACAACCAGTTATTTGAAATATTATCTTAATAATTTAGTTTTGGAGGTATGTAAATAGTCGATTGAATATGAACTAACTTGAGGATATGGGGTACTTATAAATGAGAATTGAAATTTTTTTATGACTTTATTAAATTCTACGGTCACTCCTGATTACATTGATATATACATTATAGGGTTTCAAATGAATAGTGACCTATACAGTAGAGTTATCTGATCTTCAGGTTTTTAACATGGCTGTCAATCAGCGATTGTTGTATAATACAAAATTTTGAAAAACACAGCCTTCAGTCGCGAACACAGTTGATTTGTAACCTAGGTTTCGGTGTCACAAGGAACACCTTCTTCGGACAAAATTAAAACTAAATGTTACAGCATAACGTACCAAAGTCATACCTGACAGCGTATGACTGCAGCTTTCGTATTTTTTGGTATGTTTTGCTGTAACATTTAGTTTCAATTTTGTCCGAAGAAGGTGTCCCTTGTGACACCGAAACCTAGGTTACAAATTAATTGTGTTTGCGACTGAGGGCTGTGGTTTTTCAAAATTTTGTATCTCATCTTCGGTTATCCAACCTTCTGTGTTATCCAACCCTTTCACCACACCGGCCGTGCGCCATCTGATGACAGGTCAGTGACTAATGTTTTGTTTGTTGATACTCAGTTCATTGTTAGGAAAAAAATTATAAAAATTAAAAGGTAAGATGTGAGACTTTTTTATCCTTATAATATACATAATAGGTAGAATTAAATAGGTGTAATTAAATAGGTCTAGTACCTCAGCCATCATGTCATGCATATCTGGTAAAAATTTGGTCTCCTTCAAATGTATAACATTGGATGAAATGGTACCTCAATTTGAGGAAGCATTTTGGGAAAAAAATGCATCATTTTGTTTGTAAAAAAATTTTTTTTTATCACCCTAAGCAGGTTCAAAAATATTCAAAATACTTACAATATGTTTAGAAAGTGTGCTGCATTACTTGATACCAACAAAATATCTGTAAAACATATACATTGTAAACAGTGCCTGAAAGAAATAGGTGTTGGTTTTTATATAATATTGAGGTGGAAAAGTACCCTGCATCCTTAAGGTGTTTTGCTGAATTTGCTGTGTCAACAAATAAAATATATCTTGAAAAACTGCTAAAATCGGTTTATGAGACTCTTACATGGCAGTTTAGGAGAGAAAACAGATCTTTGGTATTGTGTACAAAATGTTGGTAGTGCTGATAACTTTGATTTATTGTTAGTAAACAATGAAGTATGAAACAGATTGTCAAGGATCAGCACACAGTGAACCTACCACAGAACAGTTCCTAGTTTTCTCATCCAGCTCATATTAGGAGGTCATGAGGAGAGTAACTTATTTTTTGTTACTAAGACAATTTTAGTAAATGTTGTAATAAAAATACCTTTTTTTTTCAAATTCTTTTCATGGGAAAATACAGATATTCTTAATAAATTAAAAGATTGTGTAAAACTTCAGATATGAAATGCAATATCTTATTTTTAGGAACTAAACATTATTATTTTATCAGAAAGGCATCTCAGATGTCTGTATCAAATTTTAAATGATTTTCATCAAGTCAGTAATTAAAAATAAACGCTTCAAGTTCTAGGAGTTTTAGAATTGCGCTGTACTTCCATAGGAACTTGATGCTTGTGCACTAAACTTCAAATCTTAAGAAAGCCAGTCTGTAAAGTTCACTGGCTGGTTGATCAAAGTGCCAACATTAGCAGATTTTTAACACCATCTGTGTTATCACTTTATTTCATACCACTGTTACCTTCACCATTCTAATCATTACTGCCACTGCCATATTCAGATTGTGCGTGCGCGTGCGTGCGTGTGTGTGTGTGTGTGTGTGTGTGTGTGTGTGTGTGTGTGTGTGTGTGTGTCCTATTTTTAAATCTGTTTTCTTTGTGTTACTCGAACTTATTTTCTATTTTAGGTGCATCTTCAGTCTTTGACAGCAGTTCTTCGCCCTCACCGCCAGGTAGCAATATGACCGGTATTCACATGTTAGAGCATACAAGCTTGGATTTTATGCATATGTCATCCCATGCCGACACATCACTTGCACAGTGGGATGACCAGAAGGACCTGAAACGAATTCTTAGTGTTGCCCTTTCACCCGCAGGTAAGTTGTCCCAAGATTTGGCTGACTGCTCTGGAGGTAGTGCTGACAGATGGAAAGCACACTAGTGAGTTGTGTTTCTCTCCTCTTGCTGTCATCTAGATGCAACCTGTCCAATGCAACCTGATCTGCTTCCTGCTGTGCCCATCCTTCAGAATGTTGTCTTCAGGTATTTCATTTCAGTTGGAACAATGTCTCTGTGAATGAGTGTGTGTAAAATGCTTTCACTCTGGCAGTTGTTGTGACTAATGGAGGCATGTAGATACAAATCACCATAGGTCTTCTGTACACACTGCATCCCAGCTCGCCATCTCGTTATCTCGTTACTGTTTCACCAGGACATCAAGAAAGAAGAGGACACCACCCTATTTACACCTCCATTGTAATTTGTATGTTGGAGTGGAGCAGATTGAATTATGGAGAAATTCACCTAAGCTGTTTCATGTGTGTGGCTAATGATGAATGTGTCATTCACATAATGGTAGAAACAGGTTGGTTTTAATTAGGCTTGGTCTAGGGCCTTCTCCTTGACTTCTTCTCTGAAGAAATTCGGTACAGCCAGTGTTACAGGACAAACTGATGGCAGAGCCATCTGTATGTTCAAAATAATTTCCATCACATGTGAAGTAAGTTGAGGTGAGCACAGACGTGAAATTTGTCATAAGGTTAGTCACAAATTTTTTGTTTATCAATTCAGTTAATTCTTTTAGTGGTAGTGTGGTGTGTCAAAATTCGCAAGCAGGTCACTATCATTGAGGTAAAGTTCCTGTAGATGATGATCACACTAAAAGGAATTACACACGTGACATGTGCCAAGCTATACATTGCTTCCATATTCCCGAGAGGAGGCCACAGAGGAATGCCCTCTTGCGGACATTTGACAACCTATACAGCCATGACAGTGCAGCAGCTCATGGTCATAGTTTCTTGACGTTTTTTACGTTGAAGGTGCTGCAAAGAAGTTAGATCCCTTTCCTCAGACAGCAACTTGCCAGATCTCTTTATTTTCCAATATACTGTGCCGTTAGAAGTCCATAAATTTTCTCTTTATAATTGCGCCATCATATAACCCGTGTATGGACACTTTTCCTGCCTCCCCCTTGTGAATCATTGGTCTCCCCCCCTCTCCCCCACTTCTCCATCCCCTTCAGCTTCATTGGTACCTCCTCCACTTTATAAAGTGGGTATGAAATGGAATGGTGTCATAGGCCGCCATGGGTAAAGCAGGTGGCAGACTTCTATTTATTGGTAGAATACTGCAAAAATGCAATCAGTCTACAAAGGAGACTGCTTACAAATCACTCGAGAGATCCATTCTAGAATATTGCTCAAGTATATGGGACCCATACCAAATAGGACTAATATATACAGAGAAGGGCAGCACAAATGGTCCATGGGCGAGTGTCAACAAAGATTCTGAAGAAACTGAAGTGGAGACTCGTGAAGACATAAACTATCCTGTGAAAGCCTACCTACAGGGTTTCAAAATCCAGCTTTAAATTATGACTCTGGGAATGAACTATAATTACCTATTTCTCTCTCACACATTGATCATGAGGACAAGATTGCATTAATTACAACACACACAGAGGTATTTGAACAATCATTCTTCATGCACTCCATAACTAAATGGAACTGGAAGAAACCCTAATAACTGGTACTAGGGACATACCCTCTTCAGTGGTTTGCAGAGTGTAGATGTAGATGTAAATAATCAACCTGTGGTGCAATGTGAAATTACCTCTTGATACTAGCCTCAACTGGGAAACTTTACCACATAACTTATCACTCAGGGTGCTTAGTGTTCAAAATGATATCTTCTATAAGGAACGTAACAATTTCTAGAGTTTCAGAGGCTGACACTGCTTAGTGAAAACGTATTGGCTGAGTTAGTCAGTACATTGATGATACAGAATGTCTCAAAAGTTACTGCAGCATGTGCTTACATTGTTGGCATAGTATATAATTGATTGGTAATATCTGTGTCTGAATCTCTCTAGTTTTCACGAATCCCATGTGGCCAGATATTGGAGTGTCTTTGAAATACTACAGGATAGACAACCAGCCCCCTTTGGATCATATTTCTTGTTATCAGTGTTGGATCTTCCCTCTGTTCAGCATCAATGTCATTTAATGCAGGGAAGACAGATTTCACCCACTCTATTGTGGTCCACAAAAGGATTCCTTGAAAAGCAGTTGGTGTCCATTTAGGTATCCCACTTGATGATGTACTCCTGCCCATCTCACCAGCTGAACAGATGGATCCCTTGGACTGGTTAGCCGCTGTAGAGAACAGTGGTCTGACACAAAGGTGAATTGTTTGCAAAATAAATCGTGCCGGGACTTGTTAATGGTCCATGCTGCTGTAAGGCACTCTTTCTCAGTTGTAGATTAGTTCGTCTCAGATTTTGAGAGTAATCTGGAAACAAAAGCTATCACATTTTCAGCACTTTTCAAAATTTGCGGTAGAACTGCACTCATTAAGTAACTGCTAGGGCTGGTGAAGATGTTGGTGCCATCTTAAGGGCAAGCAAAGATCTTTCTTGCACCTCCTTCCATGAAAATTTGCTGTCTCCCTGCAGTAGTTCTTGCAAGGGACATGCAACACATCAGGAATGTGCTACAAGGTTGGAAAATCTTTGGCAGCTCTTATTTTCTCTGGGTTAGAATGGACTCAACTGCCACTTTCTAGGTGCCCCATGATTTTTATTTCTGGAGCTTGAAAGAGGTACTATTCTGAATTTAGTTGACCTGCAGTCTAAACACACTGCAACTTAGCCTTAGATATTCTCCAGATGTCTTTAGAAAAATGACAATGTCATATAGATAGCAAGATAAAAGGCATAACTTCGGACTCGTAGAAAGTGTCAGGTATTAAAAAGGCAGTCATCTGCCAGGGCGTTGGAAACAATGCTCAGGATGGGCATACGTGTATAAGGAAATATCTATGTGCCCTCCTCATGTAAGTGATATTTTCCCAATTTCAGTACAAAACTAAATTTTATTTATTTGAATACATATAAGCAACTGTTCACAAGATTGCATGTGAACTGCTTATGTATGTCGTCATTACTGGCGTTCCTACAGGTTGTGTATATGCCCCAGGACAATCAGGAAATCTGGCAGTTTTTTCACCTGGGGGGGAAATGTAATTTTTTAGAATTCCGGAATTTTTTTATTTTATTTTTTTATTTATTTATTTATTTTTTTCAGTTTTCACTTATTGTAATTTTGACTGGTAAGAACTCGTTGATTATCTAACAAAGAATTTTGCTTTAATTCTCTATAAAACATAAACAAAAGAATAATACTAAAATAAAACTTAAGTTGCAAAGAAAATGTGCCATTTACAACAACAAAAATACAGTGCACACACAATTGTCTGCAGACAGCAAAATGTGCCAAAAGCTTTAAGACAAAGACTATGCAAAACTTCGTAACAACAAACTGCTTTTGATGTCTGTGATGTCAAAATTATTTATATCTTTAAGATGTTGTGGGAAAATATTATGATGGTAGTTTGAGAAGTGTTACTTCCAAAGTAAATTTCCTTTTACGCAAGATGAATTATGGTACGTGTGAGAATGTGGAATGAATTTTTTAAATCACTCTCATTCACAATTTAAACTTTGAGGAACAGCAACTTAGAAAAATTTATGGCCCAGAAGACCAGCCATTTTTGCCATTATTTAATTTGTTACTTGCACCTTTGTGTTTACCATGTCTTGAAGAATAACACATGCTGAAAAAAAGAAGAAGCTTAAAGGATAGTTTTTCATATTTATTTGGATAGTTTTTCATATTTATTTGGATAGTTTTTCATATTTATTTGGATAGTTTTTCATATTTATTTTAATACTTCCGTAGATTACAAATTATGAGGTCGGTTCTTGAGCAATTTTACGCATAACTGAATTTTCTATGGAAAACTGAAGTGCTCGACAGGTCATGTGCTCAGCCAGGTAACCCACGAAATGTTCACCTGCTGCAATTTAAGCTGTGCTGTTAGGATCCTGCCTAACAACCACCTCAGGAGGGTGGGGGGGGGGGGCATACTATGTGTGAAGGCTTAGCATCTCTTGTAACTACAGAATATTGTATTTATATTAATTTAACCTTGAATGGAGAACCCCCCCAAAGTGGTAGAAAGTTTCACTTATTGAGGGAGTGAAATATCTAGGTATGGAAGAATAACTAACGAAATTAATAGGAGGTTACAGAAGGGAGGCAATTTCTACCAAACAATAAAACATCTGATTTGGAATAATGAAGTTTCAGAAAGAGCAAAAGTCCTTATGTATAAGAATTATTACATCCCTATTGTCACCTATGGTGGAGAAACATGGACAAGACAGAAAGGGACTGGAGCAGGGGAAATGAAATTTCTCAGAGCGGTTAAGGGAAAAACAAGAATGGACAGAGTAAGGAATGTAGAGATTAGAAAGGACCTCAAACAAAAAAGTATGAGAGAAGAAATTGAAAGAAAGAGATTAAGATGGTATGGGCATGTTAAGAGGATGCATGGGCAGAGACTCCCCAAAATTACGGAAGAACTAAAGATGGATGGGAAAAGACCTAGAGGGCGCCCAAGAACACGGTGGAAAATGGAAGTGAGAAAATCTGTTGAAAGGAGAGGTGTGACCTGGCAGCAAGTGGAGGAAGAAAAGTGGTGGGAGGACCGAGCCAAATGGAGAGGACTCGTCAGCACCCAGACCCGGCAGTAGCTGGAGCATGATTCGGATATAGATAGATAGATATTAATTTAAACCATGAATTTTTCATAGTTGTGTGTTTACGAACTGTAATGTTGCTATTGGCTGGCTACAACACATGTCCTATGCTCTTAATGTCTGCTGTCATTGGCTGGTGAGATCACATGACATGAGCTGTGATTGGTTGGCAAAAGTGCATGTCACAGCGCAAACTCGATTTCAGTGGTTCAGAAGCTACCATGCTGTATTTGGTTGATTTCGTATTAATACTTTCATAATGTTAAAAATTTAGTGTAAATGTTGCTGCACATCAAAGATTTGTCGTAAAATGTGGGGAATTCTGTGCTGGTGTATAAAACCTTTTACCATTCAAAAGATTGATAAGTCCTGCAGCTCACGGGGAATGTATATTGTCACTTAAAGTGAAATAATGTACTTTCACCTGTGGTACAGTGTATTTTCACTCGGGAGGGGGGAGTGCATTTTTAACCAGGAAATCTGGGGGAAAATCCAGGAATTTATTTTTTCTTGTTTACATATACACTCTATCTTACGCAGTTCAAAGTACGTTGTCAGACTTAAAATTACAGGTAAATAACATTCTTTATAGTTTCAACTAATTAAAATTTAAATACTGCTTCTCCCCTTCCTACCATTCCCCTCAGCTTGCACCCAGTGCTGCAACCACCTCTTGCATGTAGCCTAGCATCTACCAATGAGAGGCAGGGAGGCATGAGGAGAGGTTTGTTTGGATCTGATTCTCAAAGACTGTTGGCACAGTGTCCAGTGGCCAAAAATGTAGTTGTGAGAGTGTGATTTTCCTATGTGCCCATCTGCAGCTCAGTGATCATCTTCTCGGTGAGTTGTTACCTATCCTCATTAGTATTGATTCTCAGAGTATTCGCAAAAGTTATCTGTTGCATGGATCGTTCACTGTGGTCTCATTTCATCAACATGGTGTCTGTGACACTTGAATAGCTAGCCACACGAGTGGACTTCAGTGACGGGCCAAAACGACAGGCTATTTGTGCAGGTACCTATAACGGATCGGGCCTGCCAATCTGAAACCCCTCATTTACCACTATGTGCAGGCCCTGCCCGTCGGATCTAGTCTCACCGATCTGCCCGCTGGCCGGGTCTGTTTGCGTGTAGTGTAATGCGGTGGATTTTTACGATTTATCCATGGACCCAGGACTGTGGTGCTCCTTGGCAGGCCAGAGGCCACAGGCGATGGATTTCAGGAATTGCGACTGTACATTGGACAGTGCAGCATTTTAGAGACATTTTGGCACTTTGAAAATAGTTCATACTTAGAAAGTATGTTTGATAAGAAGAAGGAAATGGCGGCAGTCACTGGTGGTTTGCACAGTATGTACTCATATATTTCTTGAAAGGAATGTCACACAGTAAATGTCAAATTAAATGAGGACAACACAACACCCAGTCCATAAGCAGAGAAAATCTCCTACCCGACCACGAACCGAACCTGGGCCCGCCACGTGGTAGGCAAAATAATGTGAACAGTGGTAGTTATGGGATGGTTGTGTTTGATGGTCAACAATGCAGGTAAGACATGTGCCACACTGGATTGTGCATGTTCAGTACAGATTAGGCATCAGTGCAGGTTGTTTACGAGTAGTGCACACTTTGTATTTGCATTCAGAGGCTGAGGTTGATGGGGAAAGACCTAACAGAGTTACAATGAGGGCAGATTGTGGGGGCCCAATTAGATGGAGCATCATTAACCAACACAGCAAACTTATTGAATTTTTCAAGAACAACTGTTTCAACAATCATGATAGCCTACACAAAACATGGGAAGACATCATCATCATGTAAACATAATAGTGGGCGAAAATCAAAGCTAAATGACAGAGATCATTGTACACTAACACAAATTGTGTCAAAACAACACAAAACTATGGCGGCTAAAGTGATTGTAGAGCTCAATAGCCATATTCGAGACCCCGTATCTACCAACACTGTCTGCCGAGAACTCCATAAAGTGAATATTCATGGATGAGATACTGTACTGAAACCATTGGTGGTGATAACCAATGCAAAGAAGTGCAAAATGTGGTGCCAGGAGCATAAATTCTGGATGGCTGGTCGGTGGAAACACATATGGTCCAACGAGTCAACGTTTTCATTATTTCCAACATCAGGCAGGGTTTACATCTTGAGAATGCCAAAAGAAACCTGCAATCGTGATTGCTTGATTCCAGTGGTTAAACATGGAGGTGGAAGTTCGATGGTGTGGGCAGCCATATCATGGTAATCTGCTGGTTTCATCATTACTCTCACAGGCCGTTTTACAGCCAACGATTATGTGAACATTGTAGGTGATCAAGTGCACTCCATGATTCAACTGTTGTTCCCCAACAATGACACCATATTTCATGGCGAAAATGCAGCCATTCACACAGCCAAGACAGTACAGTTATGGTATGAGGAACATGCAACTGAACTGCAGTGTCTTCCCTGGCGAGCACAGTCCACAGACTTGAACGTTATCAAACCCTTCTGGGCGGTATTAGAATGCAGACTCTGGAGCAGATTTCCGCCTCCATCATCACTACAGGAGTTAGAAGAGGCGCTGACTGAAGAGTGGCATAACATTCCACTGGAGGCTATGCAATCATTTTATGCCAGTACTCCAAAACGAATGGGCAAATGAGGGTCCAACTCCTTATTAATGAACCAATTCCAAATAAGTACAGGTGTTCACATTATTTTGCCTATCCCTGTATGTTCCTAAGTCTCCTCCAGGGCAAATTACAGGGACAGAAGAACAGTCCCGAACAGCAACTTCGCAAAGTCCTTCACTGCCTTGTCATTTTTGTCAGTTTCAGCCTTCTAACGGCATCCTTAGAGAGTTCAAGATCTTCCTTTATGACACCAAATGTTTGCTGTCATGTTCTTGTATCTGCTGTGTTACTGATTTATTTTTCGTGTGAGACTTGTAGGGGAGGTTAGAGTCGAGAACGCGCCACAGAAGTAGAGAGGCCTCTCCATGGCACTGCTAGTGCTTCATGGCCCGACCCATCCCCTCTCCATGAGGAATCTACTTGTACCTAACTTACACCCATTCTGTTGAAGACAGTTCGGTGCATGTTACCATATTTCTTATTGTGGTGGGATACTTAAGTGTTTTCTCGAATTCGTTTCCACATACATCTTTTATTCAATATGTTCATCACTCTGATATTGTTAAAAACATAACTTGTGTATTTGCCCATTAACCAAATCACTGCTTTTTATATATATATATTCCTCCTTCTGTTTTTGCCAGCAGTTTCACTTTCTATTCACCTTCTCCTTTTTTACCGTAATCCAGTATACAATTTTATCCCGTCGATATACACTCAATAATACGTAATAATACGTAAATCACTTCGAAACCATAAACAAAAAATTTTTTTTTTCCGCTTTGCTGCTATAAAATCCACCGTTTCCAGTCCACAAACAGTTCCTTTTAGCTATTAAACAACCCTTTCGGCAGTTTTAATAACTTTTGCTTTATTTCCATTTCCGTTTTTCTCACATCACCGATCATTTTTAGCCGCTCCCCACAGGTTTTAACGTCATTATTTCTTCATCAAACAATTGTTAGCTTCATTTCCATAATCTGCCACCACCAAACCACTCCTTTTAATACATCCTCACGTAGTTTTTTCAAAATTTTCCCGAATTTCTCCACCCTTTAACGTGTTTTGGCGGCAACACAACCACCTAACCTTTATGCACATCATTATCTACCTACACAAGTTCACCACAGGATCAACATAGCCCAGCCCTAACCAACCCTTTTTCGCCTTTTTTCACACCAGATCTCCATTTGCTTTCTAATTTTACCTTTATCTCTCCCCATATATATTTTTTCATATTTATTTTCATTTTCATTTCAGCCTCGTGTTCCACTTTCCACCCTCTAGTACCATGTCACCCTCACAACACCTTCACAACGACCCCATTAAGTTTTATTTACATTCCCTCCGCAAACATGCCTTCGCCCTAGCCAGATTACACTCCCATATTTTATTTTCTCAGGCTTGTCTGACATTTGGCATCACCCCCAAAGGCCTCACACTTAAAGTTCCCATCTCTGGCTGCAACCCTTCTTTCCATCAGTCCCTATACCAGTTCCAAACCAAACAATCCATTGCCCTCACCCACCTAATCCTTCACCTACACATCCACTCAGCCAATCAACACGCCCATCAACTCCTATCCTTTATAAAAATCCTCAATCTTTCTTCTCCCACATCCACACCTGTTGTTCAGAGCATCCTCCTACAGGCCAACCGCAAATTAGAACAGCATGCCACCCTCCACCTTAAAAAACTATCCAATCTCCTGGTTTCCCACCTCCGGAAAGGCAACTCACTCACCCTTCACAACCTTTCCAGCAATCCTCAACCTCCTCTCATTGCACACAAACCCAGTCTCTCCCATCTACTCAATCTCCCACTTCCAGCTCCACTCCCTCCAAAACCTCAAAATTCCAATCAACGCAATCTGGAACCACAACACCCCAATTCAGTAGTTAACCTTTCCTCCAAACCTCTCTCCCAATCCGAAACCTCTGTCCTATCCAAAGGCCTCACCTTCAGCCCCACTCCCAGATTTAACCAAACAGCCCTCGTCAAAGATTTACTGTCCTACACCCGTACTCTCTGCTGGAAATATCACTTTGCCACGAAGAAAAATGATCCTAATCCTACTCCTAATGATCCAACTCCCCAAGACACTATCCAAATTGAACCATGCCTGGAACAGTTCCGTCCTCCGTCACAGCGGGACCCACCTCCTCTTCCTCAAAATCACCCTCTCCTAACCTTCCAGGAATTTCTGACTTCCAGCCTTGCCTCTCAATCCTTCTTAAAAAACCTTAATCCTACTCCCAACATCACCACTGCTGAAGCCCAGGCTATCCGTGATCTGAAGGCTGACCGATCCATCGTCATTCTTCCGGCGGACAAGGGTTCCACAACTGTGGTACTTGATCGTCGGGAGTATGTGGCTGAGGGACTGCGTCAGCTTTCAGACAACACTACTTACAAAGTTTGCCAAGGCAATCCCATTCCTGATGTCCAGGCGGAGCTTCAAGGAATCCTCAGAACCTTAGGCCCCCTACAAAACCTTTCACCCGACTCCATCAACCTCCTGACCCCACCAACACCCCGCACCCCTACCTTCTACCTTCTTCCCAAAATTCACAAACCCAATCATCCCGGCCGTCCCATTGTAGCTGGTTACCAAGCCCCCACCGAACGCATCTCTGCCTACGTAGATCAACACCTTCAACCCATTACATGCAGTCTCCCATCCTTCATCAAAGACACCAACCACTTTCTCAAACGCCTGGAATCCCTACCCAGTCTGTTACCCCCGGAAACCATCCTTGTAACCATTGATGCCACTTCCTTATACACAAATATTCCGCATGTCCAGGGCCTCGCTGCGATGGAGCACTTCCTTTCACGCCGATCACCTGCCGCCCTACCTAAAACCTCTTTCCTCATTACCTTAGCCAGCTTCATCCTGACCCACAACTTCTTCACTTTTGAAGGCCAGACATACCAACAATTAAAGGGAACAGCCATGGGTACCAGGATGGCCCCCTCGTATGCCAACCTATTCATGGGTCGCTTAGAGGAAGCCTTCCTGGTTACCCAGGCCTGCCAACCCGAAGTTTGGTACAGATTTATTGATGACATTTTCGTGATCTGGACTCACAGTGAAGAAGAACTCCAGAATTTCCTCTCCAACCTTAACTCCTTTGGTTCCATCAGATTCACCTGGTCCTACTCCAAATCCCATGCCACTTTCCTTGACGTTGACCTCCACCTGTCCAATGGCCAGCTTCACACGTCCGTCCACATTAAACCCACCAACAAGCAACAGTACCTCCATTATGACAGCTGCCACCCATTCCACATCAAACGGTCCCTTCCCTACAGCCTAGGTCTTCGTGGCAAACGAATCTGCTCCAGTCCGGAATCCTTGAACCATTACACCAACAACCTGAAAACAGCTTTTGCATCCCGTAACTACCCTCCCGACCTGGTACAGAAGCAAATAACCAGAGCCACATCCTCATCTCCTCAAACCCGGAACCTTCCACAGAAGAACCCCAAAAGTGCCCCACTTGTGACAGGATACTTTCCGGGACTGGATCAGATTCTGAATGTGGCTCTCCAGCAGGGATACGACTTCCTCAAATCCTGCCCTGAAATGAGATCCATCCTTCATGAAATCCTCCCCACTCCACCAAGAGTGTCTTTCCGCCGTCCACCTAACCTTCGCAACCTCTTAGTTCATCCCTATGAAATCCCCAAACCACCTTCCCTACCCTCTGGCTCCTACCCCTGTAACCGCCCCCGGTGTAAAACCTGTCCCATGCACCCTCCCACCACCACCTATTCCAGTCCTGTAACCCGGAAGGTGTACACGATCAAAGGCAGAGCCACGTGTGAAAGCACCCACGTGATTTACCAACTGACCTGCCTACACTGTGAAGCGTTCTATGTGGGAATGACCAGCAACAAACTGTCCATTCGCATGAATGGACACAGGCAGACAGTGTTTGTTGGTAATGAGGATCACCCTGTGGCTAAACATGCCTTGGTGCACGGCCAGCACATCTTGGCACAGTGTTACACTGTCCGGGTTATCTGGATACTTTCCACTAACACCAACCTGTCAGAACTCCGGAGATGGGAACTTGCCCTTCAGCATATCCTTTCTTCTCGCTATCCGCCAGGCCTCAATCTCCGCTAATTTCTAATTTCAATTTGCCGCCGCTCATACCTCACCTGTCTTTCAACTTCATCTTTGCCTCTGTACATCCGCCCCGACTGACATCTCTGCCCAAACTCTTTGCCTTTACAAATGTCTGCTTGTGTCTGTGTATGTGTGGATGGATATGTGTGTGTGTGCGAGTGTATACCTGTCCTTTTTTCCCCCTAAGGTAAGTCTTTCCGCTCCCGGGATTGGAATGACTCCTTACCCTCTCCCTTAAAACCCATATCCTTTTGTCTTTCCTTCTCCTTCCCTCTTTCCTGACGAGGCAACCATTGGTTGCGAAAGCTAGAATTTTGTGTGTATGTTTGTGTTTGTTTGTGTGTCTATCGACCTGCCAGCGCTTTTGTTTGGTAAGTTTCATCATCTTTCTTTTTTTATATATATATATATATATATATATATATATATATATATATATATATATATATATATATATATATATATATATATATATATATATATATATATATATATATATATATATATATATATATATATATATTAAAAAAAATCACTGGTTTTTTTTAAATATATATAGTAGTAACTTTCTCCTTATCTGAAGAAAATGTTAGTCTGTACATTGTTTGTGGAAGTCCTTGTTATTTGAGCAATTTTCTTCCTGGTCTACCAGCAGTTGATCGCCCTCTCTACACGTGCACTGATGAGGCACAGCATCAACAAGATTGCATTTACTGCAGAGGTTAGTGTCATGTAAACCAAAGGCAAAGAGATGCTCATTAGTGTTGAAAATGTTACTGACTACCTTGTACCACGCTGTTCTCACGTCTGACGAAGGAAAACCACTACTGATGTTTTTACAGACTACATTCCATGCTATTCCAGCATATTTAGTTGCTATGTAATTTTTCATTTCATGTTTCCTTTTTTCTGCTAAAATCGCATTTTCTCTAATTTTTTGGATTTTAAAATCTTTTTGCTGATGTCACTTTATTCAAGGTAAAAATACCTAATATGTTTTCGTTTAAAATTAGTTTTTGTGTATTTATCGATGACTCTACATTTTCTGGCCTGACAATGTTGTATAGTTTTGCTGTAATGCATCCCACATTGTTACACGCTATGCTTCATGTTCGTTTGACGTACAGTGCCATCACTTTAGACTTGATGTTGGTTAGTCCCATTCCTCCATTGCTTGGATCCAACACAGTTGTCTTCACTCGAAACAGTTCCCCTTTCCATAAAAACTTTGCTAAGGTGGAGATGATTGTCATCACCATCAATGATGGAATGGGGAGAACCTGTGCTATGTAGTAGACCTTCGATAACGTATACGTGTTGATAAACTGTTTTCTCTACAACTGGCCTATGCTACATTGACAGTTTTCAGTCAAAGCTCCCTTTATTTTTCTTGCCACCTCCTGCCAATTTCTTGCTTTCATTCTTAAAAGGTAAGTTGTCAGTGCTATTCCAAGGGCCTTAAGTTCACTGACATGGTTCACCCACTCAATTAACAAGTTAGCAAGCCCCTTTATATTTAGAAATTTACTTTTGTTTTCATTTACCTTTGCACCTAATGCGGAACAAAATTTTGCAAGAACTATCTAATTATATCACATCTGCTTGGCCTCTGACGATTACGCCTATATTGCCTGCCTAAACACCTACCACGGTCTTTGCTCCATGGATAGTAATGTCTGTTAGTCTGTACTGTAGCTGCCTCAGGAAAGGTTCCCGTGATATAACATACAGAAGCATGGATAAGGGGCTTCCTTGGGTAACACCCCTTTTTATTTCAGTTTTGTCAGTTGACAGTTAATGGAGCTTTGTGCAGTAACACCCATTGCCGTGTTCTTGATGATGTTGATGGTTTTTGGCAGGAAGCCCATTCAGCGCATTGTCTCTATCAGATATTTGTGATTAATTTGATCAAATGCCTTATGGAAGTCTATGGAAAGCAGTCCACATTTTATGTTAATTGTCTGTGTTAGCACAATGGCATTGCGGTACAAAGCTGCAGTTTGTAAAATTCGCCTTCTAAAGGCAAAAGTCTGCAGTTGGCCTATGATGATGTCAGCGGTGCATGGTATAAACCGCTTATTAGTTACTCGAGCTATAAACTCTGCAGGCACTGGCTTTCCTCGTAAGACTTCATTGACAATTTGGTGAACTTTTCTCCGGGCCCAAAAATGTTTGTGTAATTCAGTGGGCAGTCCGTCAGGTCCTGGAGATTTCCTAGTGGGGGAGCTGCTCGTGAGAAATGTTTTCATCATCATCTTGCGATATTCATGGAAGATATGTACCAAAGAACTCATGATATTTCTATGTTTGTTTTTTCTGATGCATGCATGCATTCATAGTACACTGAGATTTCTTTAATTATTCCCTTCTGGGTGGCGATTTGGTACCATTATCGATTTGAAGTTCATCCATGAAAACGCTTGTTCTGTTCTTGGTGTGTCTTATAAGATGGTACAATGCAACTATCTCATCTTCAATGACTGACTTTTCTTTGGCTTTTATCTTAAGTCCGTCCAGTTCCTTATTTTTCAAACTGACTAACTTTGATTTTATTTGCTTGATTTTTTTTAATCTTGTAGGAACTGAATCTGTCTGATCGTAGAGGTCCTTTAGAATACTATAGTAGAATTCTATAGTCTGTTTCCTTTCTCTGACCTTATCTGTACTACAAGATATTAAAACTTTCCTTAGCTTCGGTTTTGCCGTAGGGTCCACCATTCTAGAACAGTTGGAAAGTTGTTCAGTGAACGGAGACAATTACCCAAGCACTGGTTAGGGCATCTTCTAAGTCATCTTCTGATAGTAATGATATATTCAGATTCCACTGGCTTCTTACTCTTTGGGTAGGTTGTGGTTTAAATTTATGCAGGTTGACAATGCACTGTGATCGGAAAAACTAGGGGAACAGTTTGTGTTTTCAACACTTTGTCTGTTAAATTATAGGGTACGTAAATTCTGTCAGTTCTACATTCAGCTAAGCAGATGGACACACAGCACCTCTGAAATAATAGATATAATGCAGTGGGTAATGACTGACAATAATGAACATAGTAGAACCAACGTTTTATTGGCAGTCACCTATAGTGTTGGTTTACACAACTCTTCCCTGTCTTATACACTTCTTTCAGGAAGCCTACTTTTTTCTGAAGTTATGTCTGAAATCAGTGAACGTATTTTAAATGTGTGTTGCGACTCCAAGGAAATGCGTACTTTTGTCGTGTTATTGAAATAAAATAACATCTGTGGTCTTAGTGAAACACATATACCATTTGGCTTGCTTTCTCCACCTAAAAACCAGTTCATTACATCAACGTTAATACTTACGATTTTTGCTCACACATTTAGAAATACAGAAGTCCCTGCATATTTTTTTGTCAACTTAAGTCTTTATTCACCCTTTAGATCGCAAAATTTGTCAGGGAAAATGCTAAAACTTGTCTGGAAATAGGGAAACTTGGGGCAACCCTGACTATCCATGTTCATGTGTAAATCCCTGATGTCAAGTGCTTCACTACCATTACAGTTTTGCTTTCGTTTCTCCAAGGTACTAAGTATTGGTAAGCAATAGGTACATTTTTACTGAGAGATGGAACAATACAAGCAATAATAAACTAGCATCGCCCACTGTTGCTTACTTGTGAATAATCTTTTTGCTGACTTCACATAAACATAGCCCAATTTAATTTATTTATATTAATAGTCACTCTAAAATTATTTCTCCTATTGATATTTAGGACAAAATAATAATGTTACAGCCCATCATGATATGCAGCTAGACTGCACTTACATCACTGACTATTGTAAGTGACTCTTTTACGTAATGATTAATCTCTCTCTCCCTCTCTCTCTCTCTCTCTCTCTCTCTCTCTCTCTCTCTCTCTCTCTCTCTCTCTCTCTCATTTATAACACAATCAGCAGTATAATATTTGTCACCACCTTGTTATTTACTTTCAAGAAAAAAATTGTGTCTCTTCCTTCCTGCCTATCATTTTATTTTCCGATGTATTTCTGTAAAATCAATCACCAATAGTTGTAATATAATTCCTTCTTTTTTTTCATTTTTATTCACTAAATTCTACCCAGATAATATCGTCACAACTAGGCATATCACTAATAAATTGCATTTATCAGCTGTGTTTTTGTTTTTGTTCAACTAAGGTTTGAATCCTTCCTCGGGCATGGATGTGTGTGATGTCCTTAGGTTAGTTAGATTTAAGTAGTTCTAAGTTCTAGGGGATTGATGACCTCAGATATTAAGCCCCATACTGCTCAGAGCCAAAGATCTGTACCCAAAGACTGGAAGTTACACAAGTCACACCAATAACAAGAAAGGAAATACGAGTAATCCGTTGAATTACAGACTCACCTCACTAACATTGATTTTCAGTGGGATTTTGGAACATATACTGTGCTCGAATATTATGAATCACTTCGAAGAAAATGATTTGTTGACAGATGGCCAACATGGAGTCAGAAAATATTGTTTTTGTGAAACACAGCTAGCTCTTTATTCTCACAAACTAATGAGTGCTATCGACGGGACGTCACACTGACTCAATAGTTTTAGATTTCCAGAACACTTTTGACACAATTCCTCACAAGCGACTTCTAATCAAATTGTGTGCCAGTGGAGAGTAGTCTCAGTTGTGTGACTGGATTTGTGATTTCCTGTCAGAAAGGTCATAGTTCGTAATAATTGACGGCAAGTCATTAAGTAAAATAGAAGTAATATCCGTGTTCCCCAAGAAAGTGTTATAGGCCCTCTGTTGTTCCTCATCTATATAAATGATTTAGGAGACAATCACCAGATCATCCAAAACTAATTACAAAATGATTTTGACAAGATATCTGTATGGTGCAAAAAGTGACAGTTGACTCTAAAGCCTGAAAAGTGTTAAGTCATCCCCTTGAGCACAAAAAGAATCCACTGAATTTCAGTTGCAAAATAAATCACACAAATCTAAAGACTGTTATCTCAACTAAATACTCAGGGATTACAATTACAGGTAAGTTAAATTGGAATAATCACGTAGATAATGTTGTGTGGAAAGCATACTAAAGACTGTGATTTATTGGCAGAACACTTAGAAAATGTAACAGGTCTACAAGAGAGTTCTTACACTATGCTTGTCTGCCCTCTTCTGAAGTGTTGCTGTGTGGTGTGGGATCCACACCAGATTGGATTGAAGGAGACATCGAAAAAGTTCAAAGAAGGGCAGCTCGTTCCCAGTCAAACACAAGTGTTTTGCACTGCTACAGGATCATCTCATGAAATTTCAATCACCAACTTTCTCCTCAGGGTGACAATATTCTGTTGGTACCCGCCTATGTAGGGAGAAATGATCATCATAATAAAATATAGGAAATCTGAGTTTACATGGAAAGATTTAAGTGTTTGTTATTTTCCACACGCCGTTAGAGATTGGAACAGTAGAGTAGTAGCTTGAAGGTGGTTCGATGAAGTCTCTGCCAGGCACTTAATTGCAAATTGCAGAGTAATTATGTAAATGTAGATGGTGGGAATTATGAGTGCAAATTCGCCAACAGAGTCATCAGATATGAAAACCAGCCACCTACAAACAGTGGAAACTCCTGCTTGTTGAACTGGCACTGACAGATAGACTAGTGACTAAAGTAGCCACTGTCATTTGATGTGGATATGCAGTGGAATGGGTCATTTTTGTAGTCTTTGCACAGGCTCTCTGAAAATCTGTAGCTAAGGAACATTTCTCACTAATACAAGGCCACTTCGGTACTCTAGCCAGCTCAACACAGTGTAGTCTCCCTATTTGTTCCCACCCTAATAATTGCGCAGAAGGAAGGCAGGAAGTCAAATTGCGAGGTGTTTTTGTCATGTGTATACTATATACAAAAAAGTAAAGTTACATCCATATCTGGTGTTTCTTGGTAAATGTTTCATTTTTGTATAAAAATGTAAATAGTGTTTTATAACGTGTTTTCTACATCACAAAATTTCTATCAAGCTCCTTTATGGAAATTGTACTGTTAAAAATATTGATTCTTTCACATTTTCGAAATCTGTGGTACAGCTTAACCGTATCTGCATTACAGGTATTTCACCTGCAGAAGTCCGATCAAGCACACCGATCAACAGCAGTTCATCGTCACAACAAGAGCAGAATGGACACGCAAAGGAAGGTGAAAAGCAACCACAACCAGCAGTTGGTGCCTACGCAGTGTCCAGAATACCAAGAATCAAGTCATTAGGTGGGCTGAGGTTAAAGGAGTTGAGAAGCACTCTCTCAAGAGAAGACCAGTTTTAGTACAAATGAGACATTATATTGTACAGTTAGTGCTTATGTGTGGTACACAAGAGGTATTGAAGACATCAGTGGAAATGGAGGGGAGGGGGGAGATTTACTTATAATACGCCTGTGCAGAGTAAGTGGAAATGTTCCTGCAGTTTTTTTAACTCTGAAGATAAACTGTATTCTAGATTTTCTCAGACAACAAATAATATCACTTCCAATATGAATCACTATACTCTGAGATACTGAACTATAGTAAGGGTTGTCAATATGGATCAGAGCAATGAAGACTGGTTCTGAGATACTGAACTACAGTTAGGGTTGCACCAGAGCAGTGAAGACTTGTTGCACCAGTAACTGATAAAATTACAATGAAGTGTATTCTGCACCTCAGGCATCTCAGTGTTTGTAGATAGTGTAAGATAATAGTGAGACAGGGCTCTTTTGACTGCTTCTGTCACTTGAATGTCTTAAATGAATTAAATGTATTAAATGTTTTACACAGTTCTATGTAAGTTATAAAAAATATACTCTCTTAACAATTTACTATCTTGAAATTGTTTTGTTTGAAATTTTGAACTTAAGTATTGAGTAAACAGCTTCAGACCTTTGATTACTTTACAAACGAGTTACAATAGTGTGAAAAGGAAAGTTGCTAATCACCATATAGCAGAGTGCCTGAGACTACAGATTGTAGGATCGCAAGTGCATATCTGTTCCAGTAGGACCGTACTCAGTAAAGCTCTGTAATGTTCAAGCTAACTTTCAGGTTGTGGACAGCTTTGTGTTCCAGTAACTGTCAATTACATAAGTTACATATACATGCCACCAAGGGTGGTGCAGTGGTTAGCACACTGGACTCCCATTCCAGAGGATTGCGGTTCAAACCTGCATCCAACCATCCTGATTTAAGTTTTCCATGATTTCCCTAAATCGCTTCAGTGAAATTCAGAGATGGTTTCTTTGAAAGGGCACAGCCGACTTCCACATTGTTCCCTAATCCGATGGGACCGATGACCTCGCTGTTTAGCTCCCTCCCCCAAATCAACTGACAAACATACATGCCTATCTACATAGGTTCGCATAGACATGCCAACTTATATAAATCAAGTAAATTATCGACAAGTGTGAAATTATCTTTATGACCAATACCCAATGCACAATCATTGCCAGTCTTCGAATAAACTGGACACTAGCATATGTAGCTATGAATTTAATTCAATTCTTGGTAGATTATATAGCAGTCAGGTGAAACAATAAATGTAGTTTATATCTCACAAAAGAAAGGACATACAAAAATGAAACAACAGTCAAATGTAAACAGTATTAATGTAATCTCACTGTTTGACAGTAGATAGGTGTGAATTTATGGTGACGCACACCAGGATTTGGAACCAGAAATTCTTTTATATGTTAACAGACACGAAAACATTAGACAAAGTTGGGCCTTTCAGGGATTAGGTCTGAAAGTTGGAAAAACATCATTTGTCAAAAGTGTAGCTGCTGTCGTGGAGCTGAGGGGAGGCACCTGGAGCAGTAGCAGATTCTGTTTTGTATGCAATATTTAGTTTAGTTTTTGTTTTCACATACTTCTCCAAAGAAGTGTATTTGCTTGTATATTTTAATGTGTAGACTAGTGTTTAGTAACTTCCTTTAACTTATTAAGGTGTGTTTTTTTCATGCATTACGTTTGGCTGATCCGACTTTGACTTGTAGTATAAACTAGAAGCAGGATAGCAGCAGAACTTAAATTTGCACCCAGCTACGTCTTCGGTTAGTGTTACATTACTTGTGATATAGATAAAAATTGATTAAACCTGGTTAGGAACTGCAACTATTGTATACAGATGTTGGGCAAATTTGGCCACTGTCTGTAAAGTACTGGAAGCTTTGTTGGCCGTAGGCCATGGTCTTAAGGGCTTCAGGCTGCTGCCATGGACTAGTGGTGTTGGGGCACTTAAGACATGTGCTTTGGCACTTCTTGATTGCATAGCATCACTTGGCATCCCTGATGCTGGTGCACCTTCAGATTTGCAAGTCTCAGGCAATTGGCACTTACCTGGTGGGGATGGGCAAACAGTGGAAGAGTCATGGATCTCTGGACGGAAGACGGAAGGAGGTACTCAGCTGCATGGCTGTCCCCTTAAGCCTTAAAAACAGGTTTGAGGTATTGCCCACTACCGAAAGTACATCTACACCAGAACAGAATCCCCCACCAGTTGGGACTGCGGCCTATCTTCCAGAGAGGTGTGGACAAGCTCAGAAGGTGGGATTGCTTGTCATTCAGAGCTCAGTGAAATACTGGGAAGGTCAGAAAAGAATCTGTTTCCTTGTTGAAGGGGAGGTGTTCTTGTTAGAGATGTGGAGGAGACTCTGCCAGCAGCAATTGAGCACAGTGGGTACATCCAGCTGCAAATCATGTCTCACGTCAGAATGAATGACATCTGCTGCCTGGGTTGAGAGGTTATCCTTGGTTCCTACACGTGGCTTGCTGATTTGATGAAGACAGTGAGCCTTGCTCTCAGGGTGAAAGTAAAGCTATGTTTTGCAGCATAATTCTCAGAACCGATCACAGTCCTCTGGTTGACTTGGCTCCAAGAGGCTCTGGTGATTCTGTGACAATATGGCATGCGAATTTTCTGACCTCAGCCATCAGATGGAGAAACATAGGATCCTTTTAATAAATCGGGCATGATGTATGCACAGGAGGCTGCTACTAGGGTAGCAGAGTGAGTGTGGCATGTACATGTGGCATTTTAGAATAGAGAAATCCCAGCAAGATGCGTTCCAGTTCCAGACAGGATAGCATTGATCGGAGAAAGAAAATGTTAGTACTATTAGTTAACTGTCGAAATGTCTGTGGAAAGGCCCTGGAATTACTCATGCTTATAAACACTAACTATGTCCACATAGTACTATGGACAGAAAGCTGGCTAAAACCAGATGTTAAGATTAACAAATGTGTACACCCCGACTGGAATGTACAGGGTGTCCTACCCAAACCTCCCTGACTTAAAGGACCCAGGAGAGGAAAACTACAGTAGATACGACAATGAAAAATGAACTACGTTGTAGAGAATCTCAAAGAATTTATATTCCCGCATCAGAAGTGCCAAGTATCATCGCCAGAGTGCAGCATGCTCGCATCAAGTAAAAATGGCGACTCCACAGCAGCGCATGCAAGCAGTAGTGTGGTTTGCAGAAACAAAATCGCCAATTTCTGTGCAAAGAAATTATCGTCATATGTATGAATGTGATCCACCTGATGTGAAAACAATTAGGAATGGTGTAGGAAGTTTCTGGCAACAGGTGGTGTTCTGAAACATTCTGGCGGTGCACGTGATGGAGTTTCAGAAGAGACAGTGGAGTACATCAGACAAACATTTCTCAGAAGCCCACGTAAGTCAATTCGTCACGCATCCATGCAACTTGGTGTAGTGTAGTGTAGTGTAGTGCACCAGCTTCTTCGTATGGGTGCTTACAAGGTGCAAATTCTGCAACATCTGATGCCGAACGACACACCATGCTGACAATAATTTGCTGTGAATATGCTGCAGTGTATTGATGTGGATGACAACTTCCTGGACATCTGTTTATTCTCAGATGAGGTAACCTTTCATCTATCAGGAAGGGTTAATAGGCACAATGTTCGAATTTGGGGTTCGCAAAATCTGACGCTGTCATTGAACATGTTTGTGATAGCCCTAAACTAAACGTCTGGTGAGTGCTAATGCACAACAGGATTTTTGGACCATTCTTCTTTGTAGAACAAACAGTAAATGGGTCAGTGTATCTGGACATCTTGGAGCAGTTTGTGTACTCTCAGATATAAGACTTGCAACCCAATATAATTTTTCAACAAGATGGAGCTTCACCGCATTGGTCAACGGCTGTTTGCAAGTTCCTGCATAGGAATATTCCCAATCGTTGGATTGGATATGGAGGACACATTGCCTGGCCACCACGTTCACCTGACATTACGCTGCTTGATTTCTTCATGTGGGGATTTGCGAAGGACCGCATGTATGTGATAAAAGTGGACGATATTCCTATGTTGCAACATTGTATCACTAATGCGTCTTCAACAACAACAGAGGAAATGTTACAAAGAACTTGGCAAGAAATTGAATATAGACTCAATATACTTCGTGATACAAATGGTTCACATATAGATGTGTATTGATGGTAAGTAAATAAATTCTTGGGTAGGAGAGAAGTATTGCTAATGATTGCAGGAGGGGGATACAGGTGACTCCCCTTTTCAAGAAAGCATACGGAATATTGGATCAGCTTTACTGGATAATGTAGAAAGTTCCATGAGGCTTATCACAGTTGATGCTGTTGTATAAAGAGAAGTTACAATACTGGAGGATTGTGGCGAAATATAGGAAGACATGCAGAGGATTAAGGTTTGGTGCTGGGAGTGCCAATTGACTCCCAGCGTAAACAGCATAACATATTGTGTATACATAGTGTGGTGTAACGTGTTGATTCTGTGGGATAACATGTTCCACGTCTTAACTACTCAGGCCAACGAAAGCTGTTCATGGAAACTGGAAATGTTGTTTAGTTCCTTGTTAAGTGTGGAACATCCCATTGCGTCCACTTTGGTTTATGATATATGCAGATGGAGCGTAAAAGGCATCACCTCAGAACATTGATAAGGTGCGATGGTGCTCGAGCCTCTCCACCTGGTGTGGAGGACTGCTTATGTTTTAGCGGTGTGACTTGTCAGTGTCTTGGAAGTCACGAAGCAAAGGATGCGGGTGATAATGTCACTACCAGAATAATTGAATATACAAAATCACTCATTTTGTAATGTCAAATCAATACATGTATACATATTGCAATGTATGTTATGCTTCCAGTTAAGAATTCTATTTTACGTTCAATTGTAAAAGAAGTTGTACAGCAGAAACATTGTGATTGTGAATAGATTGCGATTGTGAACAGTAGTTCTCTCTCAGGATCAGTCCACCGCAAATGGTGAAGTAGTCACTTGTTACAGTCTAGTGTCACTGCATAGCAGGTCCGCTACATCAAATAACCACAAGATCCGACCGCAAGATATTTGTAAGGTATAAGTTGGCACACACTTCAACCAGGTGACATGGCATGCATGTCTTGTGCCAATCTACTGCAAGATGAATTTGATGTGCTAGAAGAAGAGAGCATTCATATTAGTTAGGTGTTATTAAGTGCATACATTGTTGTCTATATTGTTTGCCTGTTACTAAAAGATTAGAAGAGTTGTGTAATAGTATTAAAATCCAAGGACAAGCGACCTTAGATTTAAAAAGTCAAGGTGAGGGGTTATGGAAAGAATTTTATGTATCAGTACATCATGATTATTAAGATTTATATTTTTTAGTTATGTTACTTACCTGAGGCATATTGTCTTATTATGTATTTATTTAGTGTTAAATGAAGGAAATGAAATTGTTAAAGTTTTATTGCAATATGACAGAAATATTATTTGTCATGCAGTTTTTTTAATTGCTGTGGCAGAAGGATAGTGTAAAAGGAGGTCACTGGTTTGGCAACAGAATGTAATATTCATGATGATGATGATGAAGTCCAATACTCCCTAACAGAGTGTAGGGGAACGATGTGGGAGACCTGCACCGCCGTACTAGGCAAGGTCCTAGAGGAGGTGGTTTGCCAATGCCTTCCTCTGATCGTAATGGGGATGAATGATGATGAAGACGACAACACCACCCAGTCATCTCGAGGCAGGTGAAAATCCCTGACCCTGCTGGAAATTAAACGCAGGACCCCGTGCTTGGGAAGCGAGAATGCTACTGCAAGACCACGAGTTGCGGACAATGTAATATTAACATTAAATAAATTGTTTGCAGGCACAAAAGTGTTGCTGTGAAGTAAATATCATACTCACTTCATTAGAATAGAATAAAAATGAATATTATAAGTGTGATTCCTGAAGTTTCTGGATTACAGCTGAATAATGTCAACTTCTTGCCACAATATTCTGCCTGACAACCACTCAGCCATCTCTAGGGGAGTGTTTTGTATTGTGTATTGCTAGTTTACATTGCTAACTTTATACTGCAAATTGATGCAGAGACCCATGTGCAAAGGCAGCCACTACATGTGTGACCTCTGTCAAGTTTTGCACCCTCTTTGAATATTGCTCTATGTATGGTGTGCAGGCGCATGCATAATATGCACTCGTTGGAATGCGCACTCACGGAATTAAAATTCAAATGTAAAATTAATGAAATTAACTGTTGCTAGACATTTCATCGGTCAAAAAATGTTTTCTTCCTGAAAAATTAAAGCAATCACTGGGTACCATGCCTTATCTAATTGAAAACCTCTATCATGATTAATAAGATCTTGCACTAAATGTATTTCCACCAATTTCTTAATAACTGAATTCCAGAAGGATCTTGTCACGGCAAATATTTCTGTTTCAGAATAATCCATGGAATGTCCTTTAGTGAAACAACGCTCGGCTATGGCTGACTTGCTGGACTACGAAAGACAAGTGTGTCAATCATGTTCAATGCATGTTTGATACACCGTGAGTGTTGTCTGACAAATGTAGGCTTTGTCACTCAGCAGAGGTATTCTGTAGATTTCTGCGCCTCCCCAATTTTATGACCAATAACATATCTAGCGACAGTTAATTTTATTAATTTTGACATCTGGATTTTAAGTCTGCTAGATTGCATTCCAACAGAGAACTATACATGGAGCAATGTTCGAAGAGAGTGCGAAACTTGATGGAGGTCGCTCATGTTGTGGCTGCCTTTGTGCATGCAAAGATTTATGATAAGTTACCAACATCATGTGAACAGCGGGAAGAGGAAGGGAAAAGAAAACATTCCCTAGGAGCTGTATAACATTCAAGCGAAAAAGTAACAGTTCGCCAAATTCATTGTTTGCCTCCATAGTGGTAAAATAATAATAAGGTTTGTGTTCTCTGGTCAGAAGATGTTAATGAATAAATAGTTAATAACTGACATGTGGTATTAATAAAAGAGAGAAGTTATCTCTTATGAGAGAGCACCAGTGAAAAAATGATTTAAATAAATGACTTAGAAAGGCTATAGTTGTTGTCACTGTTATACCCCTTGCGTCAGGGCTTGATGACAAATACTCATTGATAGGAACAACTATCCTTCATAAGGGCTTTGTCATCATGCCCTGAAATGAGGGACATCGTACTCAAGATCATTCCTACTCCTCGTAAAGTGGTGGTGTGTCGCCCACTGAACCTCCACAACATCCTTTTCTATCCCCATATCACTCGAGATCCCAACCTCTTACCACAAGGTTCATATCCCTATGGAAGACAAAGGTGCAAGAACTGCCCAATCCATTCATCCAGCACATGCTCTTCTAGTCATCACAGCTTATTCCACACCACCAGAGGCTGGGCCATGTGTGAAAGCAGCAATGTAATATACCAGGTCTGCTGTAATCATTGCCCAGCTTTTTATGTTGGCCTGACTACCAACCAGCTGTCCAACAGGGTGAATGGCATGGCCATAGTCAAACTGTGGCCTAGAACAAAGCAGACCACCCTGTTGCACAACATGCAGCTGAACGTAACATGCTTTATTTCAATGGGTGCTTCACAACCAGGGTCATCTGGATCCTCCCCTCCACGTGCTTTTCTCAACTCCCAAAATCATCCCAGTGTCAACCTACGCTAACATATTGCCCCTACGCTTAACTGTTTCCGTTCCCTGTATCCTGTCAACTGCTCACAATTTGCCTCCGATCGTTCTCATAGTTCACTGCTTTCTGTTAGTGTACCCAGTAGTCCTTATCCCTTGCCTGCACCTCTCATTTCTGCTTCCGGTTTTCCCCACCTCGCCCTCCCCCATAGCCTGTCGATGCAGTGCCTGGGAACACTGTCCTGCCACTTAACAGTCCTGTACAGGCAGTGCCAATCCCCCCCCCCCCCCCTCTCTCTCTCTCTCTCTCTCTCTCTCTCTCTCTCTCTCTGTGTGTGTGTGTGTGTGTGTGTGTGTGTGTGTGTGTGTGTGTGTGTGCACACGCGCACTGTCTTATCATGCCGGGCCGGTCTGCAACTCAGCATGTCATCTATATGGTGAGTATCAGTTTATTTGTTTTTTATAAGGCTGGCACTGCTCCACCTCCACCAATTGAGCCAGTTGTACTATAGCATTGTTGTGGCCTCAGTTTGTGACTCGTTAGTAGCACATTATAAATGAAGTATTAATCCCATGTTAACTTCTTAATAATGGCTACAAGTTCTCATTATCGCTCGTACATAGCTAAAGAAAAACTTCAAACTATTGATGAAGCAGAGAACATTGGAAACAATGCAATGGGAAGAAAGTGCAATATGAGAAAATTTTATATTCGTAACTGTCAAAAAACGAAAGTGCGGCTTCAAAACCCAAATGATAATCGCTGGGCACTTAACAGCCAAAAAGCGAAGCATATGGACCTTGCAAAAAACCTCTGTGATTGTATAGGTGAGAAGCAACAATATGGCTGCATGATGACTACTAGTGAAATGTACGAACTCTACACATTGGCTTTAGCCAAAGAACTAGGCATCACCAGTTTCAAGGGTAGCTAGCTGGGGCTGGCTTCCAAGATTATCATTCAAATAGATAAGGCTTCCGAAGGAAAATACCATCATTCAATTGTCTTCCAGGCGATTACAAGGAAAAGGTAGTGAATTCTCATTGCTACATAAGTTTGTGCTGCGAACATTTGTATATAATGTATTTAAAGCAAAACTTACATACAAAGAGACCACTCATAACTCAAAATCACACAATACACAGCTATGATACAAGACAAAAATTGGATGTACATGTTCAAAGCGCCAACACAAAGTTATTTCAAAACGGCCTTATCCATCCTAGTATCCATCTACCAGGCAGCTTCCTCTTTCATTTCTTAGCCCCAATCCATATTCACCTACTACGTTTCCTTCTCTCCCTTTTCCTTCTCTCGAATTCCAGTCACCCATGACTATTAAATTTTCATCTCCCTTCACTACCTGAATAATTTCTTTTATCTCACCATACATTTCATCAATTTCTCCATAATCTGCATAGCTAGTTGGCATATAAACTTGTACTACTGTAGTAGGCGTGGGCTTCGTGTCTATCTTGGCTACAATAATGCGTTCACTATGCTGTTTGTAGTAGCTTACCCGCACCCCTATTCTTTTATTCATTATTAAACCTACTCCTGCATTACCCCTATTTGATTTTGTATTTATAACCCTGTATTCACCTGACCAAAAGTCTTGTTCCTCCTGCCACCAAACTTCACTAAATCGCACTATATCTAACTTTAACTTATCCATTTCCCTTTTTAAATTTTCTAACCTATCAGCCTGATTAAGGGATCTGACATTCCACGCTCCGATCCGCAGAACACCAGTTTTCTTTCTCCTGATAACTGTGTCCTCTTGAGTAGCCCCCGCCCGGAGGTCCGAATGGGGGACTATTTTACTTCCGGAATATTTTACCCGGGAGGACGCCATCATCATTTAATCATACAGTAAAGCTGCATGCCCTCGGGAAAAATTACGGCTGTAGTATTAACATAAAATCCAAATATCTCTTGCACATTGTGCAGCTGTAGATGAAAATGGATCAATAAATCAAAATCAAATCGGTAAAACATATCAAATGACAGTCTATTTTGAGATGCCTCTTATCACACTGAACAGGAAATGGGAACCAAGTGGCATGATATGAACTGGTAGCAATGAGAAGCAGAGGTGTACAGTGATGATGTGTGTTAACTGGCAATGAATGAAAGCAACCACCTTACGTGATATTCAAGAGGAAAACTATTCTGAAAATATCATCCTGACGTCCATCCTGCCATCACTAGACATGTTTATAAATCGGCCATGTGAAGCTACACTTAAACTGCGATATACGCTCTGGATAGTCGATGAAAACCTGAAGTTCACGCCAAGGGAAAAATCAAGTGACCAGATTTGTCCAGAATTTGAGGTTGGGTGAAATGTGCATGCGACTCCATTCTCCTACCATTGGTGGAAAAATGCTTCAAAACATGTGGTATCATAAATTGATTGGAGGGAACTGAGGACAACACTCCATGGGAAATGGGCAACAACAATAATTCTTCCACTAGCTATCATATCGAATGTGATTGAGGGGGGGGGGGGGGGGGGGGGGACGCAGAACGAGGTATGTGGTCCGGGTTCATATTTTTGAGGGGGGGAAAAAAACCTTGTTTCACAAAGTGCGTGGCATCCAGCGCACATTGGTCTATCGATTATTCGTATGATTTTGAAACGCATCCTTGATTTTTGAACACATTGTAAGTTGATTCCTGAATGATCAAGTTGATTGTTGAATGCGTGCATAGTGTATACTCAACACATCTAGAAATAAACTTCCTGCAGACAAAAGGGAGTAGGGCTGTACGAGCTGAGCAGAATAAAGCCAAATGGATGAATGCCAATTGGTGTCTGATTATGTGGTTGATTGAGTTTGCGAATGATGAACGTTTTAATAATTACTAGTGAAATCCATATGGGAATAACATGTAAGAAAGATTACGTACCATCTTCTTGGTGTATTGCTACACTAGTATGAGTGAATAGTGGCTAGAAAAGGGGGCAGGCATAAAATGTAATGAAACTGATTAATAATTGCTTCCTGATTAATCAAAAAAATTGGAAAGAGTAACTGAAAGAAATTGGAAGGTACACATACCCTGAGTGAACTTAACTTGCAGTAAATCAACAGACCCTAAAAGTCAATACAATTTTTTGATTAAGGTTCGTAAATTTACGCATTTCTTTTTCCTGTTATAACTATTAAGCAGAGAGATGGATATGACAAAACTGGTTCCGGATCGAACCCTCCCTGCCCATGCAAATTATTCTTGTCTGTTTCGATCTTCATGCAGAATTCTCGGTGCGGACGAAATGATGAACAGATGCGGTTATTAATAAACTCAGTCTCCCAAATACCTTTTACAACACTACTTTAATGGCCGACTAAAATACACGTTTTTGAACAATATTAATGCGGCGGAAGTCGTAATACGCCCGACCGCTACCACTCAGAGACAAACAGATGAATACACAGAAATTAATCAATTGAAGAGGGTATCTCTTACTTTTTTTTTTTTTTTTGTGTCTCAGTAGTATCGCTGGTACATATCTTATATGTATAAAAAGAAAATAGCGAGAGTGGAAAAAATAATGATTCATTACAAGGATCAATTGTACAGTCCCCGGCTAGCAGCCGCTTAAATTCTGTTTTGGATGTAGCTCGGAAAACACATTGTACGAACATGTAACGCCGCCTAACCGGAGAATAATCGCAGGACAACTAATTGATTCTGGCAGGGTTAGTGAACTTAACCGCGAATAAGTTTTGACAATGGCAGGAACAGCTGTACAATTAGTGACGAGAAGATTGTTAGAATGAGGAAGGAGAAAAAACGGGGATGTCACACGAATTATGGAAGAATGTGACGCTTCCAAATTTATATAATAATTTGGTACCACTACTTTTCGATCTCGAACTTGATAAACTGGTTCGTATGAATGAAATGTGAAACTATTTCCTAACATAAAGCTTTTCCCTTGTAATAGGCATAATAAGCATTTGATATTAGCAGTGGCGGATTTACATAGAAGCCCGCTAGACACGGGCCTAGGGGTGGCAACGTAAGGGGGCGACATTTGTTGCTCTTTACTCATTTTAACCTTTTACGTTTTAAAATAACTGCGCTTACAAACGACGAAAATTTTTAATGTTGTTTAAACAACTTGCTAGTTTAAGTAAGTCTTAAGAACGAAATTCGACAACACAAGTTTGGAAACATACATAGTTTACTTGGTGACTGAATGGAAATTTAACACTGGGTTTCTGTCAGGTATAATCTTCATGATTGTTCAAAATATTTTGAAATAAGCTGTCAGGATGGAAATCTTCAATACAATGTTAGAAACACTATTTCGAGAATGTTGTCGACTTTTACTTAATCCTACCACATTTTCCCCCTGAAAATACCGGGACTCCTGAAAAGCTGTGATGAACTAATCAGCAGTTTCTTAAATACTGTAACGTGCGGTCCTCAGTATGTAAAACCCAACTCTACTTAAATTTCTTGTAGAAATTAGGGGAAAGTATCAAGTCAACCCTCCTTTACTGTAATTAATATGAAAGCTCTGTGGTCTCCAATATCTAAGCTTTGATTTAATAGCACCCTTTTAACGAAAGATGTTGATACTGGGAATGTTTTACATTTTTAAACACATTTTTATACAAAAAGAACATAAGCAGAATATCTAATAATGTGTGAAATACACTTCAAAACAGCTTAAAAATTTTATTTATTGACTTAGTTAATTTTTTTGGCGAAAAAAGAAGAAAACAACTTTCGTTTGTCTCATTTATTGTGCTGCAGCCTGCACGACATCAAAGTTCCCACTCCGTGCAATCGAATAGTATGTGGCATTGAAAATTTTATACTAAGATTTTTTCCTTCTAGGAAAGGTTATTTTTATGTTTGAACGAAGGGTGCATTTGCGTGTAGACATAACAGCAGTGTTCACACAAATGACAAAACACCACATCAATTGCCAACAAGACTAACTTTGTAGTTTGCCTACTCTGCCCACAGAAACAGCTAAAATGCTATAAGAATAAGTGGGTTAAGAGTCGATCCAGCACACCTCTCGGAAAGAAATTGCAAAGATTATTTGCTTTATAATTAGATAGACAATGTCAAGAATATTCGGAACATATTTGCGCCCCAGCTACATTACGGCGACGCAGGAAACAGGAGCCAAAAAAGGGACTGTCCCGTTTTTTTTTACGAGAGGAATTCCTGCCGGCAGGTGTGCTTCTACTGTTCACTTAAAACAGAGAACCAGACGACAATAAAATTAAATTATTCTGCATTGTTGTTCTTTCATAGCACAGTTACGTCAGGTAATCTGAATTGGTCAGTTCATTGTTCCGTGTTTAAAGGGAAAATCTTTGTGCTCATGTGCGGTGTAGTACGGTTGGAACTGGATACAGTCTTTCTTTCTTTCCTTTTACAATTTTTTTCCTTTAGTTTTGACTGTTGTTTGACAATTTTGTAAGTGCCTTAACATGAATAACAGTGAAAAAAGCAAACGTGCACAATTAAGGGGGGCGGCATTTCGGTAATTATCGAAGGAAAGGCGAGAACGAAAAGCCAATGTTCTAAAAATGCGAGGCAGAGTAGATAAATGTTTCGCAAAAATTGTTGCTAGTTCGACTTCGAGTTCAAGTAGTGCGGAGGATATTTCTGGGACTGCGGCTGTTGTAAAAGAAGTAAATACAGATGTAACAAAAGTTGAAAATGAAGAAAGGCAAGTTGTTCCTTATTTCAAGTTTTAGGAAAAACTAAATGTCGAGTCAGACATTGCAAAAAGAAATAACCTCGTTAGTGATGACCCTGGAGAATGGTGTGTCAATCAATCAACAATCGACATTCTCTTACAATGTGGCATTAATCAAAGTTGTAACGGTAATTTTTCTAATTCAAGATCATCAATAGGCAATTTGTGTGTGTGGTCTTCAGTCCTGAGACTGGTTTGATGCAGCTCTCCAAGTTACTCTATCTTGTGCAAGCTTCTTCATCTCCCAGTACCTACTGCAACCTACATCCTTCTGAATCTGCTTAGTGTATTCTTGGTCTCCCTCTACGATTTTTACCCTCCACGCTGCCCTCCAATACTAAATTGGTGATCCCTTGATGCCTCAACACATGTCCTACCAGCCAATCCCTTCTTCTGGTCAAGTTGTGCCACAAACTTCTCTTCTCCCCCATCCTATTTAATACTTCCTCATTAGTTATGTGATCTACCCATTTAATCTTCAGCATTCATCTGTAGCACCACATTTCAAAAGCTTCTATTCTCTTCTTGTCTAAGCTATTTATCGTCTACGTTTCACTTCCATACATGGCTACACTCCATACAAATATTTTCAGAAACGACTTCCTGACATTTAAATCTATACTCGATGTTAACAAATTCCTCTTCTTCAGAAACGCTTTCCTTGCCATTGCCAGTCTACATTTTATATCCTCTCCACTTCGACCATCAACAGTTATTTTGCTCCCCAAATAGCAAAACTCCTTTACTACTTTAAGTGTCTCATTTCCTAATCTAATTCCCTCAGCATCACCCGACTTAATTCGACTACATTCCATTATCCTCGTTTTGCTTTTGTTGATGTTCATCTTATATCCTCCTTTCAAGACGCTATCCATTCTGTTCAACTGGTCTTCCAGGTGCTTTGCTGTTTCTGACAGAATTACGAGGGCGGTTCAGAAAGTAACCTCCGATTGGTCACAGTGCGGGTTCTGGGGGGAGTAGCGACGCCATCTGTGCGTTCACGCACTCAACAGGTCAGTCGGCATCAAGCCGTGGTCGAGTGAACGTCGTACCTGCGCTAGTTTAGTTTTTGTGGCAGTTTGAAATGTGTGCTGCAGTAGAAAACCCCGCCAAATGTGAAGTACGTGCTGTCATAAGGTTTTTTACAGCCAAAGGATATTCTGCAGCAGCTATTCATCGTGAGCTTTGTGCCGTGTACGGACCAAGAGTTACGAGTGAAGGAGTTGTCCGTGAATGGGTACGTTTATTTAAAAGTGGACGAGAAAACGTAAATGATGAAGAGAGGAGTGGTAGACCATCATTGGTGACTGACGAACTCGTTCAGACAGTTGATGCAAAAGTTCGTGAAAATCGACGTTTCTCAATGTCGGAGTTGTCTACTGGTTTTCCACAGATTTCTAAGACTCTCTTGTACGAGATAGTGACAGCAAGATTGGGTTACCGTAAGTTCTGTGCACGATGGGTGCCCAAAATTCTTACCGACCACCACAAAACTCAAAGAATGGCCTCTGCATTAGACTTTCTGTCACGTTATGAGGACGAAGGAGAACCATTGTTAAACAGAATCGTGACCGGTGACGAAACCTGGATTAAGTACGTGAACCCTGAGACAAAAGAACAATCAAAGATGTGGGCACATTCAAATTCGCCTACCAAACCAAGAAAAGCCTCGCAAGATTTTTCTGCCAGAAAACTGATGGCAATGGTGTTTTGGGATGCCAAAGGGGTGTTGTTGGTTGAATTCATGGAACGTGGTACGACCATTAATCAAGACGTGTACTGTGAAACAATAAAAAAGTTACGACGGGCTATACAGAACAAACGCCGTGGTATGCTGACTTCCGGTATCGTTTTTTTGCACGATAACGCCCGTCCTCACTCTGCTCGCAGAACAACGGCCCTTCTTGAGTCCTTCAAGTGGGACGTTATCAACCATCCACCTTACAGCCCAGACCTGGCGCCAAGTGATTATCACCTCTTCATGCATTTGAAGAAATGGCTCGGGTCACAGCGGTTTGATGACGACGAAGAGCTCAAAGATGCGGTCACAGGCTGGCTCCAGGCACAAGCGGGTGATTATTATGCAGAAGGAATTTCAAACCTTGTGAAGAGATACGATAAGTGCCTCAATCGCTATGGAGACTATGTAGAAAAATAGTGCAAAGATGTAGTTGTAAGATGTATATATTAAAATATTTTTATTTAACTTGGTGTATTTTTTTAAATCAACCGGAGGTTACTTTCTGAATGGCCCTCGTACAATGTCATCGGCAAACCTCAAAGTTTTTATTTCTTCTCCATGGATTTAAATACCTACTCCGAATTGTTCTTTTGTTTCCTTCACTGCTTGCTCAATATACAGATTGAATAACTCGGGATATAGGCTACAACCCTGTCTCACTCCCTTCCCAGCCACCGCTTCCCTTTCATGCCCCTCGACTCTTATAACTGCCATCTGGTTTCTGTACAAATTGTAAGTAGCTTTTCGCTCCCTGTATTTTACCCCTGCCACCTCCACAATTTGAAAGTCACCATTGTCAAAAGCTTTCTCTAAGTCTGCAAATACTAGAAACGTAGGTTTGCCTTTCCTTAATCTGGCATCTAAGATAGTCGTAGGGTCAGTATTGCCTCACGTGTTCTAATATTTCTACGGAATCCAAACTGATCTTCCCCGAGGTCGGCTTTTACCTGTTCTTCCATTCGTCTGTAAAGAATTTGCGTTAGTATTTTGCATCCGTGACTTATTAAACCGATTGTTCAGTAATTTTCCCATCTGTCAGCACCTGCTTTCTTTGGGATTGGAATTATTATATTCTTCTTGAAGTCTGAGGGTATTTCGCCTGTCTCATACATCTTGCTCACCAGGTGGTAGAGTTTTGTCAGGATTGGCTCTCCCGAGGCCGTCAGTAGTTATAATGTAATGTTGTCTACTCCCGGGGCCTTGTTTCGACTCAGGTCTTTCAGTGCTCTGTCACACTCTTCACGCAGTATCGTATCTCCCATTTCATCTTCATCTACATCCTCTTCCATTTCCATAATATTGTCCACAAGTACATCACCCTTGTACAGACCCTCTGTACATTCCTTCCACCTTTCTGCTTTCCCTTCGTTCCTTAGAACTGGGTTTCCACCTGAGCTTTTGATATTCATACAAGTGGTTCTCTTTTCTCCAAAGGTCTCTCTAATTTTCCTGTAGGCAGTATCTATCTTACCCCTAGTGAGATAAGCCTCTACATCCTTACATGTGTCATCTAGCCATCCCTGCTTAGCCATTTTGCACTTCCTGTCGATCTCATTTTTGAGACGTCTGTATTCCTTTTTGCCTGCTTCATTTACTGCATTTTTATATTTTCTCCTTTCATCAATTAAATTCAATATCTCTTCTGTTACCCAAGGATTTCTACTAGCCCTCGTCTTTTTACCTACTTGACCGTCTGCTGCCTTCACTACTGCATCCCTCAGAGCTACCCATTCTTCTTCTTCTACTGTATTTCTTTCCCCCATTCCTGTCAATTGTTCCCTTATGTTCGCCCTGAAACTCTGTACAACCTCTGGTTTAGTCAGTTTATCCGGGTCCCATCTCCTTAAATTCCCATCTTTTTGCAGTTTCTTCAGTTTTAATCTACAGTTCATAACCAATAGATTGTGGTCAGAGTCCACATCTGCCCCTGGAAATGTCTTACAATTTAAAACCTGGTTTCTAAATCTCTGTCTTATCATTATATAATCTATCTGAAACCTGTCAGTATCTCCAGACTTCTTCCATGTATACAACCTTCTTTTATGATGCTTGAACCAAGTGTCAATAGGCGATAAAACAATATATTTGAACAAAAATGTAATACCTTAAACTTTTAAATGGTGAAGCAACTTTGCTTGATTTTTCTAGTATACACATATAATACCGGTGCTGTTTTTCGTGCACAATGTAAATTGTTCGGAGGTAAGGCCATGATTGCTGCTAATGGTATTGCACATTGGAAAAATGTTTCTAATATTTTATCTCATCATGAGAATTCACTTGAACACAAAAATTCTGAGTTATCACTCTTAACAAGAAAAAAGTCACTTGGAACTATAGATAACCATTTCGAGTCACATGTGGAGACAGAAAAAATGTACTGGTGCAGTGTGTTGAAAAGTGTGTTTGCAGTAGCGAAGAAGCTAACAGGTTGTGGACTACTATGTGGACATGTTGAAAGATTCCATTCGTTACATAATGGTCACTTTATGTCGTCTCATGAACTTATAGCCGGGTTTGATCATTTTCTCATAGAGCACATTGAACGATATGGAAATCCATGGCAGGGGCATACAAGTTATCTTTCTTCAACAATCTGTGATGAAATAATAGAGTTTCTTTCTGAATGAATAAAAAGAATTATAATAATTCAAATAAAACATGCCAAATATTTCTCTATAATAGTAGATACTACTGTGGGCGTTTCACATATTGATCAATTATTTTTCATATCAAGATATGTGAATGAGAATGGTGAACGTGTTGAACGTTTCCTTCTGTTTTTACCAAACCCGGGACCCAAGTCTGAAAACTTAGCTAAGGCCGTACTAAAAGTCCCGTCTACAAATTCTATTGATATTATTGACTGTAGAGGCCAGTCATGACAACGCAGTTGCTCATTTTTTAATGTAGTGCAAAATCTTTAAAAAATTTTCTCTGCTATTGCACAGCTGTGGGATAAACTTCTTTCATGAAACCAGGAAGCAAAACGGTAAAAGGTTTATCAAAAAACACGTTGGTCAACAAGAGAAGAAGCGTGAGTAAGTCTATATGAAAACTGAGAGGGCGTTATCAAAGCCCTCGCACATATTGCCAATAATACGTTTGAAAAACCACTTCTGCGAAATGAGGCTTCAGCTTTATTGAATCAACTCAGCAGGCTAGAAACAGTATTCATGATGACAGTTTGGAATGACGTACACCAGAGATTTAACAGTGTAAATCTGAAATTGCTAAGTGTAAGTATTGATACTAAAATAGAGCATGAATTATATGAATCACTTGTAGGGTTTATTGCATCTGTTCGTGGCATGTTCGGCTATTATGAAAATAAATCTATGGAGATTGTGACTGATATAAACTATGAATGCACCTATAAAAGATTGCGAAAATGCAAACTTCATGATGACGAAGAAGTGGACTCTGAAGAAGTTTTCCTGACTGGAAGGGAAAAATTTAGAGTCCAAACATTTCTCCCAGTACTCGACAGCTTGTACACCGAATTAGTAAGGAGGAAGGAAAACTATAGAACACTGTTGGACCCCTTCACAGTTTTCAGTAACCTTAAGAACAGTTCACCTGTCGATATTGCTAAACGTGTAGCAAAACTCCAAGCGTCATATGACACAGATTTAGAGTCTTCCTTCCCCCGCGAAAGTGTGCATTTCGCGGAACTTTTGATATCTTCTGAGATTAGTGATATAGCAGACGAAATGAGTAATTTTTTACGAAAAGAGAGGCTACAGTCCGTGTTTCCGAATGCTGACATTGCTCTTAGAATATTTCTATGTATGACACTTACAAATTGTTCAACAGAAAGCTCTTTTTCGGCTCTTAAAAGACTGAAATCGTACCTATGTTCTACGTTGTCTGAGAAGAGATTGATCGCCTTATCCATTCTTCACATCGAAGCCGATCTCCTAACTGATAACCGTCTGAACCATGAAGATACTATCAACAAGCTTTCTACCGTCAAACCCAGGCGCAAGCTATACTGACTAGTGAGTTTCTTTATTTATTCATATTAGTTTGAAAAATTTAAGATTACAATGTGATCTTTATTATAACTTCGAGCACATTCATTGGATTTACCAACTACATAGACCATTACCTGTTTATTTTACAATTTCCGATGGCAGAACGCGGAACTAAACCTCGTCTACGTGCAGACGTGACCGAAGGCACCCGACAATACTAAACAATACCCGAATTAACCAGGCCGCTCGGCGCTGTACACTCAAGTCATACCTGATACTGTAGTATATTACAACTGATGCGTATTCTTGGTGTCTGCTGAAATGTATAGTTTTGCGGAATTATACGTTATGGGAGAGTACGCTCAGATGAAAAAGTATAAATCTGTAGTTCAGTTAAATACGTAAAAGCTATGCTACTACTGTTAGAGATATGGTGAGAGCAGTAGCTGCAGTACAAAACTGTTCAGTCCTTACACGGATTAAAGATATTGTGTACACTTAATATGCAGCATCACACAGACTTAATGCTTTACGCTAAACTTAATAATACCGAACATGTTTTCTTAAATCTGCTTTACATTCAAGTTTTTAGGTCGTAAAACGGGCTTTTAATTTTAATTTTGAACGCATTTCTGTAGAAGTATATGTTAATTTCTAATGTATGACACGTTGGCTTCAATTTTTAAAATAGTAACACAATTTTTTCAATTTCATCAGTTTCGTGTAAAACATATTAAAAGTGTATAACAAAAATCCGTTGTCTCCTACACGCTCGCCTGAATCTTTAAGCCATAAAAGAAATGTTATTTTCCTTATGTTCGTTTCTGTTGTCTTTCGATAAAAGAATATGTTAACACAATGCAGTTTTAAGTTTTGTTTTATCCACTGTTGTACACCAAGTATACAGTTCAGGGACTATATTACATAAAACATTAAACTGGTAGCCAAGATTGCAGTAATTCTTTTTATTCCACGATGACCGGTTTCGGTGAAACGGAAGCCGCATCACCACTGTTTGCCTTGATGTTGTAACCTGTATGTGTCCTAAGATCCGATGAAGGCGGCGAGAAACCGGTAATCGTGGAATAAAAAGAATTCCTGCGATCTTGGCTACCAGTTTGTTTTACAACCATCTAGATCGCTCCCACATGAGCACAATGTGCTCCCTACAACACTATATTATATTTTGAATGAGCGCGATTAAACCGCTGACGCATCCTTCAGAACAACGAATAGCAGAGTACGGAAACAGCTCACAGCACTCCCACCCAAAACGGCAATTGTGAAGAGATCGGGTAGTAGTTATTATTTAAAACCTGTTTTTTTTTTTTTTTTTTTTTTTTTGGGGGGGGGGGGGGGGGGGGCGTATAATATGGTGTGCCTAGGGCCGCAAAATCTTTAAATCCGCCACTGGATATTGATACTTAGTGAATTATATTCTGTCGTGTTATAAAAATAAGGATTTGTATCAAAACAGCCTCATTTACTTGCTGTATTACAATTGCTGCAATATTAGATAGGCCTATTTTGCTTTATTTAGCAGACAGTGACAAAATAGACGTAGTCAGATCGAGAAACCACACAAGTCTTGGATACTACCCATATCAATAGGTTTTTTCAGTAAGAGACAACGACATTTTGATTTTTCCTGTAGCAAAGTGTTTTATGAGGTTACAGATTCTTTCGTAGACAGGAAAGCATGCAATGCAAAGCTGTAGCAAGATTAGAGAGAGAAAAAAATGTTAGGTCCTAAAGATTGAAGAAATGTGTATCTACTGTCTTGTTTGACTTTTGTCTTTATGGTTTTATGTATCCTGTATTTAATTTTGACCTGGTTATGACCTGTAGATTAAAACTGAAGAAACTGCAAAAAGGTGGGAATTTAAGGAGATGGGACCTGGATAAACTGAAAGAACCAGAGGTTGTACAGAGTTTCAGGAGAGCATAAGGGAACAATTGACAGGAATGGGGGAAAGAAATACAGTAGGAGAAGAATGGGTAGCTTTGAGGAATGAAATAGTGAAGGCAGCAGAGGATGAAGTAAGTAAAAAGACGAGGGCTAGTAGAAATCCTTGGGTAACAGAAGAGATATTGAATTTAATTGATAAAAGGAGAAAATACAAAAATGCAGTAAGTGAAGCAGGCATAAATGAATACAAAGTCTCAAAAATGAGATCAACAGGAAGTGCAAAATGGCTAAGCAGGGATGGCTAGATGACACATGTAAGGATGTAGAGGCTTATCTCACTAGGGGTAAGATAGATACTGCCTACAGGAAAATTAAAGAGACCTTTGGAGAAAAGAGAACCACTTGTATGAATATCAAAAGCTCAGGTGGAAACCCCGTTCTAAGCAAAGAAGGGAAAGCAGAAAGGTAGAACGAGTATATAGAGGGTCCATACAAGGGCGATGTACTTGAGGACAATATTATGGAAATGGAAGAGGAGGTAGATGAAGATGAAATGGGAGATACGATACTGTGTGAAGAGTTTGATAGAGCACTGAAAGACCTGAGGCAAAACAAGGCCCCGGGAGTAGACAACATTCCATCAGAACTACTGATGGCCTTGGGAGAGCCAGTCCTGACTAAACTCTACCATCTGGTGAGAAAGATGTATGAAACAGGCGAAATTCCCTCAGACTTCAAGAAGAATATAATAATTCCAATATAATAATTCCAATCCCAAAGAAAGCAGGTGATGACAGATGTGAAAATTACCGATCAATCAGTTTAATAAGCGACAGCTGCAAAATACTAACACGAATTCTTTAGAGACGAATGGAAAAACTAGTAGAAGCCGACCTCGGGGAAGATCAGTTTGGATTCCATAGAAATACTGGAAAACGTGAGGCAATACTGACCTTACAACTTATCTTAGAAGAAAGATTAAGGAAAGGCAAACCTACGTTTCTAGCATTTGTAGACTTAGAGAAAGCTTTTGACAATGTTGACTGGAATACTCTCTTTCAAATTCTAAAGGTGGCTGGGGTAAAATACAGGGAGCGGAAGGCTATTTACAATTTGTACAGAAACCAGATGGCAGTTATAAGAGTCGAGGGACATGAAAGGGAAGCAGTGGTTGGGAAGGGAGTGAGACAGGGTTGTAGCCTCTCCCCGATGTTAATCAATCTGTATATTGAGCAAGCAGTAAAGGAAACAAAAGTATTGTCCTGATTTGTAAATAGAGGGTGATTATAATTAAAGTTAAACCTTCAAACCGGTGTGAAATAACACCACTGGTTACAATGGCATTAGATTCCAACGGAATATTAACGGCGAAACAGGAAAACGTATGGCAGAAGAAAAATAAATACTTACAAAACGTAGCGATATATAGCGCTGTACGTATCATAATTTAATAAAGGTCAACTACAAATGACAAATGAATCATACAACAATGCCTAAGGTGTACGTCTGACGTAAAACAAAATTGTACTACTCAGTGTGCATGGGTGTACCCATGCGCCACGGCAAAGTCATATCACATCGGATGCGAAAAATCGGTTTTTAATTGTCCTGAGGCCAAACTCGCAAAAAAGCATCAATCACATCAGTTTTTAATTGTTCTGAGGCCAAAAACTGCATAAAAAGCATCAATCAAAATTGTTAATTTCCGTGTGACCGGCACAAAACATGTTCAATATTCTGTCCGCCGTTTTCTGCAAAGAGTTGAAATCGAGACACAGCATGTTCCGCAACTGATCGAAGTGTTTCCGGAGTCACATTCAGAATGCATTGCGCAATGCGTGCCTTCAATACAGCTAAGTTTGCAATCTGAACACTGAACACAACATCTTTCAGATAGCCCCACAGCCAGAAGTCACACGGATTAAGATCAGGTGATCAGGACAGCCAGGCTGTAGGAAAACGGCGGCTGATAATTCTAGGATTTTCAAAATGGCGCTTCAGTAGCTGCTTAACTGGATTTGCATTGTGTGGAGGTGCTCTATCGTGCATAAAAATAATTCCATCTACGCTGTTGGAGGGCTGGAATGACGTGGTTGCGCAAAAGACACTCATAGGGCTTACAAGTAACAGTACAGGTAACAGGACTGGAGGCACTGTCTCTTCGAAAAAATATGGCCCTTTCATAAATGATGCCATAAACCCCGATCTCACAGTGATCATTTCAGGATGAACTGGTACTGGTTAATTTGCGTGTGGATTTTCCATTGCCCATATTCAACAATTCTGTGTATTGACATATCCTGTCAAATGGAAGTGGTCCCTGTCTGTCCACAAAATCTTCCACGGCCAATCATTGTCCACTTCCATGGGAGCAATAAATTCTAAAGCAAAGGACTCTCTTGCTGGCAGGTCAACAGGAATCAACTTGAGCACATGGGTAATTTTGAATGGATAGCAAAAAGGACGTTTCATAGGATATTATGCATCATGCTCACAGGTATGTCCAATGTTCGGTCCATTTTCTGTGCACTACACATTTGTACACAACCACTCATCTCGTCCTGCTTTGCTATGGTCCCTGCTTCCACCGACGTCGAATCAATTCGTTTCCTTCCACTACCAGGTTTCACACAAAACGAACCCGTCTTTACGAATTTCCGAATAATTTTCTCCAGACCCACGGCAGTCATCAGCCCAGCACCATTTTTCAAACCCTTCAGTGTCTGGAACTTCTGCAAAGCAATGTGTGCACAGTCATCATTCTTGTAATACAGCTTTACAAGCACAGTGTGATCCTGGATTGAGACAGTCATGGTGAATGTTGCAGACACAAAAGGAGGAGAAGCCGCGTATCCAGCATGTTTATACCAACTTCAATGGGTCGTGCGCATGACAAGTGTTTTCATTTACACTTTGACACATACAGTGCCATCTATTGATCAATTTTCACACTATTTTTTTTCTTCTGACTTACGTTTTCCACTTTCTCCAATAATATTCCGTTTCAATTTGACGTCATTCTGACCAGTGGTGTTATTTCTAGACAGTTTAGAAAGTTTAACTTTAATTATAATCACCATGTATCTTAGGTCGGGGTTGACGTGCAGAGCAGTCTGAGTTATAGAGGGAAGTGGGTAGTCTCCACAGAACCCGTGTTTACATTTAGTAATTTTGCAGTTTCCTCTTCGTTTACTGCTTTCACGTTAAATGAAGACAAAACTGATTTCTGAGGCCGAGAGCTGTCAAGTGATTTAAAATACACTCACATAATTACAGAAGGCTAATATGTGTTATTAGTTTCAGATTTTATTTTATTCCCACCTTGCTGACAGTCAAGCATTAACTACCCTGCAGAACAATGAAGTTTTTTTTTTGTTGGTTTGCTGAAGAAATTTGGCTTTTATAAATCTTTTCCACTGAGGTAGTCAATGAATCTGAAACGAAGTATTTAATTCCACACTATTGGCTAGTTTCAACTATTCACTGAATTTCAGGTGCACGTTTTCAGTTTCTAGCATGTATGGCATAATGCCATAATAAAGAACCAAACATGAGACAATAAAGTATGGTTACTCCAAGAAAATTTACATCCCGAAAAACCAAACTGAAAAGGTTAATATCAGGTCAAGCCCCACTTCATTGTTAATGGGACATACCACTTTAAGTATGCACTTTAAATGTGCACGTTTTAGTATGGTTCACGAAAGTCTGATGCTCTTGGAATATCCTCTGATGTCTTGTTTCTTTTATGACATAGTGTAAAATCTTTTAACGTTTTACAGGTACGAACATACTGGCTTGCTACGTCATCGTAGCTGCGGTGGTGCCTGTTATCTGGTGCTCTCTGGTAACTGCTGAAACGCACCTATTTCTAACAGGTTGCGGGAAAATATTGGGAATGGCGGTTTGAAAAGCATTACTTTCAAAGAGAAATCAAATGAGTGTGTGGCATTGTTGGCTGGGAGGTCCCATGCGGTGAAGTTCGGCCACCGAATGCAAGTCTTATTTCAGTCGATGCCAAGCAAATTTCCTCTTACGGAAGTTCATCTATGTTCGAGAATGTATGATATATTTCTTAAATCACAGAGCATTTGACTCTCATTTAAAAATCAGCTTTCTGATGACGAGCCGTTTAGAAGAATTTCGAGCTCAGAAGATCAGACATTTATGTCATTATTAAAAATTTTACTGGCACATTTTTGTGATATATCTTGAGGCATAACATGCGCAAAAACGATCAACATTAAATGTGAAAGCTTAGCTTCTCTTGGAGCTTATTAACCGTAGAGACCAATATAGTATCTGAAAGCTATGCTTTTTTTGTGGCAACACTATTTATTTTAATTTAAACCGTTAACTTTTCCTGTTTGTGAGTTCACGCTACTTAACAGTGATGCTGCAATTGGCTGACTACATCACATGTCCTACGCTCTGAACATCTGCTGTTACCGGCTGGCAAGTTCACGCGACATGAGCTATGACTGGTTTACAAAAGCACATCGCAATCTCGATTTCAATGCTTCAGAAAGTAACATGCGGTGTTCAGTGGAATTCGAATTCATACTTTCGTAATACGAAAACATGCAGCATACATGTTGCTGGACATCAAAGATCTTTCCGATACCTGTTTTCTTCCTTGAGTTTTGTTTCCTGAAGTGCCGGGAAATTCTACGCTCATGTATAAAACCTTAACCATTCGAAGGATTGATAAGTTTTACAGTTCTGAGGGAAAATATACTGTCACTTAACAAGGAAAAATGTTTTTTCACCCAGGAGAAAGCGTATTTTTAACCGAAATTTTTTTTCCTTATCCGCTTATAGACCCTGGATGATGGATGGGTGCAAGGAGAGCTTGCCGTTTGCAGCATTGTTCCCAGAGTTGATCGCATTCCTTCGATCTGCAATGGAGTGGAGGGTCTTAGCCAAAGGCTAATTTGACTCTGTGACTGCCTTGACTGCAAATTTCTAGACCTGCATTATCGGGTGGCAAATTGTAGGACTTTCGATGATAGGTCAGGGGTGCACTACACAAAGAAGCAGCTACTTTTATAGCAGATACTTGTGCAGCACACATGGGTCTCTTTTAGTCTAGGCGGGAGGTTGAGGTACTCTGATGAACACTGGCCAGTCAGTCCGCAGACAGCAATATCAGACCATGTTCAGAGTAAAGGCATTTCGACTGTCAAAATTTTATCAGTAAATTGTTAAAGTATTCATACCAATGTTCCCTGAATTTACTGCTCTCTAGGAAAGTTCTCATGGTGAAGTTATTCTTGGGGTAGAAAGCTGGATGAAACCCAAAATAGGAAACTCTGAGATATTCAGCTAGTCATGAAAGTTTGTTGGAAGGACAGATTATACTCCTTGGGAAGGTGGGGGAGGGAGGTTCATTGCAGTTTACAAAACCATTCTCTCCATTGAGTCTGAAATTGAGTGAGACAAAGAAGTTCTGCTCGCATATAACAGATCTAGGTGAAACCAAGTTAATTATTGGATGTTTTTATGGGCCACCTGATTCTGTTGCCACAGTTCTAGAGTCAAATAAAGATCATGCATTACTAGTGCTTTATTGGCTGCTATCTGGTCAGAAGCACCTTCAAATACAAGGGTTGCCAGTTACGCCACAGGGATTCTTATAGTCGCCATTATGGCATGAAGGCGCTGCCATAAACTATTAACCCGCTGCCAATGAGATGCAAGCATCCCCTCTCCGGAGCCCTAGTGGCAGGTGTACTTAAGTTCGAACATTATTGCACAGACACTTTTTTGTGCATTTACCAGTTGAATAACATTTACAGACTCATAGTGGCCAGAGCTAGACGTCCTTTGAATAGACATTTTATTGATGAGCGACAGAATCATAAATCTTTTGTATCTGTAATATTTCTACATTCAGAGCTACTTTTAGCAACTGTCATTGCAAATACAGTAACTAAGTCATGAATTATTTTTGCCATAAGATATTAGATGTAAAATACATCTACCTACATCAACATCTACGAAATTACTCTGCTATTCACAATAAAGTGCCTGGCAGAGGGTTCAATGAACCACCTTCAAGCTGTCTCTCTACCGTTCCACTCTCAAACAGCACGCGGGAGAAACGAGCACTTAAATTTTTCTGTGCGAGCCCTGATTTCTCTTATTTTATCGTGATGATGATTTCTCCCTATGTAGGTGGGTGCCAACAGAATGTTTTTGCAATCAGAGGACAAAACTGGTGATTGAAATTTCATGAGAAGACCCCGTTGCAACAAAAAACGCATTTGTTTTAATGATTGCCACTCCAATTCACGTGTCATGTCTGTGACACTATCTCCTCTATTTTGCAATAATACAAAACAAGCTGCTCTTCTTTGTACTTTTTCGATGTCATCCATCAGTCCCACCTGATGCGGATCCCACACCGTGCAACAATACTTCAGAATAGGGCGGACAAGTGTGGTGTAAGCAGTCTCTTTAGTAGACCTGTTGTACCTTCTAAGTGTTCTGCCAGTGAATCACAGTCTTTGCTTTGCTCTACGCACAATATTATCCATGTGATCGTTCCAATTTAGGTTATTTGTAATTGTAATCCCTAAGTATTTAGTTGAATTTACAGACTTCAGATTTATGTGTCTTATCGCATAGGCCTAATCGAAATTTAGCTGATTTCTTTTAGTACTCATGTGAATAACTTCACACTTTTCCTTAGTCATGGTCAATTGTCACTTTTCACAGCATACAGATATCTCATCTAAATCTTTTTGCAAGTCATTTTGATCATCTGATGACTTAACAAGATGGTAAATGACAGCATCATCTGCAAACAATCTAAGATGGCTACTGAGATTGTCTCCTATGTCGTTAATACAGATCAGGAACAATAGAGGGCCTATAACACTTTCTTGGGGAACGCCAGTATTACTTCTGTATTACTTGATGACTTTCCGCCTATTACTACGAACTGTGACCTTTCTGACAGGAAATCACTAATCTAGTCGCACAACTGAGGCGATACCCCGTAGGCACGCAGTTTGGCTAGAAGATGCTTATGAGGAACGGAGTCGAAAGCCTTCTGGAAATATAAAAATATGGAATCAATTTGACATCCCCTGTCGATAGCACTTATTACTTCCTGAATATAAAGACCTAGTTCTGTTTCACAAGAATAGTATTTTTTGAAACCGTGCTGACTGTGTGTCAATAAATCGTTTTCTTTCAGGTACTTCATAATGTTCGAATACAGTATATGTTCCAAAACCCTACTGCAAATCGACGTTAGTAATATAGGCCTGTAAGTCAATGGATTACTCCTACTTCTATTTTTGGGTATTGGTTTGACTTCAGCAATTTTCCAGTCTTTAGGTACCGGTCTTTCTGTGAGCGAGTGATTGTATATAATTGCTAAATATGGAGTTATTTTATCAGCATACTCTGAGAGGAACCTGACCGGTATACAAGCTGGACTGGAGGCCTTGCCTTTATTAAGTGATTTAAGCTGCTTTGTTACTCCGAGGTTATCTACTTCTATGTTTCTCATCTTGGCAGTTGTTCTTTATTGGAATTCATTAATATTTGCTTCCTCTTCTTTGGTGAAGCAGTTTCGGAAAACCATATTTAATAACTCTGTTTTAGTGACACTGTCATCAGTGACTTCACCCTTGTTATCGCGCAGTGAAGGTATTGTTGCGCCTTGCCACTGGTGTGCTTTATGTATGACCAGAATCTCTTTGTGTTTTCTGCCAGATTTCGAGACAGAATTTCGTTGTGGAAATTGTTAAAAGCATCTCGCATTCAAGTACGTGCCATATTTTGAACTTCTGTAAAACTTTGCCAATCTTGGGGATTTTGCATTCTTATAAATTTAGCATTTTTATCAGCTTTTTTAAATAGATATACTTTGTGTTTGTAGGTGTTACGGTATTCAGCCTAGCAGCAACTGCCTCATGGTCTCTAATCTCTGTATTCATCACAATACTCCCTATTTGTCCAGGATTATTTGTTGCTAAAAGGTCAAGTATGCTTTTGCAACCATTTACGCTTCAAGTGGCCTCATGAACTAATTGTTCAAAATAATTTTCTGAGAAAGCATTCAGTACAATTTCGGATGCCTGCTGCTGGCTTTAAACATATAACAGGAGGGCAGAGAGAACGTGATCGACCAAGAGCCAGATGGGAAGATGGAGTAATCGAAGATGGGCTATAGAAACTGGAGAGTATTGGCAAAGGACCGAGAGAGATGGAAGGAAATTGTAGAAGAGGCCAAGGCTCATCATGAGCTGTAGAGCCAAGAAAGAAGAAGTAGTTCCTAGAAAAGAGCCTTCCCACTGGGGGTTCTCATTTGAGTTCCCATAGCATCCCCTGTTTGTTTTTCAAATCACTCTTTCCAGCATATTGAAGGGTATGTAGGCTATGGATTGGTGAACGTTGTTCTTCAGGTGAATACTAGGACAATCCTCACAAACAAGTGATTTTAAATAGCCCCATAAAAAGTACACAGAAGGGTTAAATCAGGTGTTGGCCAGTGCAGATCACTCCTCATGGAGATCATGCATCCCGCCATGTGTTGCCACAAAACAGTCATTGACACATGTGCGTTCATTTTTCTTCAAACAACAAGGACCAATTATTCCAACTTTCAAGGGTGTACACCAAACAGTTACGTGTTGTGAATGTAGGGGAAACTGAAGAACTTGTCTGGTGTGGATCACTTGAAGCATATGTCCTCACTGACTTAGATATGCTTTAGTAACACTTATCTATAAAACTGAAAATAAACATTTACATCTAATTACAGATGTATTTCACTCCTTCCAATATTTTTCAAAGTGTATTAGAAAGTTGTCAGTGATGAATACTCACTCATTTAACTGGATACAATTTGTTTACTCACTCCATATCACAGTGATAGCTGCAATTGTGATTCACAGACAAAGCAAATAACTAATCTCCTCAAAGTTTAAACTTTCTAAAGTATTATACACACAGAAAGCTGTCTTCTTCATGTCTGAAGTGCTTGCAGAGCTAAACAAGAAAAATTAACCTGTTAGTGTATTTTCTGACCTTACTGAAACCTTTGATTGGCACAGCCACAACATTCCACATGGCCAACTAACGCAGTACATCGTCACTGGTGGCCCTCTTGGATGACTGGAATCTTACCTTCATAACAGAAAGTGGGCGATCTTGTTAATTCTGTCTTTCAGGCATGAATCTAATGTCAGAATGGGGGAACATAATGTGCCAAGTACCACAAGGGTCTGTACTGGGTCGAATCTTGTTCCTAATCTACATATATGATCTTCCAGTGACTTTAATGGGCAATTAAGAAATTTTAAAATTCACTGTTCACAAGCATACCAATCAAGGCTCCAAATTCAACCTCAGCAGACACCACACAGACAATAGCTCAACAGGGCTACAAGTGCTTCATAGCAAACTTTTTAGTTTCTAATCTCATAAAGTAAATCTGGGATGGAATATTAACAGTATTATGAAAGGGACAGATTGCTGGTCACCATAAAGATGACACATTGAGTTGAAGATTGGCATGATAAAAAGACTGTTACATATGAGTTTTCGGCCATGGCCTTCTGCAGGAATGGGGAGGGGGACCACACACACACACACACACACACACACACACACACACACACACACACACACACACGAGCACTACCTCCTTCAATAGTTTGGAGTAAGGTGGGGGAAAAGGAATCAGTGCTGCCTGGTGGAGCATGCAGGGACTAGAGGTGGCAGGACAAGGCTGCCTGGTGCAGCATCATTGGGAAGCTGTGAGGGAAGGGGCAGGGGTAGAGTGGAAAGGAGAGGACTAGGAAAGAGGAAGAGATCAGTGAGTGCTTTGGCAGTCAGCAGTGCACAATGAGGGTGAGTGGATGTGGGAGGAGGTGATATGACAGGGGACAGAAACACTAGGGGGAGGAGACAGTGGGTTCCTGTAGGTTGAGACTGGGATGATTTCAGGAGCAGAGAATGTATTGTAAAGATAACTGCCACTTACAAGTCTTTTCCTGTCATCCAGCTCACCTCACAAACCACCTAACCCCTCCATCTGCCCGTTTCCTAGATCATTTCCCATTTGCTCCATCTTTCTGCCCCAGTTCAGAAAAGTATCATTTTCTCTGCCTGTAACCCAGTCCCACATCCTGTTTCTCAAATGCTGCCTAAACCATGGAATCCCCCAAATGGCCTTAGCGTAAAGATTCCTTTCTCTGGATCCCACCTCTCTTTTTCACAACACTTACACCTTTTCAGATTGTGCCAATCCCTGGCCCTCACAAACCTGGTACTGCAAAAGCACATCTCAGTGGCACAGTCATCCTAGAACCACCTCTGCTCCCTCTTCAAGATAATGCTGCTATAAAATGCTTACTGTATACAAGATGTGTCCAAAAAGTAATGAAATATATTTTTTGTCACCCCCCCCCCCCCTCCCCAACCTTACAGCATACCAAAGCTCTGTCTGCTCTGAGCACCAGTAGATCAGCATTGTTGAATAAGTGCACATCTGTTTCGCAACATCGTCACAACTTGCGATGGTTGATTCAGTTGAACAATGTAGAAACCTACGGGGAGTCTGCAATGAGTTAAGAGGTGGGCGAAGAAGTTTAAGGATGGCCAGGAAGGGGTGAATGATCGCACTTGCTGTGAAAGACAATCAACAAGTAGAACTGAAGACAGACAAGTGAATCATGTTCATGAATTGTTGAATTCTGACTGCTGATTGAGTATTCAAAATTTATATGACACTGTGAATGTTTCAAAAAGTTCCGTGTTTAACAGTGTTATGGTGGAGTTGCACATGAGGAAGGCCAACGCCAAGCTGGTGCTGAAAATTCTGTCAAACGAGCAAAAGGCCAGTTGGGTGTTGATTGGAAGTGAACTGTTGGAATGTGTGGACAGTGAACTGGATTATTTTGGACAGCAGTATTACTGGTGATGAGACATGGACTTTCACGTAGGACCTGGAAATGGTACATCTCAGTGTCTCTAAAACCCAAGAAGGCATGGATGAGTAAGTCCAAGAAGAAAACGATGCTGATTGTCTTCTTCAAGAGCAAGGGTGTGGTGCACAAACAGCTTGTTCCCTGAGGACAGACTGTTAATGCTCATTACTATGTTGATGTCCTGGAAAGATTTAGAAAAAGGTCCTCAGAGTGCGAATAGACATCAGTGCTACTTGGCTGCTGCATCATGACAATGCACCCAGCCACATGTCTTAGTACGTCCATGGCTACCTGGTCAAGCACAACTAGTCAGTGCTGCTGCAGCAGCCCTACTGTCCCAACGTCTTTCTGTTACACTTTTTTCTGTTCCCCAGCATTAAAACCACACTCAAAGGATGCCATTTTGAGAGCATTGAGGATGCTCAAAAGACTGTGTCAACACTCTTAAACGTTTTTATGATTGAGGCCTTCCAGGAGGCTTACAAATCTTGGAAAAATGGTGGAAAAATATGTAGATGCTAACTATAACTACTTTGAAGAATTTTAAAGCTTTGTACATAGATAGCCAGTGAACATTTAAAAAAAATGTTTTTCATAACTTTTCACATCTCTGAAACTTAGTGCATTGCACTCCAGCACCTGGAAGAGTATCCCAGAAAGCATCTTCAAAAGTCATCCAGCATGCTGACATCTGCCTCTGCCTTTGGGTACCATTATCCAACACTTATCCTACCCATGGTGTTCCTCCTCGACGACCCCTCATAACACACAAACCCTGCTTAGCTGATCTTTCTAATTTGCCATATCCCCCAAACTTCCCTTCCACCAGTGCACTAAATCCAGAGCAGAACCAATCCTAGAGCACTGTTGTTAATCTTTCCACCAAAATCCTTGGCCCCACAGAAGTATCAGTCTATCCAAAGGCCTCCTTTTTAGCCATACACCCAGATTTACTTATGTTAGACTTGTCAAAGACCTGTACTCGGTTCATCGTAAGAGTAAACCTCATGTAAATACTACACAAGGTATTCCTCCACATTTTCTGGAACCTCATTGGATTTCGTTTCATGTGGATCAGATGCCAAATTTTCTTGAGTACAGTCAAGTACGATAATGAGGATATGTTTTATGCTGTGCGTTATGCGTATATTGACTCAGTGATAATATGGGGCAGCAGTTTTAGTGACGCATTTAACTTCAACATCACGGGCTAGGCAAGTGATTCAGCTAATCTGCATTGATATGAACAGTTGCAGTAAAGATGCAAAAAGAGACAAGCAGAAAACAATATAGTGTCAAATGGCATTTAATTTTTAAACAGAAGGAAATAATATATTGTAAAACTCAGTCGATATGCTTCTTAGATGACTGGATGGAAAACATAACATGCTCTCAATCTTAGCTAACAAAGTATTGTAATTAAAAACAAGAGTGATGAAAATTTCTGACTTTAACAACCTATGTGTGGCATAAAAATGCACTGCTGGGATTTCACCACGAAATTAAATCCTGAAGCCACTGAAGGTATTACTCAGTCATCTGGTAATCTCTGAACTCCTTCCATATGGAACTCTGAGGAACACATTTCAGTACTGTTACGTTGATAACGAGGTGACCCGCAACAGAATTCCAAGCTACCAAAAAAACCCACATTTCCTCCTCCTCTTTTATGATGTGCTGTTCTGCACTTCGCCATTGTTCGGCAGTAAAGTGTCAGAAAGCTTCGTGCATTATTTCCAGTATGTTTGGCATCTTCAACGTCTTGCGACAAATCCTTTGACTTGGCTCCATATCAGTTCTGCTGGGTTCAGATTGCAGTGTTAAGGTGACAACTGTAAAAATTCAGCATTTGAACAGTATGCTTGATGCCATGAAAATTATTGTTTTCCATGCTTCTATGACATATATCACTCTGGCTCATGTGAGATCACATCTGTCCTACAAAGCAGTGGGCATATTTAAAAAAAAAGTAGTTGATTTTTCATTTATCTCTTAAAAATTTAATCGTGTAATGTTTCCTTACCTTCAATAATCTTCAACAATCTTTTATAAAATATTGATAATTAAGAACGTCTATTGCAATGAAAACCAGAATTTTGTGCGTTATACATATTAGAAACTAGAAGACATGCATTTTTCTCAGGAAATGATGGTTAAGTATGAATTAATTAATAAATGAAAAGCACCAGTTTGCTTTTGTTCTACAATATTACTTTTATTGTAAACCGGTTTTCGGCTTACAAGGCCTTCTGCAGACATTTACTGAGTAAATGTCTGAAGATGGCCTAGTAAGCCGAAAACCAGTTTACAATAAAAGTAATATTGCAGAACAAAAGCAAACTTGTGCTTTTCATTTATTATAATGTTGTTCTACCAAGAACCGACAGAAGATTGTGTTAATATGATGAATCAAATACCATACATTTGATGAACTTCATATTTAAATGATTTAGGTATTCAACCTGAAAAAAAAAAAGACCACAACAAGTTTCAGCAGCCGCCCACCAGCACACATGTTATCAAACTACGACAGTACCGATTATGCCACACACAAACCTAAAACATGCTGCTTCATTTTTATTACATAGTGTTCCTCAAAAAATGACAAAGCTGATTTTTTTTCTCTGCAATCTTGTGAAAAACATTAACAACAATTTGTTTCTTGCTGTTAACAGAATAAATCCTGATATAGCAGTTACAGCTGATGTTCTGAGTCACGCATGTAATGCATCACTAACTCTAGGTATTTTCCCAGACAGGTTAAAATATGCCGTTGTCATGTCAATAATTATTGGCCAGTATCCTTGCTTAAATCATTTTCAAAAATCACAAAGAAAGCAATGTATGCAAGATTGGATAGCCATCTCAACAGTAATGGGATACTTAGTAAATCACAGTTTGGATTTCAAAAATGCTGTTCTACTGAGACAACAATATACAATTTCACTGCCCACATAATAGAGCCTTTAAACAGTAAAATGTCACCAATAGGAATTTTCTGTGACTTATCGAAACCATTTGATTGTGTGAATCATGACATTATGTAACAGAAATAACAATTTTATGGTATAAATGGAACAGTATATGAGTGGTTTAAGTCATATCTATAGATCGGGAAGCAGAAAGTTTCTTTATGTGGTTTAAGCGATTTAAGGAAGTTTGCCACTTCATCTAACTGCATTGAAATTACATTAGATGTTCCACAGGGTTCGATCATGGATCCTCTTCTGTTCTTGATATATATGAATGACCTCCCTTCTTACCTGAAACAAGAAGTTAAACTGACACTGTTTGCTGATGACAGAAGCATTATTACACCAGTGAAAGAAACACTGATTGAAAATGATACAAATAATGTCTTTTGAAGAGTTATTGTTTTTTTGTGAATGGGCCTGCTCTGAACTTTGAAAAAGCACAGTACTTCAAACTTTCTTCTCCAAGGAGTACAGCTCCTTCAATAAATATAACACATCAACAAAAGTCAGCAGCCAGGGCAGAGCACACTAAGTATTTGGGTGCACTTATAGATGAGAATCTTAATTGGAAAATTCATATTTTGGATCTCCTAAAGCGACTAGGTTCAGCAACTATTGCAATCAGAATAATTGCAAATTTTGAGGATATAGAAATTAGTAGGCTAACATACATTCACTCTCTGATGTCATACGGAATAATATTGTGGGGTAACTCAACACTTGGGCAAAAAGTATTCACTGCTCAAAAGAAATTGCTTAGAATAACATTTGGGGCTCATAGTCACACTTCTTGTAGGCATCTGTTTAAAAGGTTAGGAATTCTTACAACAGCCTCACAGTTCATTTACTCAGTAATGAAATTTGTTCTCAACAACATGGACCAGTTTAAAAACAGAAGTGACATTCATGATTATAACACCAGAAGAAAGACAGACTTACACTATCCTCAACTTGAAACCAATCTTTTATTCGAGAAATTAGCAGATGAAATAAAATGTCTGACAGGTGGCAGTAGTAATTTCAAAAATAAACTGAAAACATGTCTCCTTGACAACTCCTTCTATACTGTAGATGAATTCTTGAATAGGAATAAATAAATCTACAGGTATGATATATGCATTTTGTGCCATTTAAGAGAGTGGAGTATGTAATAAAATTTTTAAGCTTAAAAAAAGCCTTGATTCATGTGTACATTTGTTAAGCACTTTACACGTTCCACGTCGTAACGGTTACCGTGAGATTGCTCAATGGAACATGTAACTAACTAATTCTGCCACATGTGTGTGTCACTACAAAGCAGGAAGCAGTGTCACCCATTTTCATGCTACATATGAACAGCGAGACAGAGTACGCCGGCCATTGTGTCCGAGCGGTTCTAGGCACTTCAGTCCGGAACCATACTGCTGCTACGGTCGCAGGTTCAAATCCTGTCTCAGGCATGGATGTGTGTGCTGTCCTTAGGTTAGTTAGGTTTAAGTAGTTCTAAGTCTAGGGGACTGATGACCTCAGATGTTAAGTCCCATAGTGCTCAGAGCCATTTGAACAGAGTACGAGTAGCATTTATAGAGACTGTGACTGTACACGATTTTTGAAATAAAAATTACATAGCTAAAGTATGATAGAGAAAAACGTTGATGGCTGTTAATACATCAGAATGTCTTGAAGTTTCATTTACAGTGACACAGTAATAAGGTATCTAATACATAAGTTGGACCTCCTTCCAAGAGCTGAACACCACCATTGTATGAGAGCTACAGCTGCTGACCAATCATCACATTTGTGCTTTCTGTACATCAATTTTACTTTTATGATGAACAAATCCTGCAAAGGAAATGCTTTTTTGCCACCACTCCCCCCAATCGTAGCCATTGTAATCCAAACTTTGAATCCTGACTCTCCCAGTTCATACAATTATCCAACTGTGACCCTTTCCCACCTCTTTACCCTTCCACCTAACCATCCCCTCATCCTCACCTCCTACTTGGCCTCACAACCCTTCTCTATGTCCCTTTCTAAGAACACCCATCCTTTCCACAGGAGAAAGGACTGCCATACAAAGCCTCAAAATAGGTACCTCCAATCCCCGCTTAAAACCTTAGGCCTTCCCAGAACTTCTCCACTGAATATGTTCCCCTCCTCACACCTATGACACCCTGCACACACACCTTCTACATGCTCCCCTTAATCCACAAACCCAACAATCCTGGATGCCCCATTGTAGCTGGCTATTGTGCTCCCATTGAAAGAGTTTCAGCTCCTGTTGACCAACACCTCCAGTCTGTTGCCCAAAATCTAGCCTCCCACGTCAAAAATACCAACCATTTCCTTCACTAACTCTCCACCATCCCCATCTCTTTATATCCTGGAACCCTACTCCTCACTGTTAATGGCACTTCCCTGTATACCAACATCTCTCATGCTCATGGTCTAGCCAGTATTGAACACTCACTACCTCTCCAAACATCCTTCAAACTCTAAACATATTACCTCATTCCTCATAAACCTTAATAACAATATGTCTGCCTGTGTCTGTATGTGTGGATGGATATGTGTGTGTGTGTGTGTGTGAGTGTATGCCTGTCCTTTTTTCCCCCTAAGGTAAGTCTTTCCGCTCCCGGGATTGGAATGACTCCTTACCCTCACCCTTAAAACCCACTTCCTTCCGTCTTTCCCTCTCCTTCCCTCTTTCCTGATGAGGCAACAGTTTGTTGCGAAAGCTTGAATTTTGTGTGTATGTTTGTGTTTGTTTGTGTGTCTATCGACCTGCCAGCGCTTTCGTTCGGTAAGTCACCTCATCTTTGTTTTTATATTTAATAACTACTTTGTAACACACAATTACTACTTCTTTGAAGGAAAGGCATACAAATAAAGATGTAACACAGCCATGGGCATCTGCATGGCATCCTCCCATACTGACACGTTTATGGGTCATCCAGAGGAAACCTTCCTAGCCTCCAAAAACCCCAGACCCCTGGTCTGTTCTAGGGTTCATTGATGATATCTTCATCATCTGGACTCAAGGTCAGGACACCTTATCTTCACCCCTGCACTGTCTCAATGCCTTATCTTCCATCCACTTCACTTGATTCCCCCCAACCCAGTGTACCACCTTCTCAGGCATTGACCTCTTCCACTCTGATGGGTCCATCCACACTCCCACACCCCTGTCCACATAGAACCCACCAGCCACCAATAGTTCTTGTATTTTGATGGCTGTTATCCCTTCCCCAAAGAAACCCTCCTATATAGCCTGACTGTCCGGGGTCCGTGTCTCTGCAGTGACTGGAGCTCCCTTGCCCAGTATGCTGAGTTCTCACAAAGACCTTCACAGACAAAGTCTACAAATAGATTATCATGCCATATTCCCACAAAAACCCATTCCTCCCACCATCTCCAAGAAACAACTACAAATGAGTGCATCGTTCCTCATCCAGTACCACCCTGGATTGGATCAACTTCATCAGTGCTTTGATTATCTATCGTCAAGCCCCGAAATGATGTGCATTATACTCAAGATCTTCCACCCCTCCTACTGTGGTGTTGTGTTACCTACCCAACCTCCACAACATCCTAGTCTATCTCTTTGCCACTACAAATTCCAACCCCTTTCCACAGGGATCATATCCCTATGGAAGACTCAGGTGCAAAACCTGCTCAATCCACTCATACACTTCCTGTTCTAGTCCTGTCACAGTCTTATTCTATGATATAAGCCACGAAAGCAGCCATGTCAAGTACCAGCTCTGCTGTCATCATTGCTCAGCTTTTTATATTGGCATGAACAATTTTTGTTTTTAAAGGGTGTTACCTATGAAAAAGAACAGACCAAATGTTGCACATGAATTGTCAAGAATATAATACGGGGTGTTCAGAAAGTCTCTCCGCAGTGCCATATGTTTGTTAGCCGCGCATCCCATATGCCGCAATGAATATACCGAAACGAAACTCAGTGAAATACAAGTTATTAATAAATTAAACATTCATTTTTACTTACAAATTTTCACATTAAATGTTGAAAGTATCCCCCCTGTTGATGAATACACAATTCAATTCATCTAATTGTGTTTCCAAACACAAGCTGTAACATTTCTTCTGTGACAGAAGCACTGAAAGTGGATATTACAGTTTTCAATTCAGTGATGGATTTTGGATCGTTTTTATAGACAGTTGCTTTCGCTGCACTCCAGAAGAAAAAGTCAGGTGGTGTCAGGTCAGGCGATTGTGGAGGCCAAAGGCCCTGTGAAATTATGCGGTCACCAAAAACATCAGCAAGAAGTGACACTGAAATGCGAGCTGCATGCGTGGTTGCACCATCTTGTTGAAAATAATCGTTCAGTATTTCACTTAACACAAGTTCTCTTATGAATGGGTACAGAATATCACTGCAGTATTGTTGTTCATTTATTGTTTCATTGAAAAATATAGGACCCATAATCCGACATCTAGAAATTGCAATCCAAACTCCTGTTTTTGCAGAATGAAGTGGTTCCTCCTGAAAACACAATGGATTTGCAGTACTCCACATACGAGAATTTTGCAAGTTCATGTACCAGGATAAATGAAACCAAGCCTCATCTGTGAAAAACCTTTCATTAAGAATATCCCTTTCATTTTGTTGAATGAAATTTTTGAACCATTGACCGTAATGCAGTCACATGCCATGATCAGTATTTTTCAGTTCTTGCACGACTGTCACTTTGTACGGGAAAAGTTCTAATTTTTTCCTTACAGCTGTGTGGGCCATTCCAACACTAACATCAATTTCCTGTGTGAGTTTTCTTACTGACTTTTCGGACTCATGGGCATTTTATTAGGAATATCGAGTAGTTTATCCTCAGACAAAACGCTAGGATGACCACTTCTCAGTGCATCTGTCACTGAACCCGTACTTCAAAATTTGTAAATCAAATCTTGCACAGTATCGCGATGTGGGAGTGTTGTCTCCAAGAAAACTGAATTAAATGTTTGACGAACTGAAACTGTGTATTTGCTGCCAGCTTTGAACACATGTTCAACTAAAATGGTTAGCATTTTAACAGTGACAAAAACGAAACAAACAAACAAAGGAACTAAACTTAAACGTTCATGTCAACACATAATGACACACGCCATTGATACTACTGATGCTGGCTGAGATAAACAAAACAGTGGAACGTTCAGAGAGTCCACTGAAGGGAAGTAACCCAGGTAGGACAATCATATGGCACACGCGGCTAACAATCGGACAGCACTGCGGAGAGATTTTTGAGCACCCCGTACTTTAACATAATTTCAAATGTGTTAGTGATAACTTATCATTATGGTGTTTGAGAGGGGAAAAATCTGCATACAATATCTACAAAAAGAAAAAAAATCTACCTACTACCATTTGGCACACTGGTTTTTGTTCATCCGGAATTAAGAAGGCGCACGCTACTAGTCTATTACACTATTCTGGACTACACTACTATACAACAATACACTGGACTACGGTACTTGGTATCAGAACCAAACTGTATTTCTCATTTGTCTGGAAGGTTTACCCCCGGTGCACTGAGATGCAACCTGGATTCACAGGGGCTGTGCTGCCATTCCACCCAATGTGTGGAGATTAGGAGATGGCTGTCAGGGACTCAGGAAATCCCTCATGGTCCTTCCTGAGGGTCATCTCCCCACTGCTTCCACTAGGTTGTTGTTATGTGGATATACTGCCATGGCATGTCTTGTTATCATGATTCTATTCTTGGTTGTCTCTCAGCTATGTAGGCTTGCAGTTCAGACACTGATATTTTAACTGTCAGCAAGTTCAGTTTATACCACAGTTTCACATTTCTTATAATGTTGCATTTCCAAACACATTCCTGTCCTGATCTGTAACGCCTTTCTGATGACATGTTCCCAGACAATGTGATCCGGAGTACCAATTACCCAACATTCACAAGCATCTATGATGCACTGACATGTTTTTAGTAAGTAGCTGGGGTACCGACCATGTTCCATCAGATAATGTGTAGCTCCCTTGGTTGGAAGACAGTATGACATTTTTGTTCTTCATTTTATGCTAGGAAGGAACTGGTAGGTTCTCCTCACTGTTTCTGGTCTGCACCAGATTTATTGCCATTTCCTATCAATGCATGCTTTTATTTCCTTATTCAGTATGGCACTTGTGCCTAGTACCTCCTTTATCGTATCACGTTTTTGCATTTTGAGCCAATATTGTGGACCTCTCTTTCTTACTACTACAGCCAGTAGTAGTAAGCCTAATACCACAGCACATCAGTTGGTGTTCTATACGTGCCTGTCAGGCATAGGAGTACACTTCTCGGTGTTCGTTGTAGAGCCTGTTCTGTCATTAACATTCTGAAACTAAGAACCCAAACGCTTGACCTGTAGCCCACAAAAGCAAGAAAGATTTGTCTGTGGCATGCACTTTTTGTACTTTGTGACCGTTGACAACTTCTTTGGCCAATTGTTGCTATTTTATTTAGGATTTTAATGCCTCTCTGGCAGATGATTTCTACATATAGATGAAAGTTTTGATTTTGTCGATGTTAATTCCTAGGTACTTACAAATATACTACTTCCTTTTTCTTTTTTTCTTCTCTCTCTCTCTCTCTCTCTCTCTCTCTCTCTCTCTCTCTCTCTCTCCACAGGTTGGTCAGTTGTTCTGATGGTGGGATTTCTTCTTCTCGATAATGTTCCTTTTAGTAATGCATAAACTGTTTGTGCACTGCATCACTTAGTTTTCCATGTACAAGTTGCTTAGAAATTCAAGAACTACCCTACTATTTTCCTCAAATTTAGCCCTCGTGTTAGCAGATATTATCATTAATAGATCATCAGCATAAAATAAGCAGCATATAGTATTTATTACACTCTGAAGCTCGCTCAGAAATGGCTTTATGCCAACATCCCAGAACTCTGAACCACATACAAAGCCCTGTGGCCAGGCTTTTGTGCTGTCTTTCATAATTTTCTTTCCAGGACATTCTGATTGCATCTGCATGTCTGCGCATTAATCTCATAGACTGTTATAGCAACATCTGGGTCAGTCCATCTGTTTTAGTCTTTTGAACAGGGCAGGCAGGCCACCGAAAATTATCAAATGCCCCAGCTGTATCAGTCTTTAGTCAATAACATACTGTTCCTCTGAAATGTTCACAATATTCATTGCATGATTTATCGCATCCTCAGTGGATTTCCCTTTCGTGAAACCATACTGCAGGGGACTCATGTCTACTGTCTGCCCTTGGTCCCTTAGGCAGTGGCACTGAAACTTTGCCTTACTTTGGGTAGAGGATTTACCAAACAAATCACCACGTAAAATTTCAGTTCTCTTGGGTCTTCATCTGCCCCCTTTTTTCAGTATAATGATATTGGAAATTTTCCAAATTCTGGTCAACCGACCCTGCAAAACAAATTTGTTGAATAATACTGTTATATATGGCACAGTGTGGTTCACTAGCTGATGCAGAACTTCTGCCTCTATTCTATCAGATCCTGGTGCTTCCTTTTTCTTTAACTTAATTACTGCCAGTCTCACTTCCACCTGAGCAAATGTAAACACAACAGTATTATTCACATGCTGTTCTAGTAATTCAGAACAAAGCTGCTGATGGTACTCTGTGTCATTCATCATTATATCATCATGACAAGTCACCTGAATCCTCCACCAGAAAACAAATGGCTCTGAGCACTATGGGACTCAACTTCTGAGGTCATTAGTCCCCTAGAACTTAGAACTAGTTAAACCTAACTAACCTAAGGACATCACACACATCCATGCCCGAGGCAGGATTCGAACCTGCGACCGAAGCGGTCTCTCGGTTCCAGACTCCAGCACCTAGAACCGCACGGCCACTTCGGCCGGCACACCAGAAAACACATCTGATGTGTCATACATGCCATTAGTGCCATTACATGTGTCATATGATAGGAATCTCTTACCGACACACCTAATTTGTATTCCTGGTAAGTGAGTTAGACATGCCTCCTTGCCTGATTTACGTGTTTGAATAAATGTGAATGTGATCACTCCCCAGGAAATGCTGGAAACATAGTAGTTTGTCACATAAGCAGTAACAAATCAATGCAACAGTTTCAAAGCCATGCAGTTTATCTGTGCTCTGTGAAAAGATGTTCTAACTTTTTTTTAAATTGCATTCTGTTTTGGAAGTTTTGACTCTTGAATTCCCTTGTAACATAGTTCACACTCATTTATTTGTTGTTTTCATTTCTGTGAGACGTCTATGTGATATCTCGCCTGTTTTCGCTATCCATCACATTTACCTGCATCAGTAGCACATTCTTACCAAGTGACTTATATTCCATAACCAATGTACAGTATGACAACTGCCAAGACTAAAGGAAAAGGGCAGACATTTTGATGGCTGGACAGACAGTTCATTTTGTTGTGAAAAAAAAGAAAATAAAAATAAGTAGCATGATGGAATTTTGAACACGGCTCACCATGACCACCCCTGAGCATGACACCACTGCTGTCGTTTTGCTTACTATTGCACTTTTGCCTTTTTTTAAAAGATAAGCACACTTTCTTCCTGTCTTATGCGTGATCTGTGTTCAGTTTTTGATGGGCTATCTAATGGGCCATCTTAGCAGTAAATCTGATGGACGTGTGATGGGGAGTTTTCCTTGTGAGTGGGTACTGCACTGATGTCTCCCAGTTTGTCGTCATTAAGCTGTCAGATCGTCTCATGGTTGAGAAAACAGTGGCTGATCAAACTTTGTTTGTTGCAAGGGTGTATGAAAATGTCCAAACATCTTTGCCATTTGGTCTTTAAGGTACAGCCTGTCGGTAAACTTGGGAGCAAGCGAGAGCCCATTCTGCCTACCGAGCTATGCCACAAGGCACTTTCACAGGCTGTTTCACATTATAGTCCTCGACCTGCAGTGGCATGCAACTTAAATCTGTGGCGACAGCAGGTAAAGATACAGCCCAACAGCATTTATTTTTAGATAAATGCGTTATGACCATAAGGAATACAAAAGACAATAGCTTCTTTCGAAACACAACATTATAGAGTAAAACATAGGAACAGAAGTCAGGATTCTACTACAAACATGGAACCGAATGCCTGTTCACGTGAATGTATTTTCCTCTAATGCTATTCATAAAATGAAGACTACAAAGTGCAGTCATTCTGTAGAATTTAAGGCTTGTTCTTTCTTTGAGGATCTACTAAAAAGTAGAAGTTTTCTTTGAAGGGCTGCTGTGAAACATAACAATTCTTGCAACATGAAGAGTGTTTAAAAAGTAATGAGAAATTTATAATTTCGCATGTTGTATTAGTCTGATTCCCACTACTTTCTTTGTCACTGTCTTCGTAAACATATCTGAAATCATCTGTATAATGTTATGCATTCTGGGTATTTAGTCTATTGTCAGCTGTCGAGAAGGTTACATTGTTTTGGTAATATCAATGATTATTTGTTTTGTTTACAAATAGATTAGAGAATCTGCATTAAATTTTGTTACGAGAATGGAATAAAGCATATCAAATTTTTAGAAATTTTAAATATTGTGTTTGGTGAGTCTGCTATGAGGGCTTACAAATGGTACAAACATTTCAAACCAGGCCTTAAAGGGAAACGATTTTACAAGCATAGATGAGATTAAAAATGCAGTTAGGAGAACTATAAACTATCCCAAAGAAACAGTTCCAAAAGTGTTTTGGAAATTGGAGAAAGCACTGACATAAGTGTACAGTATGTAATGGGGAATATTTTGAAGAGGACAACATTGCTGTAGATTAACAAATAAAATTCTTACTAAAAAATAAAAATTAATATGTGAACACATCTCGTATCTCAAGCTTTTTACATAGAAATTCAGAATCAGTGTACATGTTTCAAAGGAAATTTCAGCAATGTTAGATAATTACTGTATACATGTTTTAAGCAAATGTCTTAGAATAAGGTTAATAGTAACCAAGATAGATATTTGGTGACAATTGAATCACACGCAAGAAATTAATTAATTTTGTGATGAAGTTCTTTATTGCTGATTTTGTACAATTAGTGATAAAGATATTTATTGCTTTGAACTACATTTGAAAGCATTTATCTTGGAAAATTGCTAAACACTTTTACTACCATATACCATATATACTGCTACATACTTCTACTACTTCTGTGTATGCACATAGTCAGTTTTGAAAAAATACACAACATATTTTATAAGAAATTATTCATTGCCTATTTACATATGTGTTATTTTAGAGGTCATCATCAACAGTGTCACTACCATTATCATTGTCATCATCATTGTTACTTTCTAAATTAATAACTATGATCTGTAGTATGTCGTCAATAATCCCATCCTTAGCCCAGTACTCTCTTTATAGTTTCAAAACATGTAACAATCGGGACAAGTATTTGTACATGCTTTTTTCTGTTACTGCAAAATTTAATTTGAAATAAGAAATGGATACTCAGAAAATTGCTGCATACTTTCTTTCACCAACTGCAGTCATGTAAATATCAACAAGAATATTTTGTTCTCTGGCGAAATTTTCGAGTTTTTTCCATGCCAATTCAACTGGATAGAAGTCACAGTTATATGGTGGAAGTCGCAATGCAGTGTGTCCATATGATTCAAGTATTTAACTTAATTTCGAATACTTTATCTTCTGGCTTATGTTGTTTAATTAAATCAAATAATTTCATTTTTCTCATTGACAAATCAGCTTCCACCCTATTTCTTGTGTTATGAAGTGTTGTCCATAAACATAACACAGTTTTGTGGCAGATTTGGTATTACTTTTGTTGATATCCAATTTGAAACATTTTTGTAGTTCATTCACCCGTGGTAGTCCCCTGTTGCACATCCTGCTTCATAAATTAAATGTGCATTGTGTAAAAACCCCTATTTCAATCCAATGTTGACCACAATAATCCTATTGCTTCCACTAACATAGTCCATAATGCTTTCAAAACCAAAAACCTGCCTACATTATCTGCAAATAATGTTGTTGCCCACCCAAGTTTCAGCATTATACAAGAAGTGTCTGCCTCGTTCACCTAATTTCCTCACTTGGATCAGATGCTTCCATCGCCAGTCAATTATATCCATTCTCGCTACCAGAATCTTTCATTTACTTACAGATCTTTTGCAGGTAAATCCCATTTCGTGCAGTGTCTTGCGTAAAACATATTTCTGCTAAGGAAAATTTATTACCTATTGCTTCCACTAACATAGTCCATAATGCTTTCAAAACCAAAAACCTGCCTACATTATCTGCAAATAATGTTGTTGCCCACCCAAGTTTCAGCATTATACAAGAAGTGTCTGCCTCGTTCACCTAATTTCCTCACTTGGATCAGATGCTTCCATCGCCAGTCAATTATATCCATTCTCGCTACCAGAATCTTTCATTTACTTACAGATCTTTTGCAGGTAAATCCCATTTCGTGCAGTGTCTTGCGTAAAACATATTTCTGCTAAGGAAAATTTATTTGAAGTACTGTAATGTTTACTAATGATATCAGTAACTGATCAAGACCTTGACTTGATGACATCACTCTCGCAGCTCCACAGGTTGATAAAATATATTTGCAAGAAATATTTTATGAATTGCTTTCAAAAGCAAATATTTGCAGTTATAAACAAATAAACCTATTAATCTGAGAAAACACACACAATGAAGCTTCAGTAATTCTTTTGTGGTTGTATAGATAAGAAATTGAAATGGATTTGCTACATTGATATTCTGACAAAACTCAATTTGACTCGCTTTGGACATACAAATATCTCTCTTGTATTGATATGTAGATGTGAATGTTCGCATATGTTGCATACCTTTACTACCTTAAGCTGTATGAAATAATCTGTATCGACATAGCACACACCATTTAAAGCATTTACCAGTAAAAAGTTGCTGTTGGCAACAATACATAGAACTGTCTAAGGTGCCATTGTTACACTCATATGGCAGTGCATATACCTCCGCATGGTATGTGTTACAAATAATAAAATCCAATTTCACTAGGCACTGAAATACATGACCATTCCAAAATTTATGGGAAATAAATGGATGAAGAATATGGAGGTTCCAGAAAAGATAAAAATCATGAAGTTAGCAAAGAATACACGTGGAAGGAGGAAACGTAAGAAACTATGGAGAAAAATAAAATGTTAAAAGAACATTTTGAGCATTATGATATATTAAATATGGAATAGAAGTCAAAATTCTGAGCAATCAAAGACCCTTAGTAACAGTTATGTCTCATTGGTACAATGAGCACAGTCTGAAGTAATACCAGTATTGAGGTCAAATACCGATCACACAGAAAGAATGGACACTATTCCAGTTAATGCAATCTGTAGTGACCTACATATATTCCACACCCGAGATCCAGGTGCATCACAGAAGTTGGCAGATGCTAGAACCATCAGAGGCTGTCATTCAGGGATGCACACGGAGTCTCTCTTCTTTGCAGTCTACCGGCTAGCCAATAGCCAACAGGGTCAGGCCCACCCAGCCACTTCCTCCTTTACTTGTTGATATTCTGACTAGGATTATCGCACTAGTAGTCACTCTATGGTAAGCCTGTTATAGTAGCAAGTTATGTCTAGACGTAATAAAGTGTTGTGTCCACCACTGTCCATGTTTTCATGTGGTTAGAAAACATTGGTGACGAGTAGGATTGTATTTTGATCTGTTTTTCCTCATGTGATTGCTTTTCACATCTTGTTGTGACATAGAGTCTCTGCTTCACATGTTGGTGCAACAACAGACGGCTCACATCACAGTCATGCAGCAAGTTTTGCCGGCATTGCTCTCTGAACCTCCTGGAGCTGTTCCATTTAACGAGGTAGTGAAAGATTAGAAGCGTATGAACACTGCCTCCAGCACCATTTCCACACCTTCCATGTTGCAGAGATGGATGTATGTGGTGCACTCTTTTTTTTTTTTTTTCCTCAAGGATTTCTCCTGCCTTGTATAAGGTGTTGCAGCAGTTGACCCCATTGCAGGAACCTTCCCCATTATTGTTTGACAGTTTATGTTTATTTTTGTCTTCTTATTATTGCCACAACATGCATGTCGCGGCAGCTAGGGTTGAATACTACCAATGTAAGAAGCATCCCTAACAGTCTTATCGTGCCTGGGCCACGAAACACAATGATCTGTCACAATTGATATCTCGTCACTGCTAAATCAAAAAAAAGTCTTATGCAGACACCACAGTTTACAATGTTATCATCTGTTTTGCCCCAGATAGGTAAGTTTGGCAACAGGTCCTCCAATAAGAGAACCCCTCCCCCGAAGAGGTTTTGTCAATTGTCCAGTCAAATGAGGCCAGCAGCTGAAAGTGTGGTGTGATGTCGCAGTGGTACAGGGTGGCCCGGCTGTGTCCGGGGAGGGCAACATAGCAGGGGTGCAAGCCGGTTGATACAGTGGCTTCCGCACAGCACAGCATAACCAATGTTCCAGCTGCTCCTCCCTGTTGTGGCCATGTGTGTCTTGTTACTCTCAACGTGACAGATTGGAGTGTCCCCAGCATTGGGTCATCTGCAGTAAGTGTCGGAAAAAAGGCCGCATTGTGGTAGTCTGCTATTCCACTCCACAGAACACACCATCAGAGACCATGGATATGGATGTCCAGGAAGTGTTGTCATCAGTAGCAGTTTCTGATCAGGATTCCAACACGCTGTTTACTGAGGTTTTCGTTCTCTCGTGACACCTTCACCTCCAGATAGACACCAGAGCAGCATTTCCCTTCTTAATGCCTAAACATATCAGACGTGTCACTGTCACCTATAAACAGGTGCTTCCAGGGATGCGGTAAACAACAAATCCCCTTGCTTGGTCAAGTCACAGCTGAAATTACCTATAAATCAGTGACTCAGCCTGTTACCCTTACTGTCAACGATAGTGCAAGTTCTGCGAACCTTTTCAGGTTTGATGCCTCTCAGGCCTTTAGCTTTTCAATCACGGACTCCATACAGTTGATATCTGCCAAAGTCCCCTATCAATCACTGGAATCTCTGTGTGCTCAGAGTTTCAGGATATATTTGTGAAAGGCCTAGGACACCCCACAGATTTTCAAGCCAATATAATATTGAAGCAGCCGGACTATCCTATATTTTTTCACACTAGGCAGATTCCTAAAATCCTACACTCCCAAGTCAAGGTGGACTTGAAGCAGCTTGCTTCTCTCATTGTTGTGGTTCCCATTTCCAATAGTGAATGGGTCATATCCCTCGTCATCATGAAGAAATCCTTTGGTAAACTGTGATTTTCAGTTATTGTGAATTCACAGTCTGTAGTAGACACGTACCCATTGCAATGTCTGGACAAACTGTTTACATGCATTGCAGGACATCAGTTCTTCTCCAAACTCGATCTTTGGATGAGGAGTCCAAGGGTATCATGGTTTTTAATATGCCTTTTTGCCTGTATCAATACCAGCAGTTGATGTTTGGGATGCCATGACTGCGACTATTTTTCACTGCTAACTGGAACATGCCACATCCACTATTCTGAACTGTTTCTTCTACCTGGATGACATTGTCATTACTGGATGTACTATGAGTGAGCACCTGCACAAACTCTACGCCCTTTTCCGAAACCTCTGGGCCATGTGTCTCCATTGCAATCTGCAGAAGTTCAAATATTTTCCAACCATTTTTCGAGTACCTGGGCCACGCCATTTCACGGCAAGCTGTCTGACACGTGTAGAGCTTTGTTGGGGCCATTACAGATTTGCTGTGTCCCTTGTGACTGCAAGAACTGCAAGCTTTCCTGGGTAAAATTGTCTGTTATCACTGTTTCATTCGTGGGCCGTCCACCATTTCATGCCCTTTCTACCAATTCCTCTGTGCAGGGGTGTTTCCTTTGTGTAATCTCTGGCATGTGGCCAGGACTTCACCACACTGAAGGAACACCTTGGGTCAGCACCGTCTCTAGCTATTTTCGATCCCAACAAACCATTGGTTTTGGCTACAGACGCTTCACAATATGGTGTGGGAACAGTCCTCACCCATCGGAATGCATACCGCTTGGAGCAGCCAATGGTGTTTGCACCCGAAACTCTCAGTCCAGCACAGGTGCAGTACTGTCAGGTCGAGAAGGGGACTCTGGCTGTTGCAAATATGGTCACCAAATTTCATATTTTCTTGCAAGGAACAAAATTCTGACTGATTATGGCCCAGAAGCCATTAATTTTGTTTATTAGTCTGTCCACCCAGCCCCACGATAAAGCAGCCCACAGGTTGCAGCGGTGGGCCTTGTTTCTCTCCAAAAACAACTATAACTTTAAGTTTCGCCCCCACTGGACACCATGCCAACACAGACGCCTTACTCAGGCTGCTCGTTGGCCCAGACTTTGAGTTTGATCGAGAGGAGCTCCTTTGTTTTAATTTGGATATCTCCTCCCGCCAACCGATAGATGAAATTCTTCATGGTGCTCTTTGCGCCAGCCACTTTCTTTTGTATTCTAAGGTCTTCAGCAACCAGGAGCTTCACTCCCCTCTCACCTCTGGGGCCATCATGGATGTGGATGCAGCATCCATATCATGGCCATCCACACCATGCTTGGGAAGTCGGTGACACTCCGTCCCCAAAAGGGAGGGGTGTAGTGACCCACACAGATTCCACATGCGAGATCTGGACGCACACTTGTAAGGTTTGCCTCAGAAGTCGGCAGATGCTAAAACTGTCAGAGGCCACCAATCACAGATGCGTGCACAGCTTCTCATCTGTGTACTCTACTGGCCAGCCCACAGCTTACAGGGTTGGGCCTGGCCAGCCTTGTCCTCAGTTACATGTTGACATTCTAAGAATTATTTTACTAGCAGTGTAGCCACTTCATGGCAAGTGTCTTCTTGTAACAAGTTATTTCTAGATACAATGAAGTGTTGTATCTGTCACTGTCTGTGTGTTCTTTTGGTTAGAACACAAAGGGGAAAGTTATTACCAAAAATCCTAAAATTATTGATCAATTTAGTTTAAATTTTCACATACTGCTCTAATGAATGTTCAGAGAGGAGGAAATGGAGACACAGAGGGAGGAGAAGGTGGACATAGAAATCCATAAATGTTAGAAATGTGTGCTTTCTGTTATATTTCTTTTCTGTTTAACCAGACTGAGTCACAGTAACACATGGCCTGGAATATCTACTTACTAGTTATCTTTCATTTTTCATCTTATTCATGTATATGTCAACTTGTCTCATTCCATAAAATAGCCACACACTTTTCAATGTTGTTGTTCTCTTCATTGTGTTCAGATCTGTGGTTGATGTCAAGTAGTGGCATGACTGTAGCAAGCTTTACTTCATAATAAGTCAGTTAAACCAAATATGTGGAAGAGTGGGAGGGGTCGAAGGGAGTGAAAGTAATGGTTGTCGTGGCCCAGCCTGTTGTCAGTAGCAGAGAATTTTTTGTATGGACTTTTATGACCCTGGCATAGCAAGAACAGAGTGTGCCAGCTGTTTTTGTAGAATGTGCATTTTTATCATCAGTAACTTATGCTTTTTAATGAGCATGGACTATATTATTGAATCTGGTTCAGTACCATAACCAAAACAAAGATCAATAGCCAAAACATTGTTGTGATCTTAAGGAAAAGGCAGTTTTTGTGACAGCTAATGCTTGGTGCATTATAGGATAATGCTTAAATATTCAAAGTGTTAGCTAACTTTACAATTTCTGATGTGTCACTGAGTCTATCATTTTCATTACCGTATCATCACAGTAATTTTGACCAACAAATTTACATGTAGTTGTTTTAAATTTAGTAAAAATTGGAAATGTTGGACAAAGGGCTGGGAAATTTTACTTTTATTAAGTCATGGTAGCCACTTGTTTCTATAGAAGTATGATAGGAAGACGAGATTAAGGCATTTGGGGATGGGGGTGTGGGGGATTACTAAGTTTTTGAGGAGCAAGTAATTTTTTCCCCATTGTCTGTTACTCAAATAATAGACTGATGTCCCAATTATATTTTAGTGTAATGGCTTCTACACTCAGTTCCATGGTATAGTAATGATTCAGATAAGGTAGGAATATAAATAATCCAGCAACTGGCTGTAGAGTGTGTTAATTCTTGTACCAGTAGTATTTTTGAAGTTACATTCTCTGTGTCAAGTTATCTGTTTGTACAGTATTTGTGTTGCTAGAAATGAAATGTAAGTTTTTACATTTCAATTCCGTGTATGTTGTGTGTAAGCATAGCTGGTTACCCTAACAATGGACAGTTAGACATGCCATCATAACAACAGAAAATACTCAAAAGCAGTTGTGTAACACTGACAACGAAATTAGAGAGAGTCACAATGAAATACAGCTTTTGGAGCTCTCCCTTCATGTAACGCAAAGGGGTGTACTTGAAGTTACTCTCTGTGTCACATTATCTGTGTTCCTTTACAGATATGTATTTGTATTGTTAGAAATAAGAAATAATTCTGTATGTTTCCGTTCCTTGTGAGGTATTTTGTGTAATGTGTAGGTATCACCTACAGATGTTATCTGCTGTAACTGGAGATGTTTCCCAGATCTCAAAAGAGTTCTCATTACATTACTTCATCAATCTATTCTGATACAGACCAGACAGGAAAACAAAAATAGAACATTAAAGTTGTTTTATTACCAAGGTATGGACTAGAATATTTACAGTCTTCTTTACAGTAAAAAATTCTCAAATATCCTATGATAAAATACAGAGCTCTGTATATTGAATGTATGTACAATAACTACAGCAAGTTGTTTTTCATGGATTCATGTGCATTGGAGTTTCATATCATGATAAGAAGAAACCTCAGCACTCCATCCTCCTCTTATCCACATCTTCAGCACATTCAAACTGCAATTATTGTGGACTCTGAAACATTAAATTAGGGATTATGTTAGAAACAACACTCACTGAAGAAATACGTTGCATATCTGAATCTAAAGGTAAGGTGATACTTCAAACCAGATGAAAGTCTTCATTGTATTCAAACAAAAAACAGCATTAATGGACAAAATATGATAAAAGAAGGAACATATGGCCAGCAAGAGGAGAATGCTGTTACTGTCAATTCAGAATCATCATCTCTGTTCCATTGACAGACAAATAGAAAATAAAGGGAAAGTAAATGAAAGTGACACAACATAGGAAGAAAATAGTCACTAAAAACTCTGTATCAGGAAAGAAGCAAGTGAAAAATCTTGTACGCCAGATGATTTCATTCCACAAAGCATGTAATGTACGAGAGCTATCCACAAAGTACATTATGTTTTGGAATTTAAAATAAATAAAGTATTGGAAATTTTTTTTATTATATACAGATGAAAGCCACACTTAAATACTACTTTTCTACATAGTTGCCATTTAAATTAAGGCACTTATCGTAGCGATGGACGAGCTTGGAAATTCCTTCGTCGTAAAATTCGGCCGCCTGCGCCTTCAACCACGTGGTTACCTCTTCTTGAAGCTGTGCATCGTCATCAAAATGCTGCATAGCCAACCACTTCTTCATTGCTGGGAATAAGTGGAAGTCGCTCAGTGCCAATTTGGGACTGTACAGCGGATGAGGAAACAACTCCCACTGAAAAGGCTCGAGAACTTCACGAGTGGCATTTGCCGTGTGGGCCCGGGCGTTGTCGTGAATCAGCAAGATCTTTGAGCCCAACTTTCCCCTGCGCTTGTTTTGTATTGCTCTTCTGAGGTTGTGCAGAGTTTGGCAATACCTTTGAGAGTTTATTGTAGTGCCTCTTTCCAGGAAATCCACAAAAATCACACCTTTTCTGTCCCAAAAGAAGAGGTAACCACGTGGTTGAAAGTGCAGGTGGCCGAATTTTATGACAAAGGAATTTCCAAGCTCGTCCATCGCTACGATAAGTGCCTTAATTTAAATGGCAACTATGTAGAAAAGTAGTATTAAAGTGTGGCTTTCATCCGTATATAATTAAAAAAATTTCCAATACTTTATTTATTTTTAATTCCAAAATGTAATGTACTTTGTGGATAGCCCTCGTATATTACCATGGATCAGTCATACTCTGAACCTAAGTAATTGCTAAATTACTTCACTTTGTATTCTACCTTGAAAATATGTGGACAGAATAGATTCGAACCGATTTGTTTTTAAAGCAAAAAGCATATGGATCCTACCAGAGACTATGGTCGTGTGTGTGTGTGTGTGTGTGTGTGTGTGTGTGTGTGTGTGTGTGTGTGTGTGTGTGTGTGTGTGTGGAGGGGGACACAGGTGTGCACAGGCGCCTATGTTTTCTTGTTCTCTATTTCCAATGAAGGCCTTGTTGGCCGAAAATTTACTTTCTGACAGTCTTTCTATTGTGCCTATCTGTGACTTAGCATCTCTGCTACATGGTGAATAGGAACTATCCTTTTCATAATATTGTCACATTCCATCCTTGATTTTCCATTTTTGACTAGAATGTACATTATACTGAACATATAACAACAAACCTCTCAACATACTATTAGCTCCAAAATTACAAGTAAAAATATGTGCAGAACCTCAAGGTGTGACAAAGTAACAGATTAATTACACATAAGAACAAGCATGAAAGAGGTTGAAATTGTGTTTGAGATATACCCAACGAGTCAACACTTCTGCAGAATAACTTTACATCTCATTAAATCGGCTTCTGAAGCATTTATTTCATCATGCAGAATGGTATCAACAGGAGCACCAACATATAGTGAGATGTGACACGTCATTTCAGGGGAAATTACAGGTCATGGCTATGTCCTTGTAGATGAAGAAAGGTGACAATGAAGTTAAGTCATTGTCTTATTTTAGAATTAAGGCGGGAACAGTCCATAGTGTCAGAAATGCTGTGCTGTTATGTGCAAAGATGTTGCAGGTTTCCAGAGCATAGCATTATCAGCTGGGCAGAATGACAAACGGGGTGGCATCACTTCCACTTACAGAAGGGAAGGGAAGGGGAGGGGGAGCACCAAGTCTCAGAACGTGCAGTCCAAAGATGTGCTATGGCCACAGAACACCAGCCATGGATAATCTGTAAGAAACTATAAAAGCAGTGGAAATTATATTATTCTGTTTTTACTAATGAATTGTACAGCAGGAGATGAGGTCCTGCCTTGGACAGTTAGTTGAAGAAAGGCTTTTGTCATTTAGTAGGTTGCAAAAGATAAAAACCTTAGCTTTAGACCACAGCCTAAACTGCCAGGAGAAGTAGTTTGATGTAACATAGCAGTGCAGAACAGAGTAGGTGGTCTGCAAGGGAACAGTTACAAGATAGAGGTGACACATTTTTATTTAGTTATATTATGCAACATAGACCAGAAGACTATAAATCTAGATTTATTCCACACCAGAAGTGGGACAGGAACAGCTCATCTTGGTAACTCATTGAAATGTCAGGGTAAAATTGTGCCAAAAAGAGAGCAAAATTACATTAAGAAAAAGATTTTTATGAAAATTTTACATTAATATGCAAGAAAGATACATTGTTGTCCACGAAAACACAAAATAACAGCACTGATAAGATGCAGCATACATGCTGTTAAATTACACAGCCAATTCCTGAAGTGAGGCAGTATTGGTAGCCAAGCACTTAATACCTTTCTTTGACTACCGTTTCAAATTATGACTTCCAAGATGAAAACAGTCTATGAATTGGAAGAGAGAGATGATGGGAGTCCATACACCTTTCAACTTTACCATGCGGTGCCTGACTGCACAGCTATGACACGAGCCGCCACCACTAAAACGTCGTGAGCGTATTCGTCTATACATTTCAAGACATCATCACGCCGGCAGAATAGCAGACAACATAGTCTGATACACTAACCTGGCAAGCTGTAACAGTGATGAACTATTTATTCATTCCTTTTTTTTTAATTTTTTGGAGTCTTTGTGTCATGTATGCTCAATAGGTAGTGATTTATTGACTGAGGTATTTTATTTTATAATTGGTCGTATCAGTTATCAACTTAGGACTAACATATATTTTGTTATAGTTACTGAATGTCTATTACAACATGTCGTAACTATTTAGAACTACATGGAGAAATCACATTAGCAGTTTAATATTGGCAGACTACATCACATGTCCTATGCTCTGGATATCTGCTATCACTGGCTGGTGAAATCACATGACGGGCTATGATTGGCTGGCAAAAGTGCATCATGCAGTGCAATCTCGATTTCAGTGCTTCAGAAGCTAAAATGCTGTGTTTGGTGGAATTTGTATTTATGCTTCTGCAAAACAAAACAATATCCAATGTACATGTCACTGTGTAGGCCTATCAAAGATCTTTCCAAAATGCCTCCCCCTCCCCTCCCTAAAGTGCTGGGAATTCTATGCCAGTGTTTAAAACCTTTACCATTCAAAGGATTCATAAGTTTCACAGCTCAGGCGAAAAGTATATTCTCACTTTACACAGAAAAAATGTACTTTCACTATGGGTATAGCGTATTTGCACCCAGGAAACAGTGCATTTTTAAATAGGAAATCTGTGCAAAATCCGGGAATATTTTGTTCTTGATCATGTATAAACCGTGTAAATACCATAGCCTATGCTTGCAGAAGTCTTAATTAGAATGAATTAAATTTTACAGCTACCATAAAAAACTATTTGGAATTGTGTAGAGTTTTCAAAAGTTTCAAATGCTAGTATTGGCTTTAAAAAGTTGCACTGATCATCAGGCCTTAATGGAAAGTAAATTACTTCACCCCAGTTTGATGAGATGGATATTATTTTTGCAGGAGTTTCCTACAGAGATAAATTACATAAAAGGATCACTACGTACAGTACCTGATGTACTTCCCTGACTACAACTAGATATGAATATGATGAGTAGAACAGAGGGACCAGAAGCTCATTTTACAATTAACTTTTTATTGATAAGTTACACCAGTAAGTATGCGCCTCCTGGATCTCTATGTATCAGTGCTGACACCACCTCCTTGTACACCAACATCCCTCATTCCCACGGTCTTACCACTACTGAACGCAACCTTTCTCAATGTCCTTTAGACTCCAAACCCACTACCTCACTCCTCATACACCTTACTATCTTTATCCTAACTCACTACTATGCCTCCATTGAAGAGAAGGTGTATAAACAAATCTGTGGCACAGCCAGAGTCACCAGCATGGCACCCTCCTACCCCACCCTGTTTATGGGGCATCTAGGGGAAATCTTTCTAGCCTCCCTAAATGCAAAATTCTTCGTCTGGTTCAGGCTCACTGAAAATATCTTCATGATCTGGACTCAGGGCCAAGATACCCTATCTTTGTTCCTTCACAACCTCAACATCATCTGTCCTATTCGATTCATCTGGTCCTCAACTCAGCATGCCACCTTTGTAGATGTTGACCTCCTACACTCAGATGGCTCCATCTGCACTTCTGTCCACATCAAATGCACCAACCACCAACAGTGCCTGCATTTTGATAACCTGGCCACCCCGGGATAGTGTATCGGCAGAGACAAAAACTCCTTTGCTCAGTATGCTGAGGGTCTCACCAAGGCCTTCACAGACAGACACTAACCCCTAGACCCAGTCTGCAAACAGATCGCTTCTGCCATTTCCCCTCACACCACCAATCCTCCCACTACCACCAGGAACCAGCCCCCCCCCCAGACTGGAACAACTGAACCACATCCTTTGATTACCTATCGTCATGCCCTGAAATGGGAGGCAACCTACCCAAGATATTTCCCACCCATCCTAAAGTGGTGTTTAGTCACCCAACCTTCCTCCACAGCATCCTAGTGCATCCCTACAGCACTCCCACTCCCAGCCCCTGCCACAAGGATCATATCCCTGTGGAAGACTCAGGTGCAAAAGCTGCCCAATCCACCCACCCAGCAGTTTCTGTTCCAGTTTTGTCACAGGTTTACCCTACCCCATCAGGGACTGGGCCACCTGTGAAAGCAACCATGTCATTCACCACCTCTGTTGCAGTCAATGCAGTTTTTATATTGGTATGACTACCAACCAGCTGTCCATCAGGATGAACGGCCACTGCCAAACTGTGGCCAAGAGCAAAGCAGACCACCCTGTGGCACAACATGCTGCTGAACATAACACACTTGATTTCAATGGCTGCTTCACAACCCGAGCTGTCTGCATCCTTCCCTCCACCAATAGCTTTTCTGAACTGTGCAGATGGGAGTTATCCTTACAACACAATCTCCGCTCTCGTAAGTATCCTGGCAACCTAAGGTAACCACTGTCCCCACACCCTCCACCCAACAGTTTCCGCAATCTCTGTCCTATCATCTCCTCCCCATTCTCACATCCCACCATGTTTATTTGTGCCCTCTGCCAACGCATCACTCCGTCTTTCCCGCTCCTCTCCTTTTTTGCTTCTTTTTTCCCCACCTCTGTGCCCCATAACCTCCTAATGCTGTACCTGTTGGCATTCTAGTCCCTGAACACTCCACCAGAGAGCATTCATCTGTCTCCCCACCCATACACTACTATCTCATCCCTACTCCAGATTGCTGATTGCATCCCACATGATAGTTGCATTTCGGCTGGAGATGCTGGAGTTGGCTGCTTGCTTGTTGGTGTGTGTGTCTCTTTTACTGATGAAGGCATGTTTTGTCGAAAGCTATATGTAAGTGCCTTTTAATTGTGTCCGTCTGCAACTTAAAGTCTTCTTTACGGTAAGTAGCAGTCTGTCTTTTCTTACATTGTTGAAATTCTTATATAAGGAATATTTGTATTTTTTTGAATAATTTCTACTATATAGTTGGGTTTATAACACTTTTTGTATGGGAGGTTAGCTTAGAAGAGAGGAGATAACAAAACTCTCTTCCTAAACTACAATACCTAGTTTTGTAAGAACAGAGAGCAACACAGTATTGTAACTAGAGATAAAGTGAATGTGTTATAGAAATAAAAAGATACTAAAGGTTCTAGAATCACAATGAAGTGTGCATATTAACCCTTTCTCTGCTACTGATATGCTCTCTGTATTCCATGCTGAGGGCAACTTTTTCCATGGCCTTACTACTCACCAAGTGCTGGTACCTGCACTGAAAGATTGCATTCCTCGATATGAAGTACTCATCAACCATTTTTTCGAAAACTATTAGGTGGAAAAATTTGATGTTTGCACATTGTACAGGATACCTTCACTCAATAAAGGACTGAACTTCTTTTCACTGTATGCCATAGTTGCTGCACTGCATCAACTGAAGTAAAACACTGAATGAAACTTTAAAGATTTTACAAAGGTAAAAATGTGTTCATAAACTTTGTGTATGGTTAATTTTAGCACACACACTGCAGTGAATTAAATGTAGGTAACATAGTGAAAAATTATTTGAAACTGAGAGCAGAAAATATCTCACTTTGTTCTCGAGTTACTTGGTTTGATATCCAACAGCCAGTTGTTCACAATGCACTCATTGCCGTCCTTGCTCATCAAGAATAATGTGCTCATAATAATCCTCATATCTCATTAACAATTCAAGAGATCAAAATGATGTTGTCTGCAAATGACAGCATGCAATGAAGAATGTATGTTGTATGATAAATACTCAAAATTTTTTTATTCACTGAGATATGGAAGTAACTCGGGTGCAGCAGTGAGAGGTCTGTAGCTCAGAACGCATACAGATGTCCATAGCACTGTAGGAAAACCAACGTGATGTGTGTGTACACTCCAACAGCAGTGAAAGGATTATATTCCTCCTTAAATGTGATTTTCTGAAGCAATGTGACATTACAGCCAACAATATAATTTAACAAACTCAAAATGCAAAGACATTTTAGAGTATTTGGGTAAGGTGATAGAATGACTCAACTCATATGCTAGAGATGTCATAAAGGTTAGTTATGCTCATTTAATTTAAATGTATTATGAAGAAAGTTTTCCTTTTGGGTTTAAAACTGTTCAAAATATCACAAGTATTAAGTTATTGTACAGAGTTAACTTTCATGACATCTTTCCTCTTAGTTGGGGAATCTGAGGTATGACACGTCATTTCATGGTAATTATAGGTCACACCTATGCCCTTTTAGATGAGGAATGGTGATCATGAAGTTATGTCCTCGTTTTATTTTAGAATTAAGGCAGAAACAGCCCACTGTGTAGGATATGCTATGCTGTTAAGTGCAGATGTTGCGGATTTCTAGAGTGCAGTGTATCGGCTGGGTAGAATGACGGATGGGGTGGCACCATTTGCTAAAGGGGGGGGACTATCTACTCTTAGAATGTGCAGCCCTAAGGTGTGCTATGACCATGGAACTTGAGCCATGAATAATCTGCGAGAAGCTACAAAAATGGTGGAATTTATGTTATTCTGTTTTTATTATTGAATTGTGTAGTAGGAGATGACATCTTGTCTTGTGAAATAAGATAAAGCTCTGTATGGAGAAGAGGAAATATATAGACTGTTGACTGAAGAAAGGCTTTTGTCATTTAGTAGCCTGCAGAAGATAAAAGCTTTTTTCTTGTAGCTTTAGACTGCAGCCTAAACTGCCAGAAGTACACTACTGGCCATTAAAACACTACTGGCCATTAAAATTGCTACACCAAGAAGAAATGCAGATGATAAACGGGTATTCATTGGACAAATATATTATACTAGAACCGACATGTGATTACATTTTCACACAATTTGGATGCATAGATCCTGCAAATCATTACCCAGAACAACCACCTCTGACTGTAATAATGGCCTCGATACACCTGGACATTGAGTCAAATGGAGCTTGGACGGCATGTACAGGTACAGTTGCCCATGTAGTTTCAACACGATACCACAGTTCATCAAAAGTAGTGACTGGCGTATTGTGATGAGCCAGTTGCTAGGCCACCATTGACCAGATGTATTCAATTGGTGAGAGATCTGGAGAATGTGCTGGTCAAGGCAGCAGTTGAACATTTTCTGTATCCAGAAAGGCCCGTACAGGACCTGCAACATGCGGTCGTGCATTATCCTGCTGAAATGTAGGGTTTTGCAGGGATCGAATGAAGGGTTGAGCCACGGGTCGTACCACATCTGAAATGTAACGTCCACTGTTCAAAGTGCCGCCGTCAATGCGAACAAGAGGTGACAGAGACGTGTAACCAATGGCACCCCACACCATCATGCCGGGTGACACGCCAGTATGGCGATGACGAATACACGCTTCCAATGTGCTTTCACCGTGATGTCGCCAAACATGGATACGACCATCATGATGCTGTAAACAGAACCTGGATTCTTCCAAAAAAATGACGTTTTGCCATTCATGCACCCAGGTTTGTCATTGAGTACACCATCGCAGGTGCTCCTGTCTGTGATGCAGCGTCAAGGGTAACCGCAGCCATGGTCTCCGAGCTGATAGTCCATGCTGCTGCAAAAGTCGTCAAACTGCTTGTGCAGATGGTTGTTGTCTTGCAAACATCCCCATCTGTTGACTCAGGGATCGAGACGTGGCTGCACGATCTGGTACAGCCATGCGGATAAGATGTCTGTCATCTTGACTACTAGTGATACGAGGCCATTGGGATCCAGCACGGCGATCCATATTACCCTCTGAACCCACAGATTCTATATTGTGCTAACAGTCATTGGATCTCGACCAACACAAGCAGCAATGTCGCGTACGATAAACCGCAATCGCGATAGGCTACAATCTGACCTTTATCAAAGTCGGATACATGATGGTACGTATTTCTCCTCCTGACATGAGGCATCACAACGTTTCACCAAGCAATGCCGGTCAACTGCTGTTTGTGTACGAGAAATTGGTTGGAAACTTTCCTCATGTCAGTACATTGTAGGAGTTGCCACCGGCGCCAACCTTGTGTGAATGCTCCGAAAAGCTAATTATTTGCATATAAGAGCATCTTCTTCCTGCCAGTTAAATTTCGCGTCTGTAGCATGTCATCTTCATGGTGTAGCAATTTTAATGGCCAGTAGTGTAGTTTGATGTAACATGGCACTTCAAACCAGAGTAGGTGGTCTGAAGGAGAAGAATTACAAGACAGAGAGATTTTTATTTATTTCCATTTTGGAACGTAGGAAAGAAGACTATAAATCAATACCTGTCCCCACCAGAAGCAAGACAGGAACAGCTCAATAGTACATCTGTGATGCATATTTCAGCCCATATAAATAAACAAACATCATTCTTCTGCATGAACACAATACATGCACCTCCCGTCCACACAGAAACCCTTCATGATTGGAATACTCCTTTGTCGATGATAAAGTTTAACAAGTGGAACACAATGTTGATAGTGACACCAATCACAACACCAAAGGGGCATAGTAAGGCACAACAGTAGCTATACACTTAGGCAAAGTTGACTGGTCACTACAGCAAAAATGGGCACTTTATTCAGTAAGCAGTGGTGACAAAGGAGATAATGGACTTAGGAAAATTTTAAGCAACTCGGGGAGCATTATCCCTTCATGCAAACTAGGCCATACTACAGAGCACACTGGCACAGCCACATCAGTTTCGGTAATCAAGAAGGTAAGTCTGTGACCTCGACTTACAACACCAAGGCAATGAGTGAAACACAAGGACTTCACATTATGCATGTATCATTATTATATATCGTACTATTGACAAAAGTTCAATAATGATAAAACATTGCACTATTCAATAAATAACATGTAACATACTCTATGACTAATGGTTACTGTAGCATATGACACAGATAAATAACTGGGATGAGAAGACATACAGAAGGGAGATTTTGCATATTCATGTATATGGGCTGAAATAACTGCCACAGAAGCTGATTTGACACAACATAAATTTATTCTGCACAAGTGTCTACCTGCTGTTCAAAGGCTATTACAACCTCTGCCAGACTTGTTCTTCGGTAATGTTGACCTATTACTTTACGGCAGGCTGAGTCTTTAAACTTTTTTCTGAAATATAATGGTAGAATTAAGAGCATATTAAGAGTGGGCATCTATGAATGGTTGACTGTCCCTGCACTTTTCTCTTCCTCACTGATTCTGGCAGAATGACTAAACTGCTACAATCAGAAAATGCACCAATAATTATTGTTGCAGTTTCTTTTAAGTATTTTATAATTGCAATGTTCATTCAGATGACATGTGAAAGATACCCTAATGCAAACTTCCTTGGTTTTCTCAGTGGGCCACGGCATTCAACCACTAATAAACAAAATTGCTTCATGGTGACATAAATAAAAATGTCATGTGACTAGGGCCTCCCGTCGGATAGACTGTTCGCCGGGTGCAAGTCTTTTGATTTGACGCCCCTTCGGCGACTTGCACAACGATGGGGGTGGAATGATGATGATTAGGACAACACAACACCCAGTCCCTGAGTGAAGAAAATCTCCGACCCAGCCGGGAATTGAACCCAGGCCCTTAGGATTGACATTCTGTCGCGCTGACCACTCAGCTACTCGGGGCGGACATTGTGACATTACTAAACAGGCTGTAAGTGTGGTAACCATTCTGCCTACTTATTTTATTTTTAACACATTATACAGGATATTACTACACATGCAGTAGTCTGGATGAGAGAAAAACTTAGGAAGGCGTCATACAACAACAGAATAATTCTTATATTCTCAGGTAACAGAACGGATGATTATTTGACCAGTACGTCTCTCCAAGAATAATTATGCAGTTATTATGCACTGCATTGGCATTAATAACAAACTATGTGTTATCAAATTACCTGGGTGTTTTGCTATAAAATGTATGAACCATCCACTTCCACCATTATGAACACTAGTCACATATCGGACAACAGTAGTCGTCGTGGCTCCTTCAAATGGTGCTGGCTGATCCTGTAGAATCAAAAAGCAAGAAATTTAAGTTTTTTCCTATTACATAAAAACAGACAGCAGTAGCATTAAAAAACTTCAAAGTCAATCACTCAGAGAAAGTTAAACTCTCTGTACAGTTCACAGATAGTAACACGAATGTACAGAAGTACCAACTTCGTGATTTAAAATGAGTATGTAATACAGCGGTGTTTCAATCTACTATTGTGATAGTATGACTATGTTTTCCATACGTAAACTTCTAGGTCCCAGAACAATATTATAAACTAAACTTAAGTGTTCATGGCAAAAAGTACAAAATGTATATATTTAATATATGTTCATTATTTGTATGTATAAAAATGCAGCAACTCACCTCTCCACAATATTTTGTGCGGAGTGTTTTTGCACCAGTGGCCTGATTCAAGTCATAGATCTCCAAAAAGTCTGTGCTGCAGGTTGTTCTTGAACCAATACTAAACTCTGGAAAGTATTGCCCATATACGTCAGTAACTAGCCAATATTTTTGCAAAATACAGTCCTAATGTTGGTAAAATGTCTCAATATCTTTCAAATCAATGATAGGTGCCAGTCATACCTCACGTGTAGCCATCACAGAAGAGAAACTTTATGAAGTGCTTGTAGTGGTAAATAGAGCAAAAACCTGTATATTAAATTTTGATATATGTCACAGCTTAAAGTGTTACTATATGTGGTTAGTTGGCATTACTTTTTGACATCATTATTGTGCAGTTTCTTAGAGAAACAAAAATTCTATAAACAGCATTTCTACAGCAAATCAAGAGATTTCATTTTTACAGCAAATCAATAGATTTTATTTTTAAGATGAGAATGATTTGTGACTCCATTCTATGCACTACTCAATGACAAATGTAAAAGCATGGAGGGCTCACATTATGAGAAGCAGGCTGTGACATGTGGCCATACAGCTTACAATACTTAAGTTGTTATGGAATGAAGACAATATGATTTTGTCACATCTCAAGCTTTGAGGTACTTGAACTGGAACAATTTTACTGATGTAATCACATTAGAAGATACATGAGAATAATTGTTGCTGAGTCATGGCACAATAGAAGATTATATTGCAGAAATGATACTGCAAATATCTGCTAAAACGTCAGAGAAAATGTACCTGACAACTCTTAGGAGAGATACCCTGTATATTTCATGTTCTATGTATGATGTACCAGATTGTCATCTCTTTTCATGTACACTGATTGATTGATTTATTTATTTATTTATTGATCCACTTTAAGCATTTTTCATGCAATTGATCTCGTCATTTTACATACATTATATAATTACAAAATAAGTCATACATTTTTAACATTCTGAATGAGTAAATATGTTTTATACTGCACATGTTTAGTAGTCATTAAACATAAATGTGTCGTGCAGAATGACAAAAGGAGATACTGTATGTGTAACACAATACACATGCTAAGAAAAACATTTTAACAAATATAAATGAGACAGGCTTAATACATGTTAAGCATTGGAGAAAATGCATTATGTAAATAAAGCATAACAGCATGGTACAATAACATTTTCAGAAGAACTTATGTAATAGGGTGGTCATGTCATACAGCAGTTAACTATTGAGTAAAAATACATTATTTAAATAAAGCACAACCGCATGATACAATAACATTTTCAGAAGTGCTCATGTAATATGGTGGTCATGTCATACAGCAGTTTTAATAGATTAGATCATTTTTATTACATACTTTAAATTCTTCTATTGTATAGAATGCTTTTTGTCCAAGCCATCTTTTTGTAATATTTTTTAAGACATTCAGTGATACACTGTGTGCTGTAGGTGGTAGCATGTTAAATAATTGTATCCCTGTCTATGTGTTAACTGTTTTGGGTTTTTTAAAGCCTAGTAACTGGGATGTCCATCATCTGCCTTTGGTGTGTGTCATGGCTATGTACAGACTCATGCAGTTTATAGCTTTCTTGGTTTTCCTTTATGTGCACTAAGCAACTGAGAATAAACAGTGATGTAAGTGTCAGTATTTTTAACTCTTTGAAATAGTCTCTACATGATACGTGGTTTCCCACTCCAGCAATACACCTAACGGCCTTTTTCTGCCAAAGAAAAATTCTTTTTGCCCCAGAGGCATTGCCCCATAACAGCACTGCATACGTGAGGTGGCTATGAAAAAAAGCATAACAGGCATTTAGCAGTAGCTCATCCGTCACACAAGTCCTGAGCTTAGTTACCTGATAGGTGACTCGGGATAACTTTTTGCATACATAATTGGTGTGAGTTTCCCAGGTTAATTTTGGGTCCAGATGAATGCCAAGAAAATTAACTGAGGAACTACAGTTGTCATTGTTACATAGGCTGAATAGAATGTTTACTGTTTTAGAGTGGTTAATTTGTAATTCATTTGCTCCGAACCATACACTGGATATTCTGAGTTGTTCTGCACTTTTGTGCTTGAGTATGTCCAAGGCCCTATCTACTGTAAGAAAGGTGGTGTCGTCTGCATATAGTATGGACTTACAAGGCATCATATTGGACAAACCATTTACATAAATTATGAAAGGCAAGGGTCCAAGCACGGACCCTTGTGGCACATCTCGTGTTACACCCAGTGTGTTTGACCACTGTCATTTTTAAACATGTTGGGAAACAACCACTAGTAAACATCCAATTTACAAGTACACAGAGTGGAAATGCTATTGTATCTCCTATTTTTCTAATTACAAAATTAGAAGGACCATAAATGTCTTCTGCTCTTGAACTTCTTAATTTTGCAATTGATCTCATGATATCACTTAACTGGACCTCTTTCCACTCACATGTAGGTGAAATGTGTTCCAAATGTTGCAGGAAAGATACAGCATCCTTCAGGTCCTGTTGACGTTTATTATTTGACTCAGATGCAGCAGAGGAACTTATGTCACAAGCACTAATGAAATAGGCATTGAATTCATCTGGTGTGATATTCACATTACACAAGCACTAATGAAATAGGCATTGAATTCATCTGGTGTGATATTCACATTACAGTCATCACTTTTACAGTTCTTACTTCTCTCCAGTTCAGTCTTTACAACATTCCATGAAGCTTTACATTTGTTGTCAGAATTATTAATGTAATTGTCATTTGCCTCACACTTTGCTAACCTGATTTCTGATCTGTATTTACTCTTTAACTTAATATAACTAGCTTTGTCTGCATCATGATTTTTATATTTATCATAATAAATCATAACCAATACTCTAAGCCTCTGCAGAGTGGGTGTGAATCACTTGGGTGTAGAGTCATGTTTTCTGGTTGTTGCCGTATTTCTTTCCAGAACTTTTGGACAACAGGTCTTAAAAACGTCTGCGAGTATATTGATAAAAACTATAAATGCATCCTTGACACTTTCACTATCAAGTAGGATGTCATTCCATCTAACCATCTGCAACTGTGTCCTGTAGTTGTCAATATTTTGATCATACAGTAGCCTGATATGCTTTGCTTTGGGGCAGTTAGATATAGGTTTATTGATTTTTAATTTTATCCATATCCCCTCATGGTCTGAAAGAAAATAAATACTGAACAACCCTAGCTCATATAGATCTTTTTCAACATTGGTGATAACATTATCAAGACAGGATAACTGCCTTGTTGGATTGTTACTAATGCAATATAGATCATGTGATCTTAACATATTCTGTAGATAAAGCTGCTTTGATGTCTTTAGCCTTATATCAATGTTTATGTCTCCAAATATTAATATTCTATATTTGCTTAACTTTTCAAAGTGTAAGATCATTTTTTCTAAGACCTGTGTAAATACTTCACTGTCACTATCTGAAGTATGTATGGTATACATGATGAGTGAAAGAGACAGCGAAGTAATAACATTAAGATATAATATAGTACCTCTCAGTAACTGAACAACTTCTTACTATTATTATTATTATTATTATTATTATTGAGTAACAACAAATATGGAAAACAATGCAAGTTACTAGTTTATTACTTACGTCTAAAAGTGAGATACGGATGCAAATTTTTAGGAACAGAAATCTCCCACTGACAGTCAGACATATTTCGGAAGTTTGTTGGATACATAGGGCTACTGAATGTGCCTGCCGTGTTAAATAATTTGCCTCCACAGCCATTACCTGGAAAAAATAAATACTTTTCATAGATTTAGAAATAGTTACAGAACTATAGATAACAATGATTCTAACAATTAATGATTTCTTGATCTTGCTTTACCATAACAAATTTATGTAAAATTCTGTCATTAAAGCCTTTTCAGAGATGAAAAATTCTGTAAACTGTCTGGACACAGAGTAAAATTAAGTTAATTTTAAAACTGAATTATAGTTTTAAGATGATGGAAATTTACATAGTTTGCTTCTCTACTTCTATATTTTTCTGTATTACATTTATTTAAACTAACAATTACGTTTTAATAACTTGTTACTTGTTGCCTGCATAAAATTCAACCACTGTATACTCTACTTGAAGCATATATATAAATATGTAGCAGTTATGGAATGTGGAAGACTAGATCAGGTTTTATAGTATACTTGAAGAGTTTTCTGCAAAAGGGGGGGGGGGGGGAGAGAGAGAGAGAGAGAGAGAGAGAGAGAGAGAGAGAGAGAGAGAGAGAGAGAGAGAGAGAGAGAGAGAGGGGGGGAGTTTATTACATGTATGAATATACCTGTCCATGCATCCTCTACTGAAGAATTAAAATACGACTTCTTGTTCATGTATCTGTCCACTGCTTCATTTATCGATCAGTACCGTGAGTGCTTATCTTTACTGATACCACTGTTCGTATCCCACAGAAGATGCTCCATTTTCAGATTAATGTCAATTATTTACTATCTATCAGGGATATTGCATACAGTTATTGATTTATACATTTATGTTAGTGAATTCACTGTTATATTTTATTCGAAGAGCATAATCAAAGCTTCAAACTAACTATTCTGTTAATCACCAGAGTAAAGAGAGATTAATTACTTTCAAATGGGTTCTGTGTCTTCACTAAGGATTACAAAAATGTTCAAATGTGTGTGATTTCCTAAGGGACCAAACTGTTGAGGTCATCAGTCCCTAGATTTGTGCACTGCTTAAACTAATTTACGCTAAGAACAACATACACATACACACACACACACACACACACACCCATGCCCAAGGGAGGACTTGAACTGCCGGTGGGAGGGACTGCGTAAGCCATGAGAGGGGCCGCGTAATCCGTGACATGGCACCTCAAACTGTGCGGCCATTCCGTGTGGCAAAGGATTACAAGTGAAGTCCCTTATTATTGTTTTACAATTTTAACAGACATACAGAAGTGAACTGTGAGTTCAATAAACTGCAAAATGAACTGGAGAACTATTAAAGAAATCTGAGAAAATTTGTAGTACCAATATAAAACTCAGATTTTTTGTATGTTTCTTCATGAATGTTTTTCCTTTGGTGAAATGGTTTTGAGCATAGGACAATCAACTACAATGGGTATGTCTGCATGTTAAGTAAATAATATTATGATATTGACAATATTATGAAAAGTATAGAGTGCTACTTGCCATGTAGAGGAGACACTGAGTCAAAGACAGGTGCAATGAAAATACTGCTGAACATTAAGGCTTTCACCAAAATGCCTTCTTTGGAAATAGAACACAGACTCACATTCACACAAGCACAATTCACATGTACCTGGCTATTGTCTCCAACTCATGGTTGCCAGTTAGGCAGACAGTCTCACAGATCTGTAAATTTTTTATTCAAAAGAATTCTCATCAATTACATGTCAATAAATGTTTCCCTTTCAAGTTTTAATAGCTTTCCTCACATTTTTTCCCTAAACATTAATGTTTCACATTCATATGATAAAAGACGTACCATATTGTTCAGTTTTGAACTGGCTGTTAGAGAATGTTCTGCTGGATCCTGCTAGACATGTATCTATTTCTATACCTGTTCTATTGTCCTTATTTAAGGGACTCCCTTAGTATTGAAGTGTTAAATTCACTTAAAGGTTAATCCATCAACAGTCAAGGGTGCATCAGTTTGGTTTTCATACCCATCAACAGTTACGTCTCCTCTCCTCATTGACAAATAATCCTGTTTTCTCAGCAGTTTTGTAACTTTCTCAAAAAATTCTCGTTAGTTATGCATTGTGGTGCTCCAGAAATTTTCACTGTTCTGATTGCGATAAAATGATGCTACAGGTGTACCAGATAGTTCCAATTTGACATTATACATCCTGGTATTATACTGTTCGTGTCATCTGTGCATGATTTATCAGGGATACGAAAGATACCTCAAGTACCAGCCTTGCCTTCAGATGCTGTCTCCTCTGCAGCAGGTACAGGATCTATATTACTAAATGGCCATCCCAGTTCATGGTTAATGACTCCAGTTGCAGGTAGTCTATTGAATGGCTACCACAGGCAGTAAAATTTGATTTTCAGCATTTTGCATCATTATTGACTGAATTTAAAAATTTAAAATGCACTTCTACATCTCCATGGATACTCTGTAAATCACATCTAAGTGCCTGGCAGAGGGTTCATCAAACTACCTTCACAATTGTCTATTATTCCAATCTCGTATAGTGCATGGAAAAAATGAATACCTACATCTTTCTGTGTGAGCTCTGATTTCCCTTATTTTATTATGGTGATCATTTCTCCCTATGTACATCAGCACCAACAAAATATTTTTGCATTTGGAGGAGAAAATCACATTTGGAGGAGAAAGTTGGTGATTGAAATTTCGTGAGAAGATTCCACCACAACGAAAAACGCCTTTGTTTTAATGATGTCCACCCCAAATCCTGTGTCTTTTCAGTGTCACTCTCTCCCTTATTTTGCAATAATACAAAATGTGCTACCCTCCTTTAAACTTTTATGATGTACTCCATCAATCCTGTCTGGTAAGGATCCCACATCATGCTGCAGTACTCTAAAAGACAAGGACAGACAAGCATAGTGTAGACAGTCTCTTTAGTAGATCTGTTACATTTTCTAAGTGTCCTGCCAATGAAACACAGTCTCTGGTTAGCCTTTCCCACAACATTTTCTATGTGTTCCTTCCAAATTAAGTTGTTTGTAATTTTAATGCCTAGGTATTTAGTTGAATTAATAGCTTTTAGATTTGACTGATTCAAAGTGTAAACGAAGGTTAATGGATTCCTTTTAACAGTCATGCAGATGATCTCACGCTTTTCATTATTCAGGGTCGATTGCCAATTTTTGCACCATACAAATATCTGTTCTACATTGTTTTGATGTCATAATCTACTCATTAAGAGGTATAATCTTGTGTTGAAGGTTTAATGCAACAAGACAAGTATTACAGTTAGAAACTGTGTATATATCTTTAGGCAGCGTAACTGACGATGCCTAAATACCCACATTATATTCATGTAGGATTTGAGAATGAGAGCACTTGTAACAAACTTTACACATAATTTCAAACCTTTACAAAACTTTTTCTTGCTGATTCCTGCCCCCCATGCACACATACAAAATGATGAAAAGGAAAAGTTTGTCTCTTACTAAATTTTTGCCTTCATGCGCTAAAACTTCAGCACCAGGCAAGGTGTTTTAATTCATTGCTTCCTTTCTATTAACTCCCTTCACAACACATTTTGCAGACAGTATCCACATATATACCAGTAAAGTTACATAACTGAATGCACAAAGCTTAGGAGATATGATGTCAAAACATTAAGATGCTTGAAAAACCACATATTCCTTAAAATAATGCACAAATTACCCAGACCATATTCATCCAATATTTGATAATGAAAGCACTCAGTGACTTGCAACAAACTTTAAACATAATTTCAAATCTTTTCTAAACTTTTTCTCATTTACTTGCTTAATGTCAAATATTTAATACATTAACATTTGTATTCAAAAGTCTGAAGCTGTTTTACACATAGGAATATGATTGTTTAAAGAACTGGGGGCTTCGTAGTGGATCATTACTCATCCACTTGGCCGTGAGTGCTGTGTCATCTTGTGTTGGCATCCGACACAGGGACTCACAGATCAAGAACTCATAGCATTATACTGATCCCTCGAACCAACGAGTTTGAGGTGCTGTCTTGCACAGAAAATGAAACTGAGCCAGTGAGACTCATTTCACAGGTTATAGAAAATGTTCTGTGTCTCTGTGTGCAAGCAACTGTGGATTGTTGTGCACATTGAAACAAAATTTGCTTGACATTTGCTCACTGAGGTAATACTTAGATCATTCCAGTTATTAGCAGAGAATGTTGAGAACACCAGCCTTGCTCATGGAGTTTCAATGAAGCTCAAAATATGCAGCATAGCTCCAGGAACAGATCATGGGCCCCTGTTTCTGAGTTGAATGGAAGGCCTGAACCAAAGACTCTGAAGGTTCTGAGGCAAGTTTGGTCATGAATTCCTGGACTTGCACCATAGGGCTGGAAACTGTCCAGTCCCACTAAATGGGTCAGGGGTGCACTACAGTTTTTTTGTGACAGGCATATCTCTGTCCACTCCAGATAATGATAGCTGTAGCTGGTCTGGAAGAATCTCTCTCGTTAAAAAGGCAAAAAATGAACAGTTCTTCGTGTAGAGAATGTAAAAAGCGTGTGATGAAGGGTATTCTGTGTATCAAATGCAACTTCTGGTTACACGAAAAGTGCGCGAAAGTAAATCTAAAGTTCGTCAGCGATGATTTTCCGTGGACATGTCACGGTTGTTTACGTGACGAAACGGCCGATCTTGTAAGTGCAGTTGATACAAAAAACGAAATTATAAAGTTACTACGAAGTGACATTGAGGCATTAAAAACCGAACTTTCAACCATCAAGAAAGAAAACGATACATTAATACAAGAAAAGAAGTCCTGTGTGTGTAAAAAACATAAATGGAAGGTGGTGACATACAGCAAAAGGAAAAACAAGGCGACAGATACGCAACAAAAGGAAAATGACTTTTTAATAATTGGCGATTCGCTCCTGAAGAATATCGCTGTCCCCAATTGCAAGATCGACGTACGACCTGGTATTAGAACGCATCAACTCGGTAAACATTTTAAAAATATGGTAAATGCAAGACAAGATACTACAGGACCAGATTCTGAAACCAGACATAACTATAATGGGGTGTTTATACATGTTGGGACGAATTCGTTAAGGAGCAGCAGTGAGGAAGAAATGGCAAGCGAAACAAGAAACATGATTTGTACTGCAAGAAATATGTATGCAGGATCTCGTCTGATACTTAGCGGAATCATAAACAGAAGGTCGGTGAGTGAAAAATATATCGCCAAAATAAACTGTGCTCTTAAAGAACAATGTGATCGTCTTGGGGCAATTTTTATAGACCCAAACAAATTCCTATGTAAAAACTCACTAGCGAAGGATGGCTTGCATTTAAATAGACTGGGGTCTGTAACGTTCAGCAGAATGTTTGCAGATGTCTGCAAAATCATTAGATGCAAGGGAAACTAATATGGCCTGAAGGGGATGAAAAATCATACACTCCAGCTGGAAAAGAAAAATATAAGCACCATACAAAAAAAGACGATACTAAAGAATTTGCCCCAGAATACAGCTCACAACATGTAAACCAACAAAAGAAAAATTACATAAAAGTACTTCATCAAAATATTCAATACTTTGCTAACAAAAAATTAGAAGCAGAAGTACTCCTGAGTGAAGTAAGACCAGACATATTATGCATAAGTGAACATGGACTAACTGAAAGTAAAATACATAATGTGGCAGTAAAGGACTACAAACTAGCTAGTTACTTCTGCAGATCTAAATATAAGGGTGGTGGCGTTTGTATATATATTAAAACAGGTACTCTAGCAAAGAATGTAAACAGTGAAGCTGCTACATTTCCCATAGCTAGAGAAAAAGACTTTGAAGTTACTGGTATAGTGGCAGAGGATTTTAGAGTGTTTTGTGTGTACAGGTCACCATGTGGCAATATTAGCATCTTTCTAAAAAAAGTTGCTAGCTTATTGAGAATGAATATGAAGAGAAATCTTATTATATGTGGAGACTTCAACATTGACATGGGAAAAGACACAAAAATAAGACAGGATTTTGAAGAATTGTTAATACAGCATAACATGAAAGTGACAATAACTGCACCAACAAGAGTGACTTCACAAAGTGAGACAATTATTGACAACATAATTACTAATATGTGTAACTATGAGTCACATGTAGTTCAGACAGAAATATCTGATCATCATGGACAACTAATCAGCTTTTGCAGAAGTAATGACACAGTATCAGAACCAAAACAAACAACCAAAGAAATTAGGATCATCAGTGAACAAAATATCAACATCTTTAGAACAATGTTAAGTAAGGAAACCTGGAATGAAACCCTACAGGCCCAGAGTGTAAATGAAAAATATGATGCATTTATTTCAACAATTAAGTACCATTTTAATGTAGCATTTCCCAAAGTAAAGAGACAAGAAAGGCATCAAGATCAAACACAGTGGATTACGAGTGAAATACTAGAACAGCGAAGGAAGCTTCAGGATGTGAGACAGATGGACGAAGCTGAAAACTATAAAATGTTAAAAAAGAAGTATAGAAAAACAATAAGAGAAGCGAAAGCAAGAGCAATTGACACCACTATAGCGAACTCAAAAAACAAGGCAAAGGCAGCTTGGAATGCGATCAATGCTGAAAGAAAGGAAAAAGATGGGTCAAACAAAGAAGAAGGTATTAGGTCAATTAAAGTAGACAACACAGTGGTCACAGATGGTATGGAAATAGCAAACATACTGAATAATAACTATATCAGTGTAGTAGAAAACCTAAAATTGGAAAGAAATAGTCAAAAACAGAAGGGTATTAAGGTACCAAAAAGATCATGCAGTACTATGTTCTTAAGACCAGTCACGGAAGATGAATTGCGGAAAACTATACAGAAACTGAAGTCCAAGAAATCAGCTGGTGATGATGAAATATCAAATCATGTAATAAAGCTGGTATGTGAGGAGATAATAACACCACTGCTGAACATAGCAAACTGTTCTTTCAGAGATGCAATTTTTTCAGAAAAACTGAAGATAACGAAGGTAGTGCCAGTGTACAAGAAAGGGTGTAAGGATGATCCCAACAACTACAGACCAGTTTCACTGATATCAGGTTTCTCAAAAATCCTAGAAATGCTTATGTATACCAGATTAGTTAACTATTTGGACAAACATAACATTCTCATGACCTCACAACATGGTTTCAGAAAGGGTAAATCTACAGAATCAGCAATTGTCAGTCTAACAGAATACATTTTACAGTCCTTAGATGAGAAAAAGGTTGTCTCTGCAATGTTTCTGGATCTTTCAAAGGCATTTGACACCATTGACCATGAAATGCTGATACAAAAATTAAGCAACTATGGCATTCGGGGGCAACCAGGTGAATGGATAAAATCATACTTGTGCAACCGCAAGCAGTATGTATCATTAGGAAACTCATACCAATCAGAAACCAAATCCATCAAATATGGAGTGCCACAGGGTTCGGTAATGGGGCTATTGTTATTTAATGTATTTGTTAATGATATAGGTGTTGAGGAGGAAGAAAAGAAAATATTGTATGCTGATGACATGACAATACTAAATAGTGACCAAAATATGGAACAGCTTGAGAGAAGAGCATACATATCTGCAAATGTCACAGCTCAATGGCTGTTGGAAAATGAACTGGTTATAAATCTAAAAAAGACTATGTATGCAGTGTTTAAAAACAAGGAAAAGGCTGTAGACATGGATTTAGAGGTTGACGGAACAAGGCTGGAAGAAGTAGAATCTGCTAGATTCTTAGGTATTCTTGTGGATAATGAACTGAAATGGAAAAAACATATTAATAATGTCTGTAAGAAACTGAGCTCTGTCATATTCTTAATGATGCAGCTATCACAGTATTCAGACAAGAACCTTCTGTGTACAGTGTATCATGGACTTTTCGAACCATACTTACAGTATGGAGTGACGGTGTGGGGAAACTCAAACAAACAAGAGACAAAACGAGTGTTCACATTACAAAAAAAAGCAATTAGGACCATTTTAAGAAGAAAGACCTCTGAAACATGCAGAAACTGTTTCAAGAATTTAGGTATCTTAACTTTTTCATCATTATATATATACAAACCAATAATGTACATCACAAAAGGTAGTGAGGACTGGATTACAAATGCTAGTGTACACACCCACAATACAAGAAAGAAGAATGAAGTACGGAGCATACCCCACCGACTGGCAATGCTAGAAAAAGGACCCCAGTACTCTGGTATCAGACTACTAAGAAGTCTGCCCAAAACCCTGCAAGATAGTGTACTTCACAATGAATTTACAAAGAAACATAAAGACTATCTCATTGAAAAAGAGTTTTACAGTGTTGCAGAATACTTATGCCATTAAATTTGTATATATTGTTACTCATTATCAGTGATGTAAAAATGTAAGCTAAAGGTGTAGAAAAATAATTGATAAAGAATTTTAATACTTTGACATGTCCTATATTACACGTACATTTACTGTACACGATGTAATCTTACAGGATCAAATAAAATTCAATTCAATTCAATTCTGTGTAAGAACTACCCCCCCCCCCCCCCCAAATAGGCAAGAGTATTAAGATTATATTGCTTAACTGGGAAAGTATTTGCAAGAAAGTAACAGAGTTGGAAGCACTTCTAAATAGTGGTCATCACATAATATTATGTACAGAAAATTGGTTAAAACCTGAAATGGAAAGCAGTGAAATTTTTGAGAAAATGTAAGTGCATATCAAAATCATACACTACTGGGAAATCGTGTTGGTGTATTTGTTACAGTAGACAAGAAATGCAAATCACTTACAGCAGAAACCGACGGTGTATGTAAGACTAATTGGGAAAGACTCAGTATCATGGGGATGGGCATAAACTCATCATTGTATCCTGCCACCAACCACCATCCCCCCCCCCTCCCCCTCCCACACACCAATATGTAACCAGAATCATTAGTTCACTAGTACATAAGTTCCACAATCATGCTGTAATCATGAGGGAATACTTGAATCATCCAAAAATCAATTTGAATAATTTCTGATTTGTTAGTGGTGGTGCGACAAGAAATCATGACAAACATTACCCAGTTTCTTCTCTGAAAATTATCTAGAACATATATGGTGAGTAGCAACTGCCCTTCTCACAGTATTGTTACACTCCATCCTGGACTTTCCATTGTTTGAACTATCTAGAACAGGTGGAAGTACAGGGTGTTTCAAAGTTTTTGCGCCACATGTTGAGTGGTGGCAGATCACATCATGAGAAACAACTTTTGTTACAGACAAAATATTCCCTGGTACTTCCTGGTGATGTATTTTTATTGTTGGTTATGCCCTTGAAAGACAGGAGGGCATAGGCACTCTGCAGCAAGTGTATGCAAAATGTGTTGCCTATAATCCAGTCACCTGCACCATTAAAAGCTGAGTAAAATCACAGTTACTGATTCAGTTTGTCGATGTCTTTCTCCACTTAGAGACTCACATGCTTACAGTTTTCCAGTTAAAAATAACTCTATCAATTTAATGGCTTAAGATATATGCAGATGCAGCATATCGGATTTGTAGAACCTGCTTCTTTGGTGAAATCTTGTAGTCCCAGGGCTGGCAAATACAATTTCAAAATATCGCTCACTACTTCTTACATTTTCTCCTCATAGTTTAACAAGAGAAATGTATACCAGGATATCATCATCAAGAGAAACAAAACTTATTATTCTACAGAGTGGAGTGTGGAATATTAGATTCCTTAATCAGGCAGGTAGGTTAGATAATTTAATCAGGGAAATGGAAAGGTTGAAGTTAGCTGTGGGAATTAGTGAAGTTCAGTTGTGGGGGGGAACAAGACTTCTGGTGAGGTGAATACACGGTTATAAATACGAAGTCATTTAGGGTTTATAATGAATAAAACAAAATGCAGGTGAACTACTAAAAACAGCATAGTGAACGCATTATAGTAGCCAGGATACATAGGGAGCCCATACCTATCACAGCAGTACGGGTTTATGTGCCAACTACCTCTCCAGATGATGAAATGATTGAAGAGGTGTATAATGAGATAAAAGAAATTATTCAGATAGTTAAGGGAGATGAAAAGTTAAGTTGTGATGGGGGACTGTAATTTAGTACTAGGAAAAGGAAGAGAAGGAAAAGTAGTAGGTGAATATGCACGGGGGGAAGGAATAAAAGAGGAAGCTGCCTGGTAGAATTTTTCACAGAGCATAATTTAATCACAGCTAATAATTGCTTTAATAATCATGGAACATGGCTGTATACACGGAAGAGACCTGGAGACACTAGAAGGTTTCAGATTGAGTATATAATGTTGAAACAGAGATTTAGGAACCAGATTTTAAATTGTAAGACATTTCCAGGGGCAGACGTGGACTCTAAACACAACTGAAGAAACTGCAAGCAGCAGAGGATCAAGTAGGTAAAAAGATGAAGGCTGGTATAAATCCTTGGTTAACACAAGAAATGTCGAATTTAATTGATGAAATGAGAAAATATAAAAATACAGTGAATGAAGCAGATGAATGGGAATACAAATGTCTAAAAAACGAAATTCAGAGGAAGTGCAAAATGGCTAAGCTGGAATGGCTAGAGGACAAATGTAAAGATCTAGAAGCATATATCACAAGGGGAAATATAGATGCTGCCTAAACATAAATTAAAGAGACCTCTGAAGAAAAGAGAACCACCTGTATGACTATCAATTCTAAAGGTGGCAGGGGTAAAAACAAATTTACAATTTGTGCAGTTATAAAGAGTCGAGTGGCATGAAAGGGACACACTGGTTGAGAAGGGAGTGAGACAGGGTTGTAGCCTGTCCACAATGTTATTCAATCTGTATATTGAGCAAGCAGTAATGGAAACAAAAGAAAAATTTTGGAGTAGGAATTCAAGTCCAGGGAGAAGAAATAAAAACTTTGAGGTTTGCCATTGTAATTCTGCCAGAGACAACAAAGAACTTAGAAGAGCAGTTGAAGGGAATGGATAGTGTCTTGAAAGGAGGATATAAGATGAACATCAACAAAAGAAAAATGAGGATAATGGAATGTAGTCAAATTAAATAAGGTGATGCTGAGGGAATTAGATTAGGAAATGAGACACTTTTTGCTATTTGAGCACCAAAATAACTGCTGATGGTTGAAGTAGAGAGGATAAAAAACACATATTGGAAACGGCAAGAAAAAGTGTTTCTGAAGAAGAGAAATTTAATAACATGGCGTATAAATTTAAGTAGGAAGTTTTTTCTGAAAGTATTTGTATGGAGTGTAGCCATATATGGAAGTGAAACATGAATGATAGACATTTAGACAAACAGAGAATAGAAGTTTTTGAAATTTGGTGTTACAGAAGAATGCTGAAGATCAGATGGATAGATCACAAACTAATGAGGAAGTACTGAATAGAACTGGGGAGAAAAGAAATCTGTGGCACAATCTCACTAGAAGAAGGGATTGGTTGATAGGGCACTCTCCGAGACATCAAGGGATCACCAGATTAGTACTGGAGGGAAGTGTGGAGGGAGAGAGAGGGGGTTAAATAATAAAGGGAGACCAAGAGGTGAATACAGTAAGCAGATTCAGAAGGATGTACATTGCAGTAGTTACTTCAGAGATGAAGGGGGGGGGGGGGGGGGGGGCTTGCACAGGATGGAGTAGTATGGAGTATGGAGAGCTACCGGTCTTTGGACTGAAGACCACAACAACAGTAATTTGCCTCCTTAATGGTTGCTTCTTTCTACAACTCTCTGGTGTGCTAAAATTGACCCTTAGCCTCTTCTATAAGGGAAGTAATTTTTCTAATGATTTAAAGGAAATCTCTCAGGAATACCAGTTTAATTTTCTTTCAGTGATGAAACTGACAAATTAACTCCTAAATGAGGCCAGACACAAGCTTCTGGCAATAATTAGCCGGTCACTTGCCAAGCGCCAAACAATAACAGACAACTGAAAACCCACAGACAATGGGTTTCAGCCAGCAAAGTAACACACACATATACCGAATAACACCCAAAGGCAAAGAGAATTTCAGTTGAGAGCCTCTCAGGACAATAATGTGTAACGAAACACCAAGAGTCAACATAGTGGAAGATATGCCTAACCTATAGGTTGATGCCACCGCGATGCTGGAAAATGTGAACCGGTCATGGTAGGCCCATGTTCTATGACCTTGGAGGAGAGTTGGGGACACGAGCTTGATCAACACTTGCTTTATCACATATGATCATGATAATGATGTGGGAGATATCTTTATCAAGGTAATGAGGGTGCACAGAAAAACTTGACAGAGGACAAGGCACAAGCTACTATTAAAGCCAAAATATCTGACCTTGGTGTACCCATTGTGCTTGACACAGCTGTTACAACTAATTTGATGTCACAGGGATTCTTTCAAGAATTGAAGAAACGTCGATGTATACCTACACTGCCACGTATTATGTTCAAGTATAATGACTTTTCTGGAGACTAGAAATCTACTCTGTAGGAATTAGCATGGGTTTCGAAAAAGACGATCGTGTGAAACCCAGCTCGCGCTATTCGTCCACGAGACTCAGAGGCCATAGACACGGGTTCCCAGGTAGATGCTGTGTTTCTTGACTTCCACAAGGCATTTGATACAGTTCCCCACAGTCATTTAATGAACAAAGTAAGAGCATATGGACTATTAGACCAATTGTGTGATTGAATTGAAGATTTCCTAGATAACAGAACACAGCATGTCATTCTCAATGGAGGGAAGTCTTCTGAAGTAACAGTGATTTTAGGTGTGCCGCAGGGGAGTGTCGTAGGACCATTTCTATTCACAATACACATAAATGACCTTGTGGATAACATCAGAAGTTCACTGAGGCTTTTTTCGGATGATGCTGTAGAATATAGAGAGATTGTAACAATGGAAAATTGTACTGAAATGCAGGAGGATCTGCAATAAATTGACCCATGGTGCAGGGAATGGCAATTGAATCTCAATGTAGACAAGTATAATGTGCTGCAAATACATTGAAAGAAAGATCACTTATCATTTAGCTACAATGTAGCAGGTCAGCAACTGCAAGCAGTTAATTCCATAAATTATCTGAGAGTAGGCATTAGGACTGATTTAAAATGAAATGACCATATAAAATTAATTATCGGTAAAGCAAATGCCACACTGAGATTTATTGGAAGAATCCTAAGGAAATGCAATACGAAAACAAAGGAAGTAGGTTACAGTACAATTGTTCGCCCACTGCTTGAATACTGCTCACCAGTATGGGATCCGTACCAGATAGTGTTGATAGAAGAGATAGAGAAAAATCCAACGGAGAGCAGTGCGCTCCGTTTTTTTTTTTTTTTGGTCATCAGTCTACTGACTGGTTTGATGCGGCCCGCCACGAATTCCTTTCCTGTGCTAACCTCTTCATCTCAGAGTAGCACTTGCAACCTACGTCCTCAATTATTTGCTTGATGTATTCCAATCTCTGTCTTCCTCTACAGTTTTTGCCCTCTACAGCTCCCTCTAGTACCATGGAAGTCATTCCCTCATGTCTTAGCAGATGTCCTATCATCCTGTCCCTTCTCCTTATCAGTGTTTTCCACATATTCCTTTCCTCTCCGATTCTGCATAGAACCTCCTCATTCCTTACCTCATCAGTCCACCTAATTTTCAACATTCGTCTATAGCACCACATCTCAAATGCTTCGATTCTCTTCTGTTCCGCTTTTCCCACAGTCCATGTTCCACTACCATACAATTCTGTACTCCAGACGTACATCCCCAGAAATTTCTTCCTCAAATTAAGGCCGGTATTTGATATTAGTAGACTTCTCTTGGCCAGAAATGCCTTTTTTGCCATAGCGAGTCTGCTTTTGATGTCCTCCTTGCTCCGTCCGTCATTGGTTATTTTACTGCCTAGGTAGCAGAATTCCTTAACTTCATTGACTTTGTGACCATCAATCCTGATGTTAAGTTTCTCGCTGTTCTCATTTCTACTACTTCTCATTACCTTTGTCTTTCTCCGATTTACTCTCAAACCATACTGTGTACTCATTAGACTGTTCATTCCATTCAGCAGATCATTTAATTCTTCTTCACTTTCACTCAGGATAGCAATGTCATCAGCGAATCATATCATTGATATCCTTTCACCTTGTATTTTAATTCCACTCCTGAACCTTTCTTTTATTTCCATCATTGCTTCCTCGATGTACAGATTGAAGAGTAGGGGCGGAAGGCTACAGCCTTGTCTTACACCCTTCTTAATACGAGCACTTCATTCTTGATCGTCCACTCTTATTATTCCCTCTTGGTTGTTGTACATATTGTATATGACCCATCTCTCCCTATAGCTTACCCCTACTTTTTTCAGAATCTCGAACAGCTTGCACCATTTTATATTGTCGAACGCTTTTTCCAGGTCGACAAATCCTATGAAAGTGTCTTGATTTTTCTTTAGCCTTGCTTCCATTATTAGCCGTAACGTCAGAATTGCCTCTCTCGTCCCTTTACTTTTCCTAAAGCCAAACTGATCGACACCTAGCGCATTCTCAATTTTCTTTTCCATTCTTCTGTATATTATTCTTTTAAGCAGCTTCGATGCATGAGCTGTTAAGCTGATTGTGCAATAATTCTCGCGCTTGTCAGCTCTTGCCGTCTTCGGAATTGTGTGGATGATGCTTTTCCGAAAGTCAGATGGTATATCGCCAGACTCATATATTCTACACACCAACGTGAATAGTCATTTTGTTGCCACTTCCTTGAATGATTTTAGAAATTCTGATAGAATGTTATCTATCCCTTCTGCCTTATTTGACAGTAAGTCCTCCAAAGCTCTTTTAAATTCTGATTCTAATACTGGATTCCCTATCTCTTCTAAATCGACTCCCGTTTCTTCTTCTATTACATCAGACAAATCTTCACCCTCATAGAGGCTTTCAATGTATTCTTTCCACCTATCTGCTCTCTCCTCTGCATTTAACAGTGGAATTCCCGTTGTACCCTTAATGTTACCACCGTTGCTTTTAATGTCACCAAAGGTTGTTTTGACTTTCCTGTATGCTGAGTCTGTCCTTCCGACAATCATATCTTTTTCGATGTCTTGACATTTTTCCTGCAGCCATTTCGTCTTAGCTTCCCTGCACTTCCTATTTATTTCATTCCTCAGCGACTTGTATTTGTGTATTCCTGATTTTCCCGGAACATGTTTGTACTTCCTCCTTTCATCAATCAACTGAAGTATTTCTTCTGTTACCCATGGTTTCTTCGCAGCTACCTTCTTTGTACCTATGTTTTCCTTCCCAACTTCTGTGATGGCCCTTTTTAGAGATGTCCATTCCTCTTCAACTGTACTGCCTACTGCGCTATTCCTTATTGCTGTATCTATAGCGTTAGAGAACTTCAAACGTATCTCGTCATTCCTTAGTACTTCCGTATCCCACTTCTTTGTGTATTGATTCTTCCTGACTAATGTCTTGAACTTCAGCCTACTCTTCATCACTACTATATTGTGATCTGAGTCTATATCTGCTCCTGGGTACGCCTTACAATCCAGTATCTGATTTCGGAATCTCTGTCTGACCATGATGTAATCTAATTGAAATCTTCCCGTACCTCCCAGCCTTTTCCAAGTATACCTCCTCCTCTTGTGATTCTTGAACAGGGTATTCGCTATTACTAGCTGAAACTTGTTACAGAACTCAGTTAGTCTTCTCCTCTTCCATTCCTTGTCCCAAGCCCATATTCTCCTGTAACCTTTTCTTCTACTCCTTCCCCTACAACTGCATTCCAGTCGCCCATGACTATTAGATTTTTGTCCCCCTTTACATACTGCATTACCCTTTCAATATCCTCATACACTTTCTCTACCTGTTCATCTTCAGCTTGCAATGTCGGCAAGTATACCTGAACTATCATTGTCGGTGTTGGTCTGCTGTCGATTCTGATTAGAACAACCCGGTCACTGAACTGTTCACAGTAACACACCCTCTGCCCTACCTTCCTATTCATAACGAATCCTACATCTGTTATACCATTTTCTGCTGCTGTTGATATTACCCGATACTCATCTGACCAGAAATCCTTGTCTTCCTTCCACTTCACTTCACTGACCCCTACTATATCTAGATTGAGCCTTTGCATTTCCCTTTTCAGATTTTCTAGTTTCCCTACCATGTTCAAGCTTCTGACATTCCACGCCCCGACTCGTAGAACGTTATCCTTTCGTAGATTATTCAGTCTTTTTCTCATGCTAACCTCCCCCTTGGCAGTCCCCTCCCGGAGATCCGAATGGGGGACTATTGCGGAATCTTTTGCCAATGGAGAGATCATCATGACACTTCTTCAATTACAGGCCACATGTCCTGTGGATACACGTTTGTTACAGGATCATTTAGTGATCGTGAAAGCGTTACGGAGATGATAGATAAACTCCAGTGGAAGACTCTGCAAGAGACGCTCAGTAGCTCGGTACGGGCTTTTGTTGAAGTTTCGAGAACATATCCTCACTGAAGAGTCAAGCAGTATATTGCTCCCTCCTACGTGTATCTCGTGAAGAGACCATGAAGATAAAATCAGAGAGATTAGAGCCCACACAGAGGCATACTGACAATCTTTCTTTCCACGAACATTAGGAGACTGGAATAGAACGGAGAACCGACAGAGGTACTCGAGGTACCCTCTGCCTCACACCGTCAGGTGGATTGTAGAGTATGGATGTAGATGTAGACGTAGATGCCAGTGCAAAATTGCAAGGTACAAACTGCCACTGGTCAGAAATTGAGAGGAGTCAAGATACAAGCCTTAATTCCTGTTCAATTAGGACAGTTTTCTGTATGATGCAATTTTTTGATACTAGAGAAAATAATAGTTGATTGTTTAATTGGTATGGAAAAATTTAGGACATACCAAGTACAAATTGATATAGGTAAGGGCCAATGTCCTTTCACTGTAAATAACCAATTGTTTGTAACAGACCAGATCAGGGGAAGTACTAATAGATGTAAAACTGAAATTACTCACAACCTAGAAGTTCAATAGGTAAATCCCATATTATGTTTGTCAATACATACAGTGATGAACAGTCATAAGCAGAAGAAATAAATGTCTACACAATACACACAAAGATGAGTGAATCAAAGTGCTTGTCTAAAGAACAGCAAGCAGAACTTACGGAACTGATATTCGCTCATATACATGTATTTAAAAAAAAGGACCAGGTATTATTAAGGATTTTGTGCACAAAATGGAAGTGTTATTAATATCTCAAATGAGAGGGTAGGCACCCATTTGTACACCTCTAAGTTGTACATATGTATGATAATATTAGATTTAGGATGCTGGAAAATCACATTTCAGAATTTATGTTGTTAGCTGTTAAGGAAAATTTTTGTTTATTTTTTTCCCCTGTATGTCACCTGTGTAAATGATAAGTTGGGTGGAAGTAACGAGGAAGAATTTTACTTTTATGTGTCTAGAGATGACAACACTTTAAACACAATGCTTCGCCTAGCGGGCAGCCTAGTTGTAAATGAATAAACGAACTTGTGAAACACATGGTAGCGTGCACTGCAATACACAACTTGCCATGACATTAGTGGTAACAGTGCGATGCAGCGCATGCGCATAGGAGAGTAAGTTAGTCAACAAACCGCAAGTGCATGCCTGCCAAACACAGCTGAAACTGTTGGAGCACCCACAACAAGCAAACCCTAAAAACAAACAAACCGTATGAGCTACAGCCTGCACTAGCATTTTTAAAACCTGTTGCAAAAATTGGGACATAGAAAATTAAGGAAGAGTCTATCTACACAATTCACGCAAACAAGGATAAGCTAAGGAATTGCATACATGGAAATGGAATCCTAAACTATGAGATATTTACCGAAGTTATGCTACTATGTTCATTATACCTATATATTTACAAGTTTAAGTATTGAAAGTACACACACTAATTATATGAAGGAGCCAGAAAATCCTTGCTGCTGGTAAACAAGTAAGTACAATACGAGTGGTGAACTGAATAAGATGTCGCACCACATTTATAATACACTTTATCTTTCAGATTTATAAGGTAAGTAGAGATTTACACATGACATTGATTAAGTTTGTGATAGCACAACTGCACACAAAAGTAAATGAATACATGGTTGAATATATGAAAGAGGTATTAGTGACCATCGAACCACTGTACACTTATCTTTGAAGATTTAGTTTTAAGTTAGTATCCTAAAGTGAAGAAAGATAAATGCTTGTCGAGTGGTAGGTACCATATAAACATAAGAAAGGGCCACACCGTAAGTAAATATAGTTGTAAGTTTACAATATGTGTGAATGTGGTAGTGTGAAAATATGGGTAGAAGAATACAGTTGCAGTATGTCGCATATCACAATGCTGAACTAAGGTGGAGCACTATCAAATAATCAAGGGGTCAAAACCAAACTACTGTGAGTGTCAACTACTTATTAAAGCGTCAAACATCTGATTTACATGGAACTTTTTTTGCACGTTTGTTACTTATATAAACACTATTTTACACTCATTGTACATGACATATAGAATTGATGAAAGAACTCTGTATAATCACAACAGTCTTTTATGTGTATGTTCTGCCGTTGCTTGGTGAGTAGATTTTTTATCTATGCAATTAAATAATAATATTACATTATTGTATGGTAGTTACCTTTATCAGTTGTCGTGTATGTGAGATCAATATTAGTTACTGAGTATGTAGTTTGGCGTGTCAGCTGCAGTAGCAAAAGTGGTCCAGAAGAAAACACAGGATCAGGTAATTTATAGCCACACATAGTTGACAGTAATGGAGCAGAGGTTGAACCTCCATCATATACCTGTAGAAATAAGTAATGCATCATCACAACCAATACTGGAAAAAAATAAAATGGAAAAAAATGAGAGAGACAGAGAGAGAGAGAGAGAGAGAGAGAGAGAGAGAGAGAGAGAGAGAGAGAGAACTATTCAACAATAATTTGAAAAGGGTGGATTGCTATTCACCATATAGAAGACAGACTGGCACAGCGAAAAGGCTGCTAAGCACATTTAAGGTTTTGGCCAAGAGGCCCCCTTCTGAAGTAGAAAACACTCACACCGGAACAAGTTATGTGAAAGTGTGTGTGTTTTCTAATAGCTTTTTTGCTGAAAGCTTAAGTGTTTAGCAGTTTTTTCACTGTGCTTGTCTGTGACACAATGTCTCCTCTATATGGTGAGTAGAATCTATCCTTTGCATAATATTGTCATTATTCCATCCTGGACTTCCCACTGTTTGATTCTACATTTATTCACATTTCTCAGTTTTATATCAACAAAACATTTCTTTGATTTCACCATCTGAATTAATGCTACCTTTATATACTTTCAGCTATAATTCCACAACTGATACAACAAAAAATATTAAAAATATGCAGAGTGAAAATCTTCGATGGGTTCAAAACAGTAACTGAGAAATTAAACAAAGACTTACATTTCAGATTAAAAGTACAGTATCAGAGTGAAACTCTTGCTCTTAACTTTCTGTGCCATACTCTGTAAACAAGCCATAAAAGGTACCATGGGCATCCACTGACTTTTAAATTGCCATTTTTTGTACAAATGAGATGGCCAATTTCAAGAAATCCCATGGATTAAGATCTAAGAATAGATGAATAAAAATTCTATTCTACAGATTCCAGTGGATTGGCAGGGGGTACTGGCAAATACTGCCACCACCTGGAATTTGTGACAAATTTACAATTTTTCCTTGGGAGATAAGTGGTAACTGACCTCCTGCACACTTGAGCTAAACTGTGCATGGTATTCCTGCTGCAAATCAATTTCTGAAGATGTGTGGCTAGAACTGGAAACTACTAAGATCAGGAACATAACAAATACACTCCTGGAAATGGAAAAAAGAACACATTGACACCGGTGTGTCAGACCCACCATACTTGCTCCGGACACTGCGAGAGGGCTGTACAAGCAATGATCACATGCACGGCACAGCGGACACACCAGGAACCGCGGTGTTGGCCGTCGAATGGCGCTAGCTGCACAGCATTTGTGCACCGCCGCTGTCAGTGTCAGCCAGTTTGCCGTGGCATACGGAGCTCCATCGCAGTCTTTAACACTGGTAGCATGCCGCGACAGCGTGAACGTGAACCGTATGTGCAGTTGACGGACTTTGAGCGAGGGCGTATAGTGGGCATGCGGGAGGCCGGGTGGACGTACCGCCGAATTGCTCAACACGTGGGGCGTGAGGTCTCCACAGTACATCGATGTTGTCGCCAGTGGTCGGCGGAAGGTGCACGTGCCCGTCGACCTGGGACCGGACCGCAGCGACGCACGGATGCACGCCAAGACCGTAGGATCCTACGCAGTGCCGTAGGGGACCGCACCGCCACTTCCCAGCAAATTAGGGACACTGTTGCTCCTGGGGTATCGGCGAGGACCATTCGCAACCGTCTCCATGAAGCTGGGCTACGGTCCCGCACACCGTTAGGCCGTCTTCCGCTCACGCCCCAACATCGTGCAGCCCGCCTCCAGTGGTGTCGCGACAGGCGTGAATGGAGGGACGAATGGAGACGTGTCGTCTTCAGCGATGAGAGTCGCTTCTGCCTTGGTGCCAATGATGGTCGTATGCGTGTTTGGCGCCGTGCAGGTGAGCGCCACAATCAGGACTGCATACGACCGAGGCACACAGGGCCAACACTCGGCATCATGGTGTGGGGAGTGATCTCCTACACTGGCCGTACACCACTGGTGATCGTCGAGGGGACACTGAATAGTGCACGGTACATCCAAACCGTCATCGAACCCATCATTCTACCATTCCTAGACCGGCAAGGGAACTTGCTGTTCCAACAGGACAATGCACGTCCGCATGTATCCCGTGCCACCCAACGTGCTCTAGAAGGTGTAAGTCAACTACCCTGGCCAGCAAGATCTCCGGATCTGTCCCCCATTGAGCATGTTTGGGACTGGATGAAGCGTCGTCTCACGCGGTCTGCACGTCCAGCACGAACGCTGGTCCAACTGAGGCGCCAGGTGGAAATGGCATGGCAAGCCGTTCCACAGGACTACATCCAGCATCTCTACGATCGTCTCCATGGGAGAATAGCAGCCTGCATTGCTGCGAAAGGTGGATATACACTGTACTAGTGCCGACATTGTGCATGCTCTGTTGCCTGTGTCTATGTGCCTGTGGTTCTGTCAGTGTGATCATGTGATGTATCTGACCCCAGGAATGTGTTAATAAAGTTTCCCCTTCCTGGGACAATGAATTCACGGTGTTCTTATTTCAATTTCCAGCAGTGTATTTCCACTGTCTTGGTCATCACTGGTGTATTCATTCCAAAATGCTTTCTATCCACATTTAAAATACTGTGAAATCACACACTGAACAGTTGAAAAAGCTGATTTGTGTTGATTGTTCTCAGTGTTTTGGTGTGCCCTAAATCATCATATAATAGAACCTGACAATTTTAATAGTTCACTGAATGTGTCCCCCCTCCTCCTCCTCCTCTACCTCAAACCCACTCTCTCTTGTAAAATAGATAAAGCAATAAGAAGCTCTGTTCATTATTTTAGGACTTCCACACTTTATGTGCACCAACATTAAAATGCCTTATACCTAATTAAAAATTCCTTGCTTAGTACAGTTAAATTGTGCACCTGAATTCATTTTCAAGCTAAATGAATTTATACTTACTTTCATACTGTCTGCATTGCAGTCACCACCAATATAGAAATCAGATACATATAAAGATATTGTACTATTCTGAGGTGCTGAAATCACTATTGTGCATGAAGCTGTAAATCTGTCAAGCTGGATCCGTCCTTGCACATGGGAGTAATTACGATTACAACCTGAAATAGAGCATTTATGGCATTAAATGCAGCATGCCACCAACAGGAAAATAAAAGAAACCTTTCATGAAAAGAGCTGCACTTGTGTGAATATCAAGAGCTCAGGTGGTAAGACAGTACTGAGCAAAGAAGGGATGGCTAAAAGTTGGAAGAAATTTGTTGAAGTGCTGTACAAAGGAAACTAAATTGAAGGCAGGGTTATGGAAAAGAAAGAAGAAGTAGACAATGATGAGATGGCTGATAAGATACAGTGAGGAGACTTTGTCAAAGCACTGAAAGACCTCATCTGAAACAAGGCACCTGGAATATACAAAATTCAATCAGATTATTAAGATCCTTTGGAGAACCATCCATGGCATAATCATGTAATATATGAGTCAGGTCCATTACCTTCAGACATCAAAAAGAATGTAATAATCCCAGTCACAAATAAAGAAGGTGCTAACATTTACAACAATCAGTTCATTAAGTCATGGCTACAAAATACTGACATGACTTGTTTACACAAGAATCAATAACTCAGGGAGCTCACAACTCTTTTGTGTGTACATGTGTGGTTAGCATGGAGTCTGAAGCAATTGCAGCACATATTTCCTTTCCTGTGCTGCAATCTTCCTTCTCTTACTTATGTTCTCATGATGACAGCATTTGATTCTGACCCAGCTATTCTCTAGGTTCTGCTTTCCTTTCCTAACATATTCATTCCTTTACTTAGGATCTCCTTTTGGCTGAAGTAATTTTTGGTATCCTTCTGATTTCCACCTTCATTCTTAAAATTTTTCTTTAGCCTGGACTGACTGGGAAAAAACACCTTAAATAGCAAGTATTGCATGCATTATTCAAGATAATCTGCCCGTAATATCTGCATAGTCGCATATGTATGCTTAAAAGCCAACACGATAGCCAATCTGACGTGGTGAGGTCTTTATATACCCTTTTGGTAGAGCCCTGACACCACACGTATCACACTGCTGATGCGGGAGCTGCTAGCTCCCCACACTTGCCAAGGAGTAGATCTCCCTCATCCTGGGGCATCCTGACTCATGGCAATGTTCCATTGTGCCAGATGATGATCTTTGGTTGCAGCTCTGTGGCATCCATCAGATGAGCCCGTGATCAGAATGGGTAGCATCAGAACAGACATTTCACACGTGAACCTTATCAAATAAAACCAAAACCATTGCCCTTCTGATTCAGTCATCTCATCAGACAGGTACAGAAATTTCAATGTGAACAGTAATTATCCTTCTGCTTTCCCTATTGTGCTGATCTTGCCTCATGGGAAGATGTACAAGCCAGATGCTTGGGGGGTGAAACAATTTACTGAACATTTGGTATGTACTTGAACAGATTAAGATACTTTTGCTGTGATGAAACTATTATTCTTGTGTAAAAAATTGAAGATAAATTTGGAGAAGTTGAGTCCCTGGGAAAATGTGCAATGTATTATTTCTCTTCATCCACACACTGGAGCTAACATTGGCACCAATATTAGCCAATAGTTAAGGGGCAGTGCACACACATTGGAGCCAACATTTGGTTGAATTCATGTAGAACCACCGTAAGCATGTGTGATGAACAGATCACTGCCAGTGATTTTGTGGATTTGAACATTAATAATTAAATTTCATCACAGCAAAACAAAAAATAAAATCAAGACAGTGAACAATGACCATAACACATACATAAAAATACTCCAGGTTCCGATGATCTATTGTGTAACATTTAGAATAAAAAAAACACAGTTTGAAAAATTCAGTTTAGTATCAGTTTTTGTGTGGTTTGATGCACACTTTACTATACATAAGATATATTCAGTGAAGAAAAATTCCAAACTCAATTGGAGATATGAGTAGTCCAAAAATTGAGAGAACAGTGTTAAGAGAAAAACATTCTGAAAAAAGTATATATAAGTAGTATATAGCACATGGTTAAAATTGTATTTGAATTTGAAATAAACTGTGTGTTATGTGAATCAAATAGAGTAACTCTAACTTATGGATCAGATAGATTACGGCCTAACCCACCCCGGCTAGTCAATATAAACATAGTTGTACAGTGATCATAAGTTTATCAAATTAATACTTAAGCCATTACTTAGCTAAACTAGCTTTCTCCTGAGTTAGTTTATCATCTGTTCATTATTAGATCCAAACTTTGCAAAATGACTGTAGTACCCATGTACAGAAGTATACCAAGATATTATTCATAGAGTAATTTGCACTTTTTTACTTTGTGTACTAAAGGATACTGTTATAATTTGAAGTAAATAACTATCTGCTCATAGGAAGTTACATGCCTTTCTGTCTGATAATCAATATTTTCTAACATGAATACATGTTTCATTCAAATTTGCAGGAACTAACAAAAACAATTATTGAAATAATGTCTATTACAACTTTTCAAAAACCAAATCACTTACTTTACACTACTCATTATAAGCAAATTTCATTCCCCATAATCTTCCACCCACCAAATCAATTTTCAGTCTCACAAAAAACAGATGAACTTACGCTGCTGATATTTCAGAAATGTTAAAGCATAATACAATTGTCAGGACTCTCCATCATCATAAAGTTCTTAGTATTTCATATAGCTTAAGGTATACTGCAAGCTTAAGGTATATTGCAAGAACTTGGATGAAACAATATTTATTGCAAAGCTCAGAAAGCACCTGAAAGTAAACTGATTTTGTGACATATTACAAGTTCCTTATCAGGACACCCTATTTTCCATTTTTGGGGTAGCACTCTCAGGAATATTGGATCTCTTTAATGCCTTGGCTGTACAGGGTATCTATGCAGCCAAGGAAAAATAGTTCTTGAATTTCTTCCAGATTTCCTGCTTAAAAATACAATTTTTCCTGGGTGAATATACACTTTTCCCCAAGTGAATATACACTTGTTTCCAAGTGCATGAACACTTCCTCCCAGATGAATATACACTTTTTCCTAGATGAATACACACTTTTTCTTGGTGAAAATACACATTTCCCGAGTTACGTGACAGTATACTTTCCCTCGGAGCTATAAAACTTTTCAATCCTTTGAATGGTTCAGGTATTATACGCCAGCATAGAACTCCCCTGCACTTTTCAAAGTATTGAAATAAAGATAGCAATGCGCTTTTGTTAGCCAATCATAGATCATGTCACGTCATCTCTCCAGTCGATGACAGCAGATATTCAGAGGATAGGACACGTAATGTAGTCAAGCAACAGCGACACCACTGTGAAGTTTAAGTAGTGCAACTACACACATGGCAAAACCTAATAGTTTAAATTAATATACTTACAGTACAGCTACAAGAAAAGGTAAGTTTTCATGTATAATATTGATATTTAATTCAAACAGTAGTTTGTTTCTTTTTGTTAATACCTTTACACTTGGTGTGCATGATTTTTCAGCACCACTTGTGTATTATTTATTACATGTAGCTTGTCATTTGCAACCAAACAATGTTGATAAGAAATTTTGTTGGGAGTTAACTTGTCATCTTAAAGTAATTTAGTTTGTTGCGATATTTTGCGCCTACATTAATTTTTACTTACGTTTTTGTGTGGAAAGCCCTTTTATCCTCACATCATGGTGAGGTGTCATGGTGCACATGTAAATATAACACATATTTTCACAAATAAGGTCGTAAAACACTTTGCACTTCACCAAAACACAGTATAACTGTGGTTGTTGTGTCCCAGCCCAGTCAGTGTTCATTTGTGCACCAGAGAGTTTGGCGCCAACTTTGAATTTTGTTTACATTTGTTTAAAAATGAATATAGGTGCAAAATATTGTGACAAACTAAATTACGTTTAGACTCCCAACAAAATTTCTCAACAACATTGTTTGGTTGTGTAGTAAATAATACACAAGTGGTGCTGAAAAATCATGCACACCAAGTGTAAAGGTATGAACAAAAAGAAACAAACTATTGTTTGAACTAAATAGCCACATAATTTTGTAGTCATTACAGGTTAAATAAAACGGAAACCCACTGATGATGGCACAGTGGTGCTGAAACATGTTTGGGTACTTGAAAAAATTGAGTTTTGCATAACTGGTGGACCTCACGTCCTACAATTATAATATTGATCTTTTTTGCATATTTTACCCTTCAAGGCACATAACACAAATATGACAGTAAAATTTTAAATAATGATATGAATGTATGGTCTTCTGGACTCAAACTTTTTCTAAGTGGCTGGTCCCCAAAGTGTTAAGATTTAAATGAGAGTCAAACACTATGTAATTTAAAAATTCATTACACATTTTCACTCATAACATAATTCATCTTGTGTAAAAGGAAGTTTACTTTGAAAGTAATGCTTCGCAAACCACCATTCACAATATTTTCCCACCATCTCTTAGAAGCTGGTTTGTTTGAGCAGTTGCCAGAGAACACCAGACAACAGGGGTTACTGGACATACATAGCTATGAAGACATAAGAAGCTTGTTCTCAGTGTTTGCTCTGCTCATATGTCTTTCGCCACATTTCTGTTTGGAATTTTGTGTGCAGTAGGGCACCACGTGATCAAGTGTGGCACTGTGGTACATTGTTAGGAGAGGACATACCGAGTTATTTATTTCGGACAATTGTTTTATCATATCCTACCCAGATATGACATTCAAAATAAGAAAGCTCTGGCATAATATTCATTTCAAAACTAGACTCTGTAACTTAAGGTATCCTAATATTTTACTACATGATGACTATAACATTTTGTTATTGTTATTATTATTATTATTATATCCATACTCAGCAATACTATTCATCCACTCATCCTAGCAGCGCTACAAAAAGCTAGTACGAAGGAATACAAATTTCTTGCAAAAATAAAAAAAAATTGCTTCTATACACCAGAACTAACAACATTAAGTTTTTTATGACTTTTTCCCACTGTAGAAAAAATTAACAAGGTTATTTCTGAAGGCAAGAAACTGTACAATTTGTAGTTTATATTCTACTCCAGGAGTAAATATAAAGCCTTATGGGAAGTTACGATGATAAAACACCATGTGCTGCTAGTCTTGATATATAGCAAATTTGAGTCCCATATTTTTCAACTGGAATATGTCTCCCTCATTCTCACAGTTATGACCTTCTGTAGGATATTGTCTTTTTGAAAAATGTTACATTTGTTGGAGACAACATCAGCCATAGAAGTGTATAAGTGGATGTAAACATTATTGGTACAGACACCTTCCAAGGCATCTCGCGTAAGAATCATAAGCCCCACAGAAGTCCACCATCTGCTGCTAGTGTAACGCTGCTACCAATGGTCAGTGTACATTCTATGATTAATGTGACAAGCAGGTTTTCTCCTTTTAGATGAAATGTGCTTGCATTGCTGTTGTGTAATCTGTTAGAAACCATGCTTCACCTGCCAAACAACTCATCTCCATGAGAAATATATTGTTTTTCCTGCAGCAGTAATGATGTAAATTTAGCACACATTATCTGGTTTGAGAGTCTGTTTGCAGCAAATCAGTATGATTATGTTCTCTAAAACACGTGGATTACCGAGCATCACATCTCACTGCCAGTGCAGCACAAATTCCATCTGTACACTTTTACAGAGCAGACATTCCAACAGTTTCCACATTCTTTGATCTTGGGATAAAGGATGTCCAATGACTTGTTGTCTACAAGCAGTTCTGCTATCATTGATCTACTTACAGTACAACCAAACAACAAGTTCCAACCAGTGTGACAATACTATTATTTTCAGATCTGAGAGAGACGAACATAACAACATCTACATCTACATGGATACTCTGCAAATCACATTTAAGTGCCTGGCAGAGGATTCATCGAACCACCTTCACAATTCTCTAATATTCCAATCTCTCATAGCGCGCGGAAAGAATGAACACCTATATCTTTCCGTACGAGTTCTGATTTCCCTTATTTTATCATGGTGATCGTTCCGCCCTATGTAGGTCAGTGTGAACAAAATATTTTTGCATTTGGAGGAGAAAGTTGCTGACTGGAATTTCGTGAGAAGATTCCATCACAGTGAAAAACGTCTTTCTTTTAATGATTTGCAGTCCAAATCCCGTATCATTTCTGTGACAGTCTCTCCCATATTTTGCGATAATACAAAGGATGCCGCCTTTCTTTGAACTTTCTCGATGTACTCCGTCAGTCCTACCTGGTAAGGATCCCACACCGCACAGCAGTATTCTAAAACAGGATAGACAAGCGTAGTGTAGGCAGTCTCCCTAGTAGGTCTGTTACATTTTCTAAGTGTCCTGCCAATAAAACGCAGCCTTTGGTTAGTCTTCCCCACAACATTTTCTATGTGTTCTTTTCAATTTAAGTTGTTTGCAATTGTAATACCTAGGTATTTAGTTGCATTTATGGCTTTTAGATTAGACTGATTTATCGTGTAACCAAAGTTTAACGAGTTCCTTTTAGCACTCATGTGGACAACCTCACATTTTTTGTTATTTAGGGTCAACTGCCACTTTTCGCACCATTCAGATATTTTTTCTAAATTGTTTTGCAGTTTGTTTTGATCTTCTGATGACTTTATTACTTGATAAACGACAGCATCATCTGCAAACAATCAAAGACGGCTGCTGAGATTGTCTCCAAAATCATTTATATAGATAAGGAACAGCAAAGGGCCTATAACACTACCTTGGGGAAAGCCTGAAATCACTTCTGTTTTACTCGATGACTTTCCATCAATTACTAAGAACTGTGACCCCTCTCACAGGAAATTGCAATTCCAGTCACATAACTGAGACGATATTCCATAAGCCTGCAATTTTATTACGAGCCGCTTGTGTGGTACAGTGTCAAAAGCCTTCCGGAAATCCAGGAATATGGAATCGATCTGAAATCCCTTGTCAATAGCACTCAGTACTTCATGTGAATAAAGAGCTAGCTGTCTTTCACAGGAACGATGTTTTCTAAACCCATGTTGATTGTGTGTCAATAGACCATTTCCTTCATGGTAATTCATAATACTTGAACACAATGTATGTTCTAAAATCCTGCTGCATATCGATGTTAACGATATGGGCCTGTAATTTAGTGGATGACTCCTACTACCTTTCTTGAATATTGGTGTGACCTGTGCAACTTTCCAGTCTTTGGGTATGGATCTTTCGTCGAGCAAACGGTTGTATATGATTGTTAAGTATGGAGCTAATGCATCAGCATACTCCAAAAGGAACCTTATTGGTATACAGTCTGGACCAGAAGACTTGTTTTTATTAAGTGATTTGAGTTGCTTCACTACTCCGAGGATATTTACTTCTATGTTACTCATGTTGGCAGCTGTTCTCGATTCGAATTCTGGAATATTTACTTCGTCTTCTTTTGTGAAGGCATTTCGGAAGGCTGTGTTTAGTATATCTGCTTTGGCAGCACTGTCTTCGATAGCATCTCCATTGTTATCACGCAGAGAAGGCATTGGTTGTTTCATGCCACTAACATACTTCACATACGACCATAATCTCTTTGGATTTTCTTCCAGGTTTCGAGACAAAGTTTCGTTGTGGAAACTGTTATAGGTGTCTCGCATTGAACTCCGCGCTAAGTTTTGAGCTTCTGTAAAGGATTGCCTATCTTGGGGATTTTGCGTCTGTTTAAATTTGGCATGTTTGTTTAGTTGTTTCTGCAACAGTGTTCTAACACGTTTTGTGTACCAAGAAGGACCAGCTCCGTCGTTTGTTAGTTTATTTGGTATAAACCTCTCAGTCGCCGCTGATACTGTTTTTTTGAATTTAAGCCACATCTGGTCTACACTTATATTATTAATTTGGAATGAGTGGAGATTGTCTCTCAGGAAGGCGTCAAGTGAATTTTTATCTGCTTTTTTGAATAGGTATATTTTTTGCTTGTTTTTCGAGGATTTGGGGACTACAATATTCAATCTTGATATGACAACCCTGTGTTCACTAATCCCTCTATCGGTTTTGATGTTGGTTATTAACTCAGGATTATTTGTTGCTAAGAGGTCAAGTGTTTTTTCACAACCGTTTAATATTTGTGTGGGCTCATGAACTAACTGCTCAAAATAATTTTCAGAGAATGTGTTTAGCACAATTTCGGATGATATTTTATGCGTACCTCCGTATATTTTCGCCAACATATCAAGGGTAAATTAAAGTCACCACTAACTATTATCGTTTGAGTTCGGTATGTATTTGAAATCAAACTCAAGTTTTCTTTGAACTTTTCAGCAACTGTGTCATCTGAACTGGGAGGTCAGTAAAAGGATTCACTTATGATTTTATTCTGGTTGCCCACAGTGACCTCTGCCCATACTAACTCACAGGAAGTACCTACTTCAACTTCATGACAAGTTAAAGTAGTTCTAACAGCAACAAACACGCCACCACCAACCGTGTTTAGCCTATCTTTTCGGAACACGGTTAGGATTTTTACAAAAATTTCAACTGAGCTTATATCCGGCTTTAGCCAGCATTCAGTGCCTATAACGATTTGAGCATTAGTGCTTTCTATTAGCGCTTGGAGCTCTGGTACTTTCCCAACATAGCTACGACAATTTACAGCTATTATACCAATGGTTCCTGTATCTATGTTCTTCCTGTGTTCAGCCGGCACCCTTGGTGACTGAAGCCCATCTTAAGTTTTCTCAAGACCCTCTAACCTAAACAACCGCCCAGCCCACGCCACACAGCCCCTGCATATAGTGGACACCTGACCTATTCAGTGGAACTCGAAACCCAACCACCCTTTGGCGCAAGTCGAGGAATCTGCAGCCTACATGGTCGCAAAACTGTCTGAGCCTCTGATTAAGACCCTCCACTCGGCTCTGTACCAGAGGTCCGCAATCGGTCCTGTCGACTACGCTGCAAATGGTCAGCTCTGCTTTCATCTTGCAAGCGAGAGTGGCAGCCTTTACCACTTATGTTAGCCGTTCAAAACCAGAGAGAATCTCTTCTGATCAAAAGTGAAACACATCATTGGTACCGATGTGAGCAACCACCTGCAGTTGGCTGCACCCTGTGTTCTTCATGGCATCTGGGAGGACCCTTTCCACGTCTGGAATGACTCCACCCGGTATGCACACAGAGTGCACATTGGTTTTCTTAGCCACCTTGTCAGCCAAGTCCCTAAGGGGCCCCATAACGCGCCTAACGTTGGAGCTCCCAACTACCAATAGTCCCACCCTCTGTGATTGCCCAGATCTTTCAGGCTGAGTGGTTTCCTCTGAAACAGGACAGGCGACAGCATCTGGCTCAGCGACAGTGTAGGCCACAGACAGCACCTGGAACCGGTTTGTTAGACAAACTGAGGAGGCCTTATGTGCGGCCGCCTGGGAAGTCTTTCGCCACCTGCTTCGCCCCAGGGCGACCTCCCACTCGACCACAGGTGAAGGGTCAGCCTCAGTGTGAGCGGTAACTGGGTTGGCAACCGGTGAGGACCGGTCGGAGGACTCTTGACACGCTGGTCGCCCGTTGGATCCCCACGGCCGGCCCACAACAGTGGTGCCCATGCACTGCAGCCTCAAGCTGTGTAATCGAAGCCATCACAACCTGAAGCTGAGAGCGAAGTGTCACCAACTCAGCTCACATCTGCACACATTAATCGCAGTCCCTGTCCATACCAAAGACCGCGGAAAAGTAAACTATGCAGATAAACAGACAATCAGCACGTGCTGCACAACTCTAATGTAGACCCTGACGAAAATGCATGAACTGTGTCTAGTAATATGCAGATATTCAAGAACCTAACTACCAAAGCACTCAGGTGAAACTAAATAATTTGCCACTGATTAGGAACTTGTAATATACCACAAAATTGGTTTACTTTCTGACGCAAATGAAAACACAAGAACTGTGGCTATTAAATTTTAAATTTACACGCAAGAACTCAAGAAACTGAACTATTAAAGCACACAGATGATATAATAGAATTTGCTCCTGGTTAGGAACTTGTAAATGTCACAAAAGAAGTTTACTTATCTGTTGCTGTGTCTGTCGCGGTCTGTTATTACTGCTATTTTTTATTGTTCTTACAAGCATTTTTTTGTTGTTCTTACAAGAATAGAGTCGTCACATACTAAACTCCTAATAACAATTCCCATTGTAATATGTTTGAACATATATCTTAACTAAATTGGCCATTTGAATTCTGATACTTAATTTTTTTTTAAATCTTTTAATATGGCACACCCTCTTTGCTATTATGTTTCATGATTTGCAAATGATGACTTTGTAAAACTTGCTGTTCTTAAAATGGTAATGATGGGATAATTTTTCTTATAGTTCCTTGACATCCATCTGTGTGTGTCAGATGTTGTGATGCTGCTGCATCTTCAGTACTCCCCCATTGCTAATACAATTTTTTGCATATGATATCTGCTTCAACATTCTTAAAGTATGTTCTGCTGTATTTCCTGTTGGAATTTTCAATCTTTCCTTCTACTCTGTGCCAATAAATTTAATTCAGTTAAAAGTACACTGTTGCATGTTGGAAAAACTAGTTGCTGCAGTTACTTTTGCTGTGTACTGCTAATTAACTACATGCTCTACTATGAACTACAACAGTTATGGGTAAGTCACACAACAAAGACATTTTTAACTACAGCCAGGAACAAAGTCTGCACTGCCTAATAATAGATATTAATAGCGACTGCATGTGAGCTCTCAACAAGCTTCACCATTTCAGTTGCTAGATGCAAGGCTTTGTTGATTTCCATGTCACCTATTATACAGCTTTCACACCATATCGTGTAACATTCATATACTCCAGACATGCTCATTTCAACAGAAGAGTGACACTCACAATGTTTCCAGTTGTGAAAGTTTGTTTATAAATGTCAAATATTCAGATGCACTTCACCATCTAATATTTCTTCTGGTGCTACACTAAAACTCAATAGATGTAGTTTCACTGTTATTGATTATTCTATGGCATTTCAGAAATGAACTACATAAATCACAAACTTTTCCCAAGAATTATTGACAGCCATTCTTCAATGGAACATATGTGATAAGCTTTACAGTATAGCTTGCAAATTCTTAGTTATGGTATGTAGATTTATAAGACATACCTGTTGAGGAATATATAAGTTTAAAACCACGATCAACTTCAGAAGATGCTACAAAGTTTATTTCAACATCACCAGTGCCTGAATAAAAATCCATGGGCTGAACAGTTCCACAGAATTTTGCAGAAGCCATAGGATCAGCCATAAACTGTAATAATGTGAAGATACAATGATTTATGTAACAGTACAAATCACTCCAGATCATTCAGTGCTGGAAAAAAACTTTTAACATGAAACACAAATGTATAATTCCATGGCTATTTACAGCAATGCTTTTAAGAGAGCATGTTTATTAATAAATAACAGCAACTACAGAAATTACAATAAAGCATCAACATGTGACAGCAATGGCTCAAAACTTCACATGGTGTACATCTGTAAAATAGTAACAAGGTACACTGAATATAGTCATATTAAAAGTGTAATTCAAATATAACCCTTAAAAGTGAAATTTATTAGTAAATAACAGTGACTACAGAAATTACAACAAAGCATTAATGTGTGAAGGAAATGGCTCCAAATTTCACATGGTGTACGTTTGTAAAATAGTAACAAGGTATATTGAATATTGTCATATTAAAAGTGTGATTCAAATATAACCCTTAAAAGCAAAATAAATTCCTAAAAGTTATACTATTGATTTGACATTTAGCAGTAATTACCCTTGTATTTTTATAAATTGCCAACAGTTGATAGCACAGAAAAGGAAGCTGTGTCAGTGCAAAGATGGCTGCTCACTGTTGACCTGCACCACACTGGAGCAGCGAACACCGGAATACATTTTCTGAGCTGTGAAACTGTTAAGCCTGTGGTAACATCTCACAGGATGAAATCACAGTACCACAATTCATTTGGTGTCCCTGCACCAACTGGACAAAGCGGTAGGGAGTTTAAAAGATGAATAATGTCTGTGGAAGATTCTCCGTGTCCAGGCCAGGCACACCTCATAGGAATGAGCAAAAATACTGCTGTCACGAAAGAGCTTGTGAAGGAAAATAGCGATACTGGTGTAAACAAAATAGCCACTATTTTGGATATCAGCATTAGTTCAGCACACAATATTGTCCATGCGCACAGTGATTCAATAAAATGTCCAGATGATGGGTGCCAGTCACATCAATGAAGAGCAAGCAAAGAAAGGAGCCATAGCTCATCTATGAAGAGGTGACAGCCTTGGTGCATGAATGGCAGCATTAACAACCAAAAAAATTCTTCTCATGAGGTACCTATGCAGTTCAGAAAGAGTGGTATGTATCACAAAATTATACAGCTGCAAATTTTCTCTATTGCCGCACTTGCACAATAATAAATAATTAAGGTTTTCATTTGAATCACCCTCGTACATGTCTGTATGGAGCAAGTGAAGCGAGTTGTTGTGATGCTGTCACACTACTTCTGACAGATTTGCATTTAGAGCAAGGTAACAGAATTGGAATTCAAAGTGCTTAATGGTCAGGTGAACACATAATAATGATGTCTGTTCAGACATCATATACAAGGGCTTCAATTTCTTTGGATTCAGAAAACAGAGATATGATTCTGAATCTCTTTTAAAGGCAATTCTTGTGGTATAAATGCTCCACCTGTGATGCTTGACTTTGGATGCTATACACAAGCAATCTTTGTAAATTAATAACAATTTATAGAATAAGGCTACAACATCTAAGTGCTCAAATGAATGCCATTGGGAAGGGTTTTCATTTGACTTCAACATCAGTAGTGCAAGAACCTACATACAGCCTCCAGAGGCTAATGATTACATTTGTTTTTGTTTTAAACAATTTGGCTCTTGAGTTACTCAGCATCATACAAAAAAGTAAAACAAGTGAACAGGCTTTGTATAATTTTGAAATAAGGTAGCGAGATATTTGTGTTTCTTTCTTTCATTTTTTTTTAGAGGGTGAAGTGCTTCCACAACTACGTAGTTTTAGTGTTTAAATAATAATTATAAATCAAAGTGCACAATATGCATAAACTGACCTTTGCCAGTGAAATCAGCAGGCAGAAATAGAGTAATTAATGTGCCACAATTGTTCTTGCTATTATTATTGAACCATTTTCTATGTTGTTATCACTTGGTATAATTTTGAAAATTTATCAATGATGCATGACCATGTTCCTCAATTAATTTCATTAAATAATAATTTTATGTACTGACCTGCAGAGAGGTTGGTCCATTGCATGCAAAGTGGTAGGGGAATACTTTAAATGACCTGCGAGAAGGTGGAATAGGAAGAGCAGCTGCATACAGTTGGTCTTGGGACCTGGTAGGGGGGAGGGGGGGGAAGGGGGCGGGCAGTCACACAGTGGTATGAGTGGCAGTAAGGCCGCTGGTTCTGAACATAGAATTTTCTGCTGGAACAGCTAGCAGTGAATTTATATTGATAATGATGAACATTTATTAAAAGCTTCCATGAGTGACAACAGTTAAGGAAAAGATAGATTGCTGCTTACCATAAAATTGACATGTTAAGTTGCAAACAGGAACAATTAAAAAAACACTTACATTAGCTTCCGGCCACAGCCTTCACCAGAAAAAGAAAGAGAAACAGAAACACCCCCATAAATTCACTCAAGAAAGCACACCTCGTGTACACATGACCACCAACTCCGGCAACTCGGACCAGAAGCTGCCGAAGTTGGCTGTCGTGTGCATGAGGTGCGCTTGTTTGCATGAATGTATGGTGTGGGTTCCTGTCTCTCTCTCTTTTTCCTATGAAGTCGTGGCTGAAAGCTAATGTGTAAGTGTATTGTAATTGTGCCTCTCTGCAATTTGATGTGTCATCTTCACGGTAACCAGCAATCTATCTTTTCCACACAGTGCTGACATTCCAGCCTAGAGTTTCCATTGTTGAATGAGAGATTGGACAGTCTTGTATTTAACGGAGCTGAGGCAATGAGTCGGCTTCTGTGGGATAACATTTGCTTCAGTGGCAGGAAAACCTTTAAATACCTCATCTGAACCCTTTATACATAAAGTAATGATACATCTGCTCAGTAATCTATATCCAATGAAGAACCAAAGAAACTGGTACACCTATCTAATATTGTGTAGGGGCTACGTGAGCATGCAGAAGTGCCACAACATGACACGGCATGGACTCTACTAATGTCTGAAGTAGTGCTTGAGGGAACTGCTACTATGAATCCTGCAGTGATGTCCATAAATCCATAAGAGTGTGGGAGGGTGGAGATCTCTTCTGAACAGCACGTTGCAAGGCATCCAAGATATGCTCAATAATGTTCATGTATGGGGAGTCTGGTGGCCAGCAGAACTGTTTAAACTCAGATGAGTGTTCCTGGAGCCACTGTAGTAATTCTGGACATGTGGGGTGTTGCATTGTCCTGCTGGAATTGCCCAAGTCTGTCGGAATGCACAATGGACAGGAATGGATGCAGGTGATCAGACAGGACGCTGATGCAGGTGATCAGACAGGAAGCTTACATATGTGTCACCTATCAGAGTTGTATCTAGATGTATCAGGGGTCCCATATCACTCCAACTGCACATATTCCACACCATTACAGAGCCTTCACCAACTTGAAGAGTCCCCTGCTGACGTGCAGAGTCCATGGATTCATGAGGTTGTCTCCATACCCATACACCTCCATTCCCATACACATCCATCCACTAGATACAATTTGAAATGAGACTCTTCTCACCAGACAATACGTTTCCAGTCATCAACAGTCCACTGTCGGTGTTGATGGGCCCAGCTGAGGCGTCAAGATTTGTGTTGTGAAGTCATGAAGGTTCCGAAAGCCCATATTGATGATGTTTTGTTGAATGGCTCACACACTGACACTTGCTGATGGCCCTGCACTGAAATCTGCAGCCATCTGCAGAAGGGCTGCACTTCTGTCAAACTGAATGATTCTGTACGGTTGTTGTTTGTCCCGTTCCTGCAGGATCTTTTCCGGCTGCAGCAATGTCTGAGATTTGATGTTTTACCAGATTTCTGATACTCACGGTACGCTTGTGAAATGGTTGTACAGAAAAGTTCCCACTTCATCACTACTTTGGAGATGCTGTGTCACATCGCTCGTGCAGCGACTATAACACCATGTTCATACTCACTTAAATCTTGATAATACACCATTGTACCAGCAGTAACTGAGCAAACAACTGCTGCAGACACTTGTTGTCTCAAACAGGCATCGCTGACCACAGTGCCGTATTCTGCATGTTTACGTATCTCTGTATTTGCATATGCATGCCTATACTAGTTTCTTTGGTGCTTCAGTGTAGCAATACTATTTGTCTTTAGCTATAACTGCTGCCAACTTGAAGGTTTGTTTGAAAACTGCAGTGATTTACTTGGAATGGTCCTGTTGGAGATGTTAAGCTCTTTACTTTCCTCACCTTCTGAACTGAATGGCCAGTTACAGGAGACCTACAGTTTAACATGGACATCAAATCATGCCATGGTGCAACTTGATATCATGCACAAATCATTATCGGGGATGAAATTATGAGACCAACTGGATACCAAACTACAGAACTTTGAATTTTTAGTCTGACACAAAACATAACAAAATGCGAATAGAGAGATCTTGTCCCTTAATGGTTTACTGTGAAGAAATTTAGTAGGCTCTTCTGCTATGAATACTGTACACAGGAAAATGACATGTTACTATGATTCTTGTAGCTGATGTTTTGCATCTTTTGCCCCTGAATCATTCTTCTCAGGCAATATTCATTGATTTTACCTTCATTTTCCTCAGTGTCTTGTCAATTTCCCTTCTAATTAAATTTTATTCCTCTGATCAGAAGCCTGTCATTGCTGGTGATATTGTGGCCTTGACTGCCACTCCTTTTCGGTCATATTAGTACAGAAATAAATATGCACTGAATATATGTATAAATATGCACTGAATATATGTAACACTTCCCAGCCACTAGATTTTATAGTGAGCTTCCAAGCTTCTAGATTTTACAGTAATAGAGTGAAACAAAATGATATTAAATCTGAACTTATAAATAATATACAGATGTACAATTTTATGTGCAACTGGCCTATTGTTTTCTTTTTTTTTCATACTGAAACCAAGTCTAAAGTTACAATAACAAATAAAAAATCTATTACTTATGTTGAACATCACAAATAAACAATTCAATCTGTGATAGAAGCATGTGAATGATATAAAACTCATGGAATGTGAAAAAGCCACTTTATGGAATATAATCAATTCAAGTAGGAAGTCTATGGATAGACTATCAAAATCCTCCAAATGGTCATGTTGTGTATGCCTATAAATAGCTGTAGAAAACATTAAACTGCAGTCTTTGCTAACATAATCATAAGTGATGATGGAAATGTGACAGCTGAAGAGAACAGGGAACATCTTAGACCCTACAAAACATCCTATTATCAGTCAAAGAAAGAAATTTCAATGATACCACAGTTATTGCAAGATCTCATTTCAGGTGTTAGCACAATACTAGAGCATATATTCCTTTGTGATCAATATGCCTGATAAACAACAATGTCTACAGTTACAATAGCCTTATCAGCAACAAATAATGGGTCTTCAGTACGGATTGAGATCGAGCGCCATACATCTGAACTGCTGTATGGGGTATATGGCACTGTCTAGAATGCATTATCTAGCATTACAATGCAGGAAGTTTGCTGTCGTTACTTGAGGTTTGATGTCAGGTGGTTGGGAACTCAACACTTTCTCCAATGTAGGGGTAACAACTGAGAGCCCAAATATGTATTATCTCTTCAACATATTCCTCAAGCTGTATTCGAGCAAACATGACTCACCTACATGTTTCAAAGTGTTCAACATTATTAGTATGCACAACATGTATGATTTCCACTCCAATCTGCCACTCACCTGACATGTTGATCTTTGAATACTTCTGGGAATTCACGAATTGTCAAATTAATCCTGCAACATCTCCTAGCCAATACAGATGGAATGTTAAAAGCAAATGTATAAAAACTACATGTAGTAATAGAAAGGATTTTCAGAACCTGACAGCAAATGCAAGTTTTATGACTTACACTCAAAAACAAAAAATCTTGGAGAAGTACAGCCAAGACAGCACACCCTTTTTTTTTTTTTAAAAAAAAAAAAAAAAAAAAAAAAAAAAAAATAAATAAATAAATAAATATCCATGTTCTGATCAACAATTTACATGATGAAAAATTAAGTTGCTACATTATGATGGTAAAGTCATTAGCATTTCATTTTAAAGTCATATAGAAGCAGTACAGTAATCTTGCTTAATGTGGGTATTCAAAGGTATAAATGGTCAAACACTTTTATAATATGTTGCATCAAAAAAGCTTGTCCTGTATTACAAGCACATTTGTTCAACACAGAATAATCCAACAAAAATAAATAATTCCTGCACACCATTATAAAATCCTTTCTGTCAAACTAAATCAAACAATATATAAAAACAAAGATGAGGTGACTTACCGAACAAAAGCGCTGGCAGGTCAATAGACACACAAACAAACACAAACATACACACAAAATTCAAGCTTTCGCAACAAACTGTTGCCTCATCAGGAAAGAGGGAAGGAGAGGGGAAGACGAAAGGAAGTGGGTTTTAAGGGAGAGGGTAAGGAGTCATTCCAATCCCGGGAGCGGAAAGACTTACCTTAGGGGGAAAAAGGACAGGTATACACTCGCACACACGCAGTCTGCAGCAGTTGTTTGCTCAGTTACTGCTGGTACAATGGTGTATTATCAAGATTTAAGTGAGTATGAACATGGTGTTATAGTCGCTGCACGAGCGATGTGACACAGCATCTCCAAAGTAGTGATGAAGTGGGATGGATATGTGCGTGTGTGCGAGTGTATACCTGTCCTTTTTCCCCCTAAGGTAAGTCTTTCCGCTCCCGGGATTGGAATGACTCCTTACCCTCTCCCTTAAAACCCACTTCCTTTCGTCTTCCCCTCTCCTTCCCTCTTTCCTGATGAGGCAACAGTTTGTTGCGAAAGCTTGAATTTTGTGTGTATGTTTGTGTTTGTTTGTGTGTCTATCGACCTGCCAGCACTTTTGTTCGGTAAGTCACCTCATCTTTGTTTTTATATATAATTTTTCCCACGTGGAATGTTTCCTTCCATTATATTAAATCAAACAATAATTCAGGATGAAATATATAAGCATATGTCATTACTCACCAAACAGAAATTATGCTGAGCAGCATACAAGAAAAACAGAAAATGACAATTTGTTACACTTTACTATACATCTGCTCCCTCTCCCGGATATGTCACTGAACAGATCTGAATAATTTCAACCTGCATCTATCTCTACGCTAACAACATTTTAAGTAACACTGGCACTGGGTGTAAAAAATACCTATCACTAATGATGTATTACAATAATTCTCTTCTACACTAATCATTTAATTGTTGGTAATAAATGAGACATTCTGTAATAAGTACATTTAAAATTATGTAAATGTTTCTGAGTTGATTACTTACACCATAAACATAGCCCTCTTTTCGTTTCCCACTATATATCATCATCTCACCAAGGCCTTCTCTGATATATTCAGCATTCTGAAAAAATACATGAATTTAGCAAAAAACACAGAACTAACACACAACTGGAACTCCATAGTTAAGTAGGCAACACTCAAATGTTGTGACATTTTGTATTTTGGAAAATGAAAGTTGTGATATTTTTGTTTCTGGATACACAAGTTGAAATTGTTACCCAACATTTATTTACCCCTGCACTGAAATTAGAATATCTTAATGAAGCTAAATCAAGGGAAGAACTTTTTTTTCCTCCAGTGGTAAATAACGAGTGGAAAGACTGCAAATGTAAGTGGAAGAGCACTTTTACGATTTGCAAAAATGTTATGCTACAATAAGATTAACGTAGAAGAATACCATTAATACACAAACACCACAGGCTATTCAGTTAATTGGAACAAGTGAACAATTATTTCGCATTGCTGGCAAACTTCACTACATGCCCACTTTCAGATGTAGATGTATAGACAGATGTCTACTGATGACGTGTGTGGTGCCGTATTTGGAATCAATAACTTATGTTACATGGGAATACTTATTTTTCCCACATGTAAGTTAAATTTCTTCATTTATAAAGACAAGAACAGCGAAAACAACTCAAGCACGCGTTACTCTACAGGCCATGTGACTGCAAATTTATGATACACAGTGCAAACTTTTTTCATAGCTGTTCTGGTATTATCATATTTATAATGTGGGAACAAATTTGTTTCCATGTAACATGATTTGGTTTTAAATACGATGGCACACACATATAATATATATCTGAAAATGGCCATTGCCCAAAATTAGGTAGCAATGCAAAATAAATGTTGAAGTAAAAGTTCAGCCTGTATCAATAAATTAAATAGTCTACACTGAATAAAATGGTTTTATCCTTCATAAATACATCGGGACTGTGGACTAAAACAAGAGGAAATGTACATACAAATACCTGGAAAAGACCACGACATTTTGATAATGACATAGCATTGGCATGATGAAAGTAAATGCTGTTTACAATGTAATTTCTGTTTACAATGTAATTTCATACTGTTCTAATGAAATCTTGATGTCGTATGTCACTGGTGTTATGTCACTGATGTATTGGGCTAGTCACTGTCACCTAAAGAAACAGAGGCTACTGCATAATACTGATAAAAAAAGGATAGGGCTATAGATAGAGACATGCTCTATGTAACTGACAAGCCAATGTGGCAGCTTTGTTTTATGCAATTCATATACAGCAATATTATTTCCAGGAGGTATGTTAGAAACACTGTGAAATCGAGGTAATATGTTATTTTCCCAGTGTATACTGGTTGTACAGTTGTGTGGATTGTCATATAATATTTTTTTTCCTCATAGTAATGTTTTTCTCCTGGTACATTGTAGATCCGAAGATGACACCTAGACTTTGTTGAAACCAGACATAGATAAAATTAAATAAAAATAAAAAAAGCTATTTCAACACGTGATATTGGCTGCCAAATATTCTTATAAACCCAAAAGTATTGGATTAAGACCATAATACTTAAGTCATATTTTCAATTTAATTCCCTTTGGAGTGTAGTCTCTTGGCAAACTTCACAGCATAATGCCACAGTGACTTCACTGGGACCCTGCTTTGTAGAGCAGAATAGTCTACTGTGTGTCCTACTCATGACAGTACAGCATTCTGCTACACTGATAGTGAACCATGTGTGAATGGATAAATGTATTTTCTACAGGTGAACCTGGCATTAGTTTGAAGGACAATGGTCCATACATTCACAGTACCCTGACACAAAAAGACCAGTCTTCTGGGGCCATTGTTTTTGGAGGTATTCTGTAGCATGAGCATATGTAGTTCCACATCTTCCTTGCTCAATAAATAAAGTACAGAAGAAAGGTACAGCAACTGTGACTTTTCTTAGATTCCAATTGTCCATATGTATTAATGGATGAAAGTGATCATTGACATTATTCATTCTTTACGGGCTTATTAGTGAATATATCTGACATATGTACTGCCAGTGAGATATCTGGATCTAAAACTTACAGAACCAGTTTGTGGCACACTATGTGGATGAACTGTAGCCCAGCAACGGCCACTATTGATGCTTCGAGATCTCTGTTGACATCTTTCTCAGAAATCAGACTAATTGCCAACAAAGCTCTTGATCTCATATATCACCAAATAGATAGCTTGCCACATTGCTGCTAAACATATGTGTCAGCTGAAAGTTACCATATCCCTCACTAACTGTTCCATAGTTGTAAAGATTTTCAATTTGTATATTGGGTATGTTTATATTTAGATCTTTTCTAATTACATGTTTCCAGGATTTTTGTATCCCAAATTACTAGTCATTAAGGTTCATCTTTCTCTGGAACCTTTCAAACATCCTGTAAATATGCTCATATTTCTTGATAAAAGGTATATTTTGAACACTAGTGTATGTTTATGGTAATGCCGTAGCATGTGCTACTATCAATTCATCATCAAGAATATTACTCATCCTAAGTTTTATGCCAGTATTCCGAAATATTTACCAAATTAGAGTTGTCTGTTCAGGAATGTTTCACATTATATGAAATAGTGAAGCCCTGAAAAATAATTACCCATTTGTTGTTGTTGTTGTGGTCTTCAGTCCTGAGACTGGTTTGATGCAGCTCTCCGTGCTACTCTATCCTGTGCAAGCTTCTTCATCTCCCAGTAATTACTGCAACCTACATCCTTCTGAATCTGCTTAGTGTATTCATCTCATGGTCTCCCTCTACGATTTTTACCCTCCACGCTGCCCTCCAATACTAAATTGGTGATCCCTTGATGCCTCAGAACATGTCCTACCAACCGATCCCTTCTTCTAGTCAAGTTGTGCCACAAATTTCTCTTCTCCCCAATCCTATTCAATACCTCATCATTTGGTATGTGATCTATCCGTCTAATCTTCAGCATTCTTCTGTAGCACCACATTTCAAAAGCTTCTATTCCCTTCTTGTCCAAACTATTTATCGTCCATGTTTCACTTCCATACATGGCTACACTCCATACAAATACTTTCAGAAAAGACTTCCTGAAACTTAAATCTATACTTGATGTTAACAAATTTCTCTTCTTCAGAAACGCTTTCCTTGCCGTTGCCAGTCTACATTTTATATCCTCTCTACTTTGACCATCGTCAGTTATTTTGCTCCCCAAATAGCAAAACTCCTTAACTACTTTAAGTGTCTCATTTCCTAATCTAATTCCCTCCGCATCGCTCAAATTAATTCAACTACATTCCATTATCCTCGTTTTTCTTTTGTTGATGTTCATCTTATATCCTCCTTTCAAGACACCATCCATTCCGTTCAACTGCTCTTCCAAGTCCTTTGCTGTCTCTGACAGAATTACAATGTCATTGGCGAACCTCAAAGTTTTTATTTCTTCTCCATGGATTTTAATACCTACTCTGAATTTTTCTTTTTTTTCCTTTACTGCTTGCTCAATATAGCGATTGAATAACATCGGGGAGAGGCTACAACTCTGTCTCACTCCCTTCCCAACCACTGCTTCCCCTTCGTGTCCCTCTACTCTTATAACTGCCATCTGGTTTCTGTACAAATTGTAAATAGCCTTTCGCTCCCTGTATTTTACCCCTTCCACCTTCAGAATTTGAAAGAGAGTATTCCAGTCAACATTGTCAAAAGCTTTCTCTTTATCTTGTCAATTACCAGTATTATTTCAACAAATTATCCGAATATTTTGATTCTAGGTTTTCTAATTTTTATTAAAGCCATAGGAAGTAATTTTCACTTGAAATATGCCTCAATACTTACAGTAAGAGAGAGCAGGATTATAGAAGTCAAAGCCTCTTACAAGCAAGTTGCATAGCATGCTATACAAAATTCACTCCACAAAATCAAGACAACAATGTTCTATGACATCTAACAATGGCCATCAGTAAAATTCAGTGCATAGGTAATTGTAATTGTCACTATATCAGCTGTAATGTATGGCAATACTTACATGTGTAGTCACTCTCATGAGTTAAAAACCAGGTCTATTTGTAGTAACCAGAACTAACCAATTGGTTAGTGAAAACCAGAACTTATTACCATAAGTAACTAAAATATGTTAAACATCAGTGCTTTTACACAAGGGAATTACCATTTTTATACAAGTAAAAGAAAACCATATTTTGAGCTTTTAACAATACCAAAGTACACAAAACCATAGGAAGGAAACCAGTAACAAAGTTTGTGAACAACGTCAAGCAACAATTCATCAAGATAGACTATGAAATGCCAGCAAGGAGTAAGAGGATACACGCTGAGACTGCTCATTCCAGTTGATAAAAAGAAGTAACATTTGATTTTTATGTCTATCAGCCAAAAGATTATGAACAATTTTGATGCAAAGGTCACAATTCTCAAAGTGTGGAGCCACTGTGTTGTCACCAGGCTCATAAACAAGACTGAAAACTTCACTAGCTTTCTGAAGAATCCTTTTCCAAGCTGTAGAGTGCAGGTTCATGCCTGCACATGACCCCCCCTCCCCGCACACACACAGACCAATTCCGTACATTCTGTCAGAACTTTACAGCAAAAAAGATATTAAAAGGTAAAACTGCAAGCTCAGATTTAACAATGATTGGCCACAGCCTTGTCTGAGGAAAGAAGGAAGGAAGATCATTATGGATTAACAGCCTATCAACAAAGTTATCAGAACAACGTGCATGCACAGATTAAACAAGAACAGAATGGAAAATCAGCTATGTCCTTTTTATGGAGCTTTCCTGGAATACACCTCTAGTCACTTTGGGAAACCATCAAAATCTTTATCTGGAATGCTGGATGGAAATTTGAACTCCCTTCAACCCAAATATGACTGTGCCACTTCCTTCTGTGTTCCTACTGGAAAAGGCTTGCATTGAGATATCAACCTGGACAGTATACCATCTATCAAATATGTTGAGGAAACATCATAAATTATGAGTTTCCATCCCATTGCTTTACATGCTCCTCATGTACACTGCACTGAAAATGACAGCACTTGAAACGTCTTGGCTATACCCAGATCAGAATAACAAAGTGACTGACATCTAGCTGATTCCCAGTCTGCTACCACAGCAACAGCGAATCAGAGAATGCGCTTGGCCTCACCTCATATTCCATTCACCATTGTCACACCTTTCTGCTATGGCAGGTAGTGGCTACTGTAGCTAGTTTGTTTCTCTGTGAGGCGAATTTATTTTGTGCCACAGAATGTCTGTAGCTTGTAGAGGGCATGTGCAAAAATGTGTGGCTGCTAAATGGACAGTTCAGTGATCTGCTCGTTTTGTGTGGTCCGACACGTGAGTTTGTATGTTCTGTGTGAGAATATTTCGAGAAGGAGAGAGACAATGATGCAACTCTATTGCCTCTAACAAAGGTAGTTGAAGGAACTGAAGATGCTTTGAAGATACTAAAAATATTGTCATCAAAATTTGCAAGAAGAAATACTGTGCACTAAGGGAAGAGCCTGGTTCATATAAAATGTGGAGACCCAGTAAAACGAAACAGAACCCCACATAAAAAAACTTGGATTCTTTTCAACAAGATGCTGTTTGTCACCATATACATGGATTTTATGAGAAAAAAAGGACATCCAACTTTTAAAAAAGCTGCATGTTACTCTTTGTGAGGCGGAGTTATTCAGTAGCAGCAAGACATTTTTGTTAAAAGTTTGTTAGGTCCCCAGTTCTTGGTATAAAAAAAATTAATATACAGAAAATTATAATGGAGAGAAGTGATATCATCTCTGGCATTGTCGACGTTTGAGAAATATCATTAAAGTGCTGTTTGAGAACATTGTGTGGCTCGACAAAACCTGGATAAACACTGGTCATTCTATAAAAATAGACTGACAGGTGAGGCATATGTGAAAATTATTATGTTCCTGTGGGAAAGCGCCCAAGAACTATTGTCTTGCATGCTGTAGCTACATCTGGCTTTGTGCCTAACTATCTCCTCATTTACACATCAAGAAAAACAAGCGAATACCATGAGGTTATGAACTATGACAGTTTTCTTAAGTGGTTTAAGGGGCAACTAATTGGAAAACCTGAACTGGTCATGTGTCATTGTAATGGGTAATGCCCCTACCATTCAGTTATTAAAGATAAAGCTTCAATGATGGAAACAAAAAAGGCTGACATTGGATGGTTGAAACTCCACAAGGTGAAAAGTCAGGATGATTTACGAAGGATGCAGCTCACAGAGGTAGTGAAAAAATAATCCACAGTTTCAACAGTAAGTTGTGGAAGAGGTAGCTAAAGAATGTGGCCACAGGGTTTGGCTTCCACCATACCACTGCCATTTTAATGCTATCGAAATGATTTGGACCCAGACTAGACGTTACGTGGCAACAAATAACAAAAGCTTCACTGTGCAGAAATTCAAAGACCATTAGAGGAAGCAGTGGCACAAATAACACCAGAGAAGTGGGATAATGTTGTACATCACACAGATATGGTTGTTAAAGAAGTGTGGAAACGTGGAGCGAGTGTAGACTGTAATACTGAAAATATAACTGTATCCTTGGGGAATTCCAGTGATTCGTTCACGGACCACAGGTCAGATAATGGCAGTGTCGAGGAAGAAAGTGATTCAGAATTAAGTGGCATTTACCCTTTGCCTTTAATTCATCTTTATTTTTGTGTTTTGAATTTTTGACTGAATGGTATGTACTGCATTTGCACAATAAGTCTCATCTCATTATTAAGGAATACTCCCCTGCACAAGTATAACGCTCTGCATTCGCACTACAGTGATTGGTAAGTACTCAAGCTGCAGCTGCAGCCATACTGCGCACATACGCACCAGTGAGCTGACAACATTGCCCCCTTCCACACTCAACTATGCTTTGCTGTAAAATCACTTTGTTCTTCTAATCAGGGTGTAACTTTTCTGTTGTGCATACACAACTTGGAAAGCACAGACTATTTTGTTTCTTATTTGGACATCTTAAAAACAGGTAATAACATAAGTATTTCTTATCCTACAATGTTCTGTTACTCATAATAATTTCTTCCATTCTCACTTGCCTGACCAGGCATTGCTTTGATATCTCCACTAACTTAAACACCGGGTAATTAGAGAAACCAAATATATTTTATGAAGAGTGCAATTTCTTTTGAAGTACAAGAAATTTTTTATTTGTGTATTTTCTTTTTAAGTACAAAAAATTTTTTATTAGTGTTTCACTAAGGAGATCTAAGTACTTCATGTGGCGAGTATACCATGTTGTTGTTGTTGTGGTCTTCAGTCCCGAGACTGGTTCGATGCAGCTCTCCATGCTACTCTATCCTGTGCAAACTCCTTCATCTCCCAGTACCTACTGCAACCCACATCCTTCTGAATCTGCTTAGTGTATTCATCTCTTGGTCTCCCTTTGCGATTTTTACCCTCCACGCTGCCCTCCAATACTAAACTGGTGATCCCTTGATGCCTCAGAACATGTCCTACCAACTGATCCCTTCTTCTAGTCAAGTTGTGCCACAAACTCCTCTTCTCCCCAATTCTAATCAATACCTTCTTATTAGTTATGTGATCTACCCATCTAATCTTCAGCATTCTTCTGTAGCACCACTTTTCGAAAGCTGCTATTCTCATCTTGTCCAAACCATTTATCGTCCATGTTTCACTTCCATACATGGCTACACTCCACACAAATACTTTCAGAAACGACTTCCTGACACTTAAATCTATACTCAATGTTAACAAATTTCTCTTCTTCAGAAACGCTTTCCTTGCCATTGCCAGTCTACATTTTATATCTTCTCTACTTCGACCATCATCAGTTATTCTGCTCATCAAATAGCAAAACTCCTTTACTACTTTAAGTGTCTCATTTCCTAATCTAATTCCCTCCGCATCACTCAAATTAATTCAACTACATTCCATTATCCTCGTTTTTCTTTTGTTGACGTTCATCTTATATCCTCCTTTCAAGACACCATCCATTCCGTTCAACTGCTCTTCCAAGTCCTTTGCTGTCTCTGACAGAATTACAATGTCATCGGAGAACCTCAAAGCTTCTAATTCTTCTCCATGGATTTTAATACCTACTCCGAATTTTTCTTTATGTCCCTCGATTTTTATAACTGCCATCTGGTTTCTGTACAAACTGTAAATAGCCTTTTGCTCCTTATAATTTACCCCTGCCACCTTCAGAATATGAAAGAGAGTATTCCAGTCAACATTATCAAAAGCTTTCTCTAAGTCTGCAAATGCTAGATACTTATGTTTGCCTTTTCTTAATCTAGCTCCTAAGATAAGTCGTAGGGTCAGTATTGCCTCACGTGTTTGATCATTTCTACAGAATCCAAACTGACCTTCCCCGAGGTCGGCTTCTACCAGTTTTTCCATTTGTCTGTAAAGAATTCGTGTTAGTATTTTGCAGCCATGACTTATTAAACTGATAGTTCAGTAATTTTCACATCTGTCAACACCTGCTTTCTTTGGGATTGAAATTGTTATACTGTTCTTGAAGTGTGAGGGTATTTTGCCTGTCTCATACACCTTGCTCACCGGATGGTAGAGTTTTGTCAGGGCTGGTTCTCCCAAGGCTATCAGTAGTTCTAACAGAATATTGTCTACTCCCGGGGCCTTGTTTCGACTTAGGTCTTTTAGTGCCCTGTCAAACTCTTCACGCAGTATCAAATCTCCCATTTCATCTTCATCTACATTCTCTTCCATTTCCATAATATTGTCCTCAAGTACATCATCCTTGTATAGATCCTCTATATACTCCTTCCATCTTACTTCTTTCCCTTCTTTGCTTAGAACTGGGTTTCCATCTGAGCTCTTGATATTCATACAAGTGGTTCTCTTTTCTCCAAAGGTCTTTTTAATTTTCCTGTAGGCAGTATCTATCTTACCCCTCGTGAGATAAGCCTCTACATCTTTACATTTGTCCTCTAGCCATCCCTGCCTAGCCATTTTGCACTTCCTGTTGATCTCATTTTTGTGACATTTGTATTCCCTTTTGCCTGCTTCATTTACTGCATTTTTACATTTTCTCCTTTCATCAATTAAATTCAATATTTCTTCTGTTACCCAAGGATTTCTACCAGCCCTCGTCTTTTTACCTACTTTATCCTCTACTGCCTTCACTACTTCATCCCTCAAAGCTACCGATTCTTCTTCTACTGTATTTCTTTCCCCCATTCCTGTCAATTGTTCCCTTATGCTCTCCCTGAAACTCTGTACAACCTCTGGTTTAGTCAGTTTATCCAGGTCCCAATTCCTTAAATTCCCACCTTTTTGCAGTGTCTTCAGTTTTAATCTACAGTTCATAACCAATAGATTGTGGTCAGAGTCCAAATCTGCCCCTGGAAATGTCTTACAATTTAAAACCTGGTTCCTAAATCTCTGTCTTACCATTATATAATCTATCTGAAACCTTCTAGTATCTCCAAGGTTCTTCCATGTATACAACCTTATTTCATGATTCTTGAACCAAGTGTTAGCTATGATTAAGTTATGCTCTGTGCAAAATTCTGCCAGGCGGCTTCCTCTATCATTTCTTAGCCCCAATCCATACTCACCTACTACGTTTCCTTCTATTCCTTTTCCTACTGTCGAATTCCAGTCACCCATGACTATTAAATTTTCGTCTCCCTTCACTACCTGAATAATTTCTTTTATCTCATCATACATTTCATCAATTTCATCTGCAGAGATAGTTGGCATATAAACTTGTACTACTGTAGTAGGCGTGGTCTTCGTGTCTATATTGGCCACAATAATGCGTTCACTATGCTGTTTGTAGTAGCTTACCAGCACCCCTATTTTTTTTATTCACTGTTAAACCTACTCCTACGTTACCCCTATTTCATTTTGTATTTATTACCCTGTATTCACCTGATCAAAAGTCTTGTTCCTCCGGCCACTGAACTTCACTAATTCTCACTGTATCTAACTTCAACCTACCCATTTCCCTTTTTATATTTTCTAACCTACCTGCCTGTTTAAGGGATCTGACGTTTCTCGCTCTTATCTGTAGAATGCCAGTTTTCTTTCTCCTGATAACGATGTCATCCTGAGTAGTCCCTGCCTGGAGTTCCAAATGGGGGACTATTTTACCTCTGGAATATTTTACCCAAGAGGACGCCATCATTGTTTAACCATACAGTAAAGCAGCACGCCCTCGGGAAAAATTACAGCTGTAGTTTCCCCTTGCTTTCAGCCATTCGCAATACCACCACAGCAAGGCCATTTTGGTTAGTGTTACAACGCCAGATCAGTCAATCATCGAGACTGTTGCCCCTGCAACTACTAAAAAGGCTGATGCCCCTCTTCAGGAACCACACTGAGCCGTGTATCGACTCGTGCTACACCTTGTGTTTAGAGTGCATTGGTTTTCCTTTTTTCCCCTGACATGTTTGTTGATATATTGTCTGTCATTAAGTGGTTGCTTGTTTGTCTTTTCCCTCTGCTATCGATATCTGCATTTTTGGTTCCAGGAAACTGCTATGGAGGAAGTGAGATCTTTGACTGGCTGTAAGCTTGTGTAGTGGCGTGGAAGTAGGGACGTTGCGCACAGAGAGTGTGGTGGACACGGGAGGGAGTGTGGCTCTCCAGCGAGGCAGGTGTGGTCGGTTGTACCGAGTTGCTATGTGATGTATGTCGGTTGTGTGTAACGAGCGGGACGAGTTTACGGAAGAGCTCCCCACGTGTTGGTTGTAGACAGAATCGCCCCCACGAGTAGTTGCTGTTCATTTTGCCTAGGTGGGACGTTAACCAGCTTCTTTAAATCCTCCATTTCAACACTGGAGTTTAAAAGGAGACACCTAACATGAAGGAGTGGCACTACCCGTCAACGTTGCAGAGAAGACGTGAACTCCGGTGACAGAGTGTGTTGTTGCGTGACTGTGGCTTGTTGGGTATGCTGGTGATGCGTGCACGGTTGGATGTGTGGATCCTTGCCATCGGAGGTCGTGTACTGCCTGTTTGAGCATCATTGCAAGTTAAGTTCGTTGAAGGTTTAATCATTAAGTAATAAATTTGTGTAACCAGCGCCTCTTCTGCCTTGTGGCCTCTGGCGACTGGGTTTCCTGTCCCTGGCACCGGTGTAATTGAAGACAATGATCTTTCCTACTCCTCTCGTTACTGTCCGATGGGAGGTATAGTTTTGGCAGTTTAATTGTTTCGCTATTCTGTCGAGGGTTGTGAGTAAATTCATGCTTCTTGTTGGTTGATTATATGGTTGCTCATTCAGGACTGTGTCGTGTAATGTTTCCTTGCACGAGGTTAGCTCTAATTCAGTCAGCAAGTTAAGCCATCTTATAACAAGTTTTCGCTGGCTAAAAGTTGGTGCAGTGAGAGTTGCAATTGTGTTTACGGGCGTATTTAAATTGGTCAGTATTCTGTCTAGCCTGAGCATCCCTGAGTGGGTGATTTGTGGCCACCTTACACGGGTCCGTCGCATCTGTTATGTTCTAACGATATTCCAGGACACTTTTGTTTAAATTTTTTTTTAAATTCCTCCAAGTTTGTAAATTCCTTTTATTGCCATTACTTGTGTGTTTGCTAAGACCTGTTTAATCTTTTTAATGGTGGTGCCTTGTTAACGAAGTTCTGTATTTACTTTAGTAGCCTGTTTACTAATGTTCTTTAAATTTTTTTAAATTGTGTTATTGCTATAAATTACTTTGACTGGCGTTAACGGTGTGTTTTAAAAGGTGGTTTATTGCCGTACTGTTAGCTTCTGTGTATTTTTTTTTTTTAATTGTTGTATTGCTATAAATTACTTGCAATTAACGACATGCTTAAAAGGCTGTTTATTGCCGTACTGCTAGTTTCTGTAAGATACGAATAAAACATTTGTGAAAATCTCAACTCGACAGTTAACTACTAGAAATTTGGCCCCATTTCCCAACTTGTGGTGTGGCTTGTAGTAGCCGTAACCACAGTGTGTGTCATACACATTTGTCTGGTCTCTTAAAAGATACCCCTGCATTGTGTGCATTAAAATAGTATACCTTCCATACATTGTAATATGCTCCTTTTCCTTCAGTATCATTCAAAATAATGGCAATTTTCCATCAATAGCCAACAATATACTCACACACATGGTGATTATGTAAGAAGAGGGTAGATTCTGCACATGCAAGGTGTGAGCATTTCACGCTCATGATAATTTTGTTTATTTTATTTTTAATTTCTACTGTTCGTGTTACATAAGCAGAACATTCCAAAATACCAGTACAACAGCAGAACATGTAATCATTTCTAACAATTCAAAATTATTTTTAGCTAACAATGCTCGATGCACAGACTGCGCAATAGTGCAATCTGAGAAAGTTGTTGTGCCCATCTTTTGAATGGTTAATATTGCTCATGTCTATTTGAAGAATTATCGTTACTAAATTATAAAGGTCAGACCATAAATTAGTCAGGGAAACTAAAGAACATGCACCATCTTAGTTCCTTTAAAAATTATTTAATGAGCACATATTAAATCAAAATACATACCCGCCTATCATTCACACTCAGTCTTGCTTTTTCACAGTTCTGTCCGCCACCACTGATCTGGAGATCAGCTATATGAATATCAATTGATTCATAAGGAGGACCACTTAACAACCATCGGCAACGGATGTTTGCTGGATAATTTCCTGGGTATCCAGGAGATTTTAGTTCTTGTGGTTCATGTCCAACATTCAGAACTGGAGCACCACATGGGGCTGTTGCAAAAATACACATGGTCGCATAATTATGAAGAATTGCAAATTTTTATAAGCTTAGTTTCTAGTGAAATCAAAGGTTGGAGGCGCAAATTGTAAAGATAATGACTTATGATGCATCATATTTGACATTCAATACATAACTATACTTACAATCCTATATTCCATGATGAAAACAGTTGAAAATAAATTACTGAAAGCAGTTTTATCACATCTAAAACACTCCTCATAACTTAATGTGGTGAAAGAATAGGTGTGCTTAGATGTGCATAAATATGTGAAAAGACCTTTTATTGCAGGCTGCTCCAGCCTTAATGTCTGCTGCAGAAAAGCTGGTGCCCATGGGCACATGCAAGCAGGGGTGGGCAAAGTGCTCATGTGCAGGCAGGCAGGGAACTGGCTGTACATGGGCAGGGGTGGGTAAATGGATCCCGGGTGGATAGTCAACACTGTGCACATACAACTAGTGGTTAGTGGGGAGACCATGATCACATTGCAACTGGATATGTTTAACAGAACCATTCAATCCAAGTGAAAAATACAAATATTTTATTAAACAATGGGAACTTCAGGTTGAAATAACAACAGTATTAGGAACAGGACAGATTGTTACTCACCCTACACATGACTCGCGGGGTTGCAGACAGGAAAAATGAAAGGACTGTTACTCATTATAGATTTCAGCCAAAGCCTTCTTCAGCACACACACACACACATTCACACAAGCATGCATAAATCTTGCACACATAAGAACTACCACTGACAGCTCTGATCAGAACATTTTGTTACATTTATGAAACAAGACATTTAATTTTCTTTTCGAGAGATGAAATATTTGGTTTGAGACTCCTTGCTAGTGCCAAGATGCAGAATGCTCTTCAGTGTTGGCAATGTTGGGTTGTTAACCTGGACCTTTCTGCAGTTTTTATCCTCTTTGTTACGAAAAAAGGGTTGTTCACAACATTATCCTGACCCAAAATAGATATAATGTTGTAGTGATGCGAGGGACAGCAAATTTGTTATAAAAGTCAGTAAATTACTCAATGGACAGCTGTCTTCCCCAGGGGCTCGATTGTTTTTTGACTTGTGCACAGCCTGGGAGACCTCTTGTAGTGTTGGCTTTCTTGCCTCATTGGTTTCATTGTCTACTTCCAGCTCCACTCTTCCCTCCTGTGCAGAGGTCTCTTCATCTTCTAGGCTGGTGCTTAGTGTATCTTTGAAATACTCTGCCCATCTTCCCACTATCTGTTCTTCCTCCCTTATCATTTTCCCATCTTTACTGGAGCAGGCCGTTGTTTTTGGTTGGAATCTATTCTTCATTTTGCCTATGGCATGATAGAACTTTCTTATTTCACTCTGTTCCTTTAGTTCTTTCAGTTCTTGAAATTTCTTCTTATTCCACTCTCTTTTCTTTCTCTTGCAAATATTTGTGATAAGGCAAATGATGGAAAAGTTCTATGAATATGATATAGATCTGCATTTCTTATTCATCGATTTCAAACAAGCCTTTGACAGCATAAATCGGCAGGAACTATACAGAGTACTGAAAGAAGTTGGAATATGTGCTAAATTAATAAGACTAATCAGAATGACAATGACAGAGACAAGAGCAAAAGTAAAGGTCCTTAGCAGAACAAGTGATAGCTTTGACTTTAATAAAGGTGTGAAGCAAGGGGATAGTCTCTCCACTGTCCTATTCAACATAGCCCTGCATAGTGCAGTAAATAAAATCAACAAAAGAGGCACCATATTTATGAAAACTAGCCAGATATGTGCATACGCTGATGACATTGCTATAGTAGGAAGAAATACCAATACACTCCTAGAAACATACCGGGCAATGGAAACAGAAGCCTTAAAAATTGGCCTCATAGTAAATGAAAACAAAACAAAATACATGGTAATGTCACAATCTGAGGCCAGAAGAACCCCTAAAAACCTAAACATCAATGGGAAATGCTTCAATGGAGTGTCCTCTTTTAATTACTTGGGAGCCCTAATAACAAATGATAACAGTATTGGAAAGGCTATAAGAGAAAGAATACAGGCAGGAAACAGAGCTTACTTTGCAAATATGCAGCTTTTCAAAAATAGCCTTGTTACAAGAAAAACTAAACTGCTAATATATAATTCCCTAGTCCGCCCAGTTATCACATATGGCTCAGAGGTATGGACATTGACAGAACACGATAAAAATGCTCTAAGAAGCACTGAGCGGAAAATACTACGCAAAATCTATGGGCCAATAAGGGAGGAAGAAGGCTGGAGAATACGCTACAATGCCGAATTACAAGAGTTAATACAAGGCAGGGACATTGTAAAATTTGTGAAATCACAGCGAATACGATGGCTAGGACACTTGGAGAGAATGGCAGAGGATAGAATTCCAAAGAAAATGATGAAAGGTATGATCCATTCAGTTAGGCGAAAAGGGAGACCTAGAAGAAGATGGGTCGATGAGGTAATAATGGATATCACAAATATGGGAGTCCGGGGGTGGAAAAGAGCAGCAAATAACCGAGAAGTGTGGAGGAAGATTGTTGAAGAAGCCAAGGCTCACCAAGGGCTGTAGAGCTACTGAAGAGAAAGAGAGAGTATTTTTCAGTACAGGTATTTCGTTCATTCCAAGCAAGTGTCAATTCATGACGTCATCGTCCAGAAACAAACTGACTGTAATCTGAATCAATTTTAGCAAACTAATCATTTCTATCAGGCGATAAAATTTTATTGATTATGAAATACAAGTTCTTGAAGTTTATTCAGAATTGGAAATGTTTAATTAGTAATTACATGCCATAATTTATTTGTTTAATATAAAGGTGTTTTGAATTTTGTATGTATAAAAAGAAGTGTGAATTTATGTGCGGCTATTACTCTGAGATGAGTTTATGAGTGCTAAAAGTGCGCGTGTACAGTTCGCTGACCTATGTGGTGAATTTTATTTTGTGATCTTGACCCAAATGGAGAGTAAATCCAGTTTCATTTAAACTTTATGTGAGATAGATACATCAAATTATTACAGAAGAGTCATTTAGCCCATTAGGGGAAAACTGAAACCTGCGGGCTCGATTTGAAATATGTTAAAAACCAGTGTGTGTTCGAGCTGTCCAGTAAATCACATACAATAGTTACAAATGCGTTTGGATTTAATGCACAAAGTTGGAAATTAATTTTGAGACAAGTGCTGATTTTGATAAAAAAATAAACAGAAAGTTTATTCAAAATATCGAGGTCCAGTTTTAACTGAGACACATATCACCTTGTTGATTACATTGCCTAGCAACACTGTAAAGCAGCTTAATTAACTCATTAGAACAATTTGTGACATAGTAAGGACCATTACACACACAAAATGTTATATGAAGTTTGCTGACCGCATGAGAGCATTTTTCTTTCCATAAATGCCAATAAACCAGCAGTTTCAAAAGTTAAATTATTAACTCTTGTGTAACTTCATTGATTGTCCTACACCACTATGGAACTTCTTGTATCGTGTCGAATGTGACACCACTGTAACAAATTTGTTGCTTGGTAATACTTGTCCTTGAGAAAAATTCAGTTTCGTAAATTACTCACTTCTAATTACATTTTCAAAGGCATGGTGTCTGCTGCAACTGGTGGTGCAGTTGTTAGCATAATGGACTTGCATTCGGGAGGATGACAGTTCAAACCCGCATCCGGCCGTCCTGATTTAGGTTTCCAGTGATTTCCCTAAATCGCTCCAGGCAAATGCCGGGACGTGATTTGGACAGGGGCCCCCATTGAAAATGGTGTGTCACTTGGTGCCATGATATGTGCAGTTTTATAACTTGCTCATAATGCTGTATCAATGGAATGAAATATGTACAACAGTTGAAACTGGTCCGTATGAAGAACATCAAGGAGCTCTGTGTATGACTGCTTTTCTGCCTCAGATGTACCTGTTGCTCTGCTTCACACATTTGTGTGGCAATGAGTTTGCCTCCTTACTTCACTGTCCAGCTTGTCATACTGTGTCGTGCAAAGGAACAAGTAGTGACACTCAGCATTGTGATTCTTCATTGCATTAAGTGTCTTCAACACATGAGGTGCCCATGTTTTTCAACAGATAAAGATTTGTTCTTCCAAAGAAGTGAAAAATCGCAGTGGGCCATTTAATTTTAAGAAGTCATCATTATAGTAAAGTCTTGGGTAAAATATTCCGGAGGTAAAATAGTCCCCCATTCGGATCTCCGGGCGGGGATTACTCAGGATGACGTCGTTATCAGGAGAAAGAAAACTGGCGTTCTACGGATAGGAGCGTAGAATGTCAGATCCCTTAATCGGGCAGGTAGGTTAGAAAATTTAAAAAGGGAAATGGATAGGTTAAAGTTAGATATAGTGGGAATTTGTGAAGTGCGGTGGCAGGAGGAACAGGACTTTTGGTCAGGTGAATACAGAGTAATAAATACAAAATGGAATAAGGGTAATGCAGGAGTAGGTTTAATAATGAATAAAAAAGTAGGAGTGTGGGTAAGCTACTACAAACAGCATAGTGAACACATTATTGTGGCCAAGATAGACATGAAGCCCACACCTACTACAGCAGTACAAGTTTATATGCCAACTAGCTCCGGAGATGATGAAGAAATTGATGAAATGTATGATGAGATACAAGAAATTATTCAGGTAGTGAAGGGAGACGAAAATTTAATAGTCATGGGTGACTGGAATTTGACAGTAGGAAAAGGAATAGAAGGAAACGTAGTAGGTGAATATGGATTGGGGCTAAGAAATGATAGAGGAAGCCGTCTGGTAGAATTTTGCACAGAGCATAACTTAATCATAGCTAACACTTGGTTCAAGAATCATGAAATAAGGTTGTATACATGGAAGAACCCTGGAGATGCTAGAAGGTTTCAGATAGATTATATAATGGTAAGACAGAGATTTAGGAACCAGGTTTTAAATTAAATAAGACATTTCCAGGGGCAGATGTGGACTCTGACCACAATCTTTTGGTTATGAACTGAAGATTAAAACTGAAGAAACTGCAAAAAGGTGGGAATTTAAGGAGATGGGACCTAGATAAACTGACTAAACCAGAGGTTGTACAGAGTTTCAGGGAGAGCATAAGGGAACAATTGACAGGAATGGGGGAAAGAAATACAGTAGGGGAAGAATGGGCAGCTTTGAGGAATGAAATAGTGAAGGCAGCAGAGGATCAAGTAGGTAAAAAGACGAGGGCTAGTAGAAATCCTTGGGTAACAGAAGAGACACTGAATTTAATTGATAAAAGGAGAAAATACAAAAATGCAGTAAGTGAAGCAGGCATAAAGGAATATAAAGTCTCAAAAATGAGATCGACAGGAAATGCAAAATGGCTAAGCAGGGATGGCTAGAGAACAAATGTAAGGATGTAGAGGCTTATCTCACGAGGGGTAAGATAGATACTGCCTACAGGAAAATTAAAGAGACCTTTGGAGAAAAAGAGAACCACTTGCATGAATATCAAGAGCTCAGATGGAAACCCAGTTCTAAGCAAAGAAGGGAAAGCAGAAAGGTGGAAGGAGTATATAGAGGGTCTATACAGGGGCGATGTTCTTGAGGACAATATTATAGTAATGGAAGAGGAGGTAGATGGGGGGGGGGGGGGGGGGGGGAAATATTCCCAGTAGCAAGATTTAGACCAGTGACTTTGTGAATACAATGCCTTTGTGAATACAATCTGACTGGCTTTATGAAAAGTGTACAGACTCGGAAATCTTACCTGAGCTTCACAGCCTGTAAGTATGAAGGAAATCAGAGGAGGCCACTCTGTAAGGTCTCTTGTAAGTGCTTCGTCAGATGTAGACAATACTTGCACGTGCACACACACGTACACACACACACACACACACACACACACACACACACACAATGTCATAACAAGCTTTATGAATGGATATAGCAGAGCAGAGCAATTCCACATCATGAACAGAGACACAATTGTGCAATAAGTATGCTTTTGTCACTTTTTATGTGATTCATGGATTCTAAGGAAACTTTTGGCTCAGTTTCATCTAAGTCCATACTAACAGTCATTAAACAATGTACTGATTCAACCTAAGTTAATATACTTAAAAACTGTATATGTCAATGCTAGAAATTCCATCAGACTTCATTCAGGTACTGGCAAATTCAGACCTGAAAGATAGGAATCAGGCATGGAGATACCACATAACTATAACTGTTCTTGGAAGCCCTACCGGAAGTTTTAAAATCTCTCAACTAGAAAAAGAAGCAATATACACTAACCACACATAAGCGAAACAGCTTTCTTTTGCTGATGTACTTTTTGCCTTTAGTGCAGGTGATTGCAACAACTGTATTATAATAAGCCTGCAATAATGTACCAAGAACACATGAAAAGTAGCATGATAAGGGTTAATAATGAAGTTTTAGAACAAATAGATGAGTTTTTGTATTTCAATAAGTTAAGGATAATGAATGGATGTAGAGCAAAAGAAATAAAGCTAAGATGTACAGTGCACTGGAGTGCATTTTGAATACTAAATGGTTGTTTCAAAACCAAGCTCCCAACAGAAAGTTTATCATCTGTATGTACTTCCAGTTGATTTATGGGACTGATACATGGACTTCAATGCAAACACAGAGGGTTATTCTTTGAGCAATATAGAGATGAATAGTGGGAATTATTGGGAGATAAAAGAAAAACACATCAACTGGATGTGGGTGGGATATATATCCAGGAAAATAGAGAGGGGAGGAATATGGAATATTTTAGCCAGACTCTAACAGATAAGAAAAGGCCAAAACAACAGCTTAATGGAAGATGGGTAGACCA